>NC_081416.1:163693989-163991489 GCF_949786415.1 Peromyscus eremicus | reverse complement strand
GAGGATGAAGGCTCTTCTACTATCTCACAGATGATGTGGTCATCCAGGTACCACCAGTGGTACAGTGTTGGCACGGGAATAGGCAGAAGTGCCAGAATACTGAGGAAGGTGACCCAGCTCAGGACTATCTTCTGGTAAGGCTGCTTCACTTCCTGGCCCTGGGAACAGGGACAGCAGACCACAAGGGGAAGGGCTTAGTCTGGGTGCTCAGGGTGCAGGGTTCCCCAAGTCCCTGGGGATAAGAGATGCAGGATGGGGGGGGCTGAGTCTATGTGATTGGGGTTTGGGGTCTCTAGGTCCCTGAGGGTAGGAGATACAGGGTAGGCTGCCCGGCCTCCAGGTTCCCATGGGCAGGGCCGTACCATACTGTTATTCCAGGCGATATAATTGAGGGGTTCCCTGTGGTAGAGATTCAGGAAATAGATGATGAACAGAGTCAGCAGTGTGGGTAATGTCACGTAGCTCCACAGGAAGGTGAAGGGTGCCCACACCAGGCGGCCCAGCTGGCCAAACATCTCAGCCCTAAACCTGGATGAAGGAGGTGACACTCAGGACATGAGGGCCTGGGCATAGGTAGACCTTCCATCTTTGGCTCTCTCAGAAACTCCTGATGTTTGGTGTAGGGGACCAGGCCCTCCCTGGCTCTGGGCCATGTTTTGTTACCCCATGAGAACAATTCAGTCCCCGGGACTGCACCACCATAGCCCTGGGCCTTCAGTGTGCTTGAGACTGTGTCTTCCTGTAGGATCTGCCTGCTCTCTGAGGACCTCGACTCCCATGGAGTGAATGCCTGTGCACCCTGAAGGCCTAGGATGGATTTGATAGCGAAGCAACTCCCCAGGGATCGGAAATCACCTCCTGATTCCATAGACCCAAGCCAGAGAAAGGTTCTGAAACATCACAATGGTGACGAGGACCATAGGGACCAGGTGGTCATCCAACAGCAACACCATGTAGCTTCCGGGACGGCTGGTGAAGATGAGGCTTCCCAGAAGTCCTCCCAAGCAGACAACCACTAAGGGTGGAGGTGGATGGAGCTACATTGGGGTTTGTGAGTTGGGGTCCATGTGAACCCTGGGTGCTTGGGGTGAGGTAGGTATGGGGAAGGTTCCAGGGTAGGGCTTTTGTACCTGGTACCAGCTTGGGATACTTTGTGAAGGTAGGGATGTTGTTCTGCAGGGGAAGCACGATGCCCTCCAGGAGCATTATCATGGTGAACAGACCTGTGATGACCAGAACCATGAAAAACATGATGGCCCAGAAAGAGGAACCAGGAAACAATGAGACGACTTGAGAGAAGATCACGTATGCCAGGCCAGGGCTCTCCATGACCTGTGGGGGAGAAGGACTCTAAGGCAGTGCAGTATCTGGATGGGATGGGGTTGGTATCATACTTGACTAGTAATGTCTGCCATGGGTAGGGACAGAGACTCGGCATGGACATTGGAGGTAAAAGTGTTGAAAGTTGGCCCTCCTTGGCTGTGTGGCCTTCGTGGTCTTGGCCCCCCTGATGTGAGCTGTAGCACACAGGTGTGGTGGTAGAGCCATGACTAGTACTATTGGCTGCTGCGAGGCTGCCAGGCTGGCCTCCATGACAGACACACCTTCTCCTGCACCAGGATACTGCAGGGCAGGGACAAATGCACCACCTCTTTCTGGAGGTTCCTAGGGAGCTGGCCGACCCAGTTCAGGTATTCCTGTGGTGGTCTGTGGATGATGTCTTTGGGAAGCCAGGAGGTCTGGGGTAGCACACCTTCGCCTATCATCCTGATCAGATTGGAGACATTTCTGATAGGGTAGGGAGAGAAAAGAAGACAGGGAGAGAAGGCTGGTTCATTAGCCATCGCCAACCAAGGAGAATGAGGACCAAGTGTGGCGAGATTGTCCAAGAAGTATGCTATCAAGGCTCTGGAAGTCCATGGTTGGGGGCCTTATCTTTTGTGTGTGTGTGGCATTCTTTGTTGTTGTTTTTGTTGAGACAGGGTTTCTTTGTGTAGCCCTGGCTGTCCTGGAACTCACTCTGAACTCAGAGATCCGCCTGTCTCCACCTCCCCAGTGCTGGGGTTGAAAGTGTACGCCACCAACACTGGCTTTTTTTTGCCTTTAACTTAAAAAAGATGAAAAGAAAACAAGCCAGTGGCCCAGCAGTTCAGAGCGCTCACTGCCTTCGCAAAGGACAAGGGACAGCTCACAGCAGTTTCCAAGTCCAGCTGGGGGGCGCCAGTGCCCTCTGCTGGCTTCCCTGGGCTCCTGCATGCCACACAGGCACAGACAGAGACAAGGAAATAATATCCTTGGAAAACCTATAGTCTCAGTATGGATCCGTGGCTGGCCTGGGATTTGCTGGCTTTTGCCTCCTGAGTCTGGGATTAAAGGCATGTGCCACTCACTCTGCACACAATTTTTTATTTATTTTTAAATGAACATAATAATAAATTCTAATTTTTTATGTGTATGGGTGTTTTGCCTGCATGTATGGCTGAACATCATGTACATGCCTGGTACCTAAGGTGAGTCGAGGGTGTTGGATCCCCTGGTAATGGAGTTACAGAGGGTTGAAAGCCACCAGGTAGGTGTCAGAATCAAACAGGTCCTCTGGGAAAGCAACCATCATTCTTAACTACTGAGCCAGTGGTTCTCAACCTGTGGGTCACAACCCCTTGGGGGGGCACCAAATGACCCTTTCACAGAGGTCACCTAAGACCACTGGAAAACACAAATATTTATAGTACAATTCATAACAGTAGCAAAATTACAGTTAGGAAGTCTCAATGAAAATGATTTTATGGTTGGGGGTCAGCACAAAATGAAGAACTGTATTAAAGGGTCGCAGCATTCGGAAGGTTGAGAACCACTGGTAACTGGGCCATAATTTCCTCTTGTTTTTCTTTGTTGTTGTTGTTGTTGTTGTTTTTTCCATACAGGGTTTCTCTGTGTTGCCCTGACTGTCCTGGAACTCTCTCTGTGGACCAGGCTGGCCTTGAACTCACAGAGGTCCACCTGCCTCTGCCTCCTGAATGCTGGGATTAAAGGTGTGTGCCACCACTGCCCAGATTACTTCCTTTTCTTATAAACCACATTGTATCATGAGAATCCCATCCTAGTGACCTCTTCTGATTATAATTGATACTCTCAAACATCTGCCTCCAAATAGCATCAATATACAACTTTGGGGAGTGTTTGTGGTAGTTTGAATAGAATTGGCCCCCATAGTCTCATGGGGAGTGGTACTATTAGGAGGTGTGGCATTGTTGGAGGAAGTGTGTTACTGTGGGGGCGGGCTTTTTTTTTTTTTTTCTGGTTTTTCGAGACAGGGTTTCTCTGTGTAGCTTTGCGCCTTTCCTGGAACTCACTTTGTAGACCAGGCTGGCCTCGAACTCACAGAGATCCACCTGTCTCTGCCTCCAGAGTGCTGGGATTAAAGGCGTGCGCCACCGCCACCCGACTGGGGGCGGGCTTTGAGGTCTCTTTTGCTCAAGCTTCCCTCAGTGTGACACCACAAGACAAGTCGACTTCCTGCTGCCTTCTGGTCAAGAAGTAGCTGCTCAGCTCCAGCACCGCCTCTGCCTGCTCTGCCTGCTCGCTGCCATGCTCCCCGTCATGATAATGGACTGAACCTCTGAAACTCTAAGTGAGCCACCCCAATTAAATGGGTTTTTTTGTTTGTTTTGTTTTTTCCGAGTTGCCATGGTCATGGTGTCTCTTCCCAGCAACAGAAACACTGACCGGAAACTGCACTAGTCACGTCCTTTTTACTGATGCCTAGTACTCCATTAGTTGGATGGCTATGCTAATTTTTTAAATGAAATCTTATGGCTGGGTTTCAGATTGCAATTACACATCTACCTACTGGTAGACAATGGTCAGTCACCGTTTAGGTCACTGTGAACAAAGCTGTGACTCAGATGTCTGTCACTAGGTGAGCAGTGGCAGTGGACAGGAGTCTCAGTGCAGGTGATTTGACTTTGAGAAGTACTTGTCTCCAAAGGCAGTGGAATTGTTTTGCACATCCACCAACAAAGCACAAGGCTTCCTGTAGCTTGCCATGCACACCGGTTCTCACAATCTGTCTTAATTTTTGAATCCACTTAGTTAACTGTAACCCTGGCAGGCATGGCAGTGTGGCCTCACTGGGGTTTTATTTTCAGTTTCTCAGATGTGAGCTTGCTATTGTGGTACATGCCTGTCATCTCAGCACTCAGGAGGCCAAGAGAGGGGGATCACAAGTTCAAAGTCATCCTCAGCTATATAGAGAGGTCTAGGCCAAGTTTGGCAACATGAGACCCTGCCTTAAAAAAAAAAAGCCAGGTGGTGGTATCGCACACCTTTAATCCCAGCCCTCAGGAAGCAGAGGCAGGTGGATCTCTGAGTTCCAGGCCAGCCTGGTCTACATAGTTCCAGGACAGCCAGGGCTACACAAAGAAACCCTGTCTTGAAAAACAAAACAAAACAAGTCAAAAAAGTTGGGCCCATGAGATAGTTCAGTGGACAGATCACTTGCCATACAAACTGGAGTTTGCTCTCTGAACCACACGAGAGAGAGAGAGAGAGAGAGAGAGAGAGAGAGAGAGAGAGAGAGAGAGAGAAAGCACAAAGTTGTGCTCTGACCTCCACATGCGTGCCTAGACGTGCACCAAGCGAGCAAACAAGCACAAACAAGCGAAGGAACGCTGCTGCTAACCCTAACCTTCCTGCCCGTGACATCCTAATCGGAAGGAGAACTGTTGGAGCTGCTCAAAATCTGTGAATGTTACAACCATTAATGAAAACAAGAGACTTTGAAAAAGAGCAAGGAGAGGTTTATGGGAAGCTTTAGAAGGAAGGGCGGGGAAAATTATGTGACAATGTCTAAAAAATAAAATAATTAAAAGCATATCAGAAAATTGGTGTATACAAAACAAATTCCAGTTCTGTGCCCATTGTGGTGGCACATATTTTTATTATTTTGTGTGTATGGGTATTTTACTTGCATGTGTATGTATGTCTACTTTGTGTGGGCAATGCCCTCAGAGGTCAGAAGAGGGTGTTGGATCCCCTGGGCTGGAATTATAAACGGTTGTAAGTCACCATGTGGGTACTGAGTATTGAACTCAGGTCCTCTGGAAGAGCAGCCAGTGTTCTGTTTGTTTGTTTGTTTATTTGTTTGTTTGTTTGTCTGGCTGTCCTGGATCTGGCTCTATAGACCAAGCTGGCCTTGAACTCACAGAGACCTGCCTGCCTCTGCCTCCAGAGTGCTGGGACTAAAGGCGTGTGCCAGTGTTCTTAACCACTAAGCAATCTCTCTTGTCCTGGCATGCTCCTTTAATCCCAGCATTGAGAGGCAGAGGCAAGTGGATCTCTATGAATGTGAAGCCAGTCTGGTCTCCAGAGTGAAGTACAGGCCAGCTGTGGATAGACAGTGAGACCCTGTCTCAAAAAACAAACAAAAAAACGCCTGGGCTACACCCAGGACCAATAAAGCAGAGCAACTGGACTGCGTGCCAACACTTAGCCCTTCGAAGCTCACACACACAGTCCACGTCAACGGCTGCTGTCTGCATCGAGGCAAGCTGTGGCAGCAGCCTTCTGGTTAAATAACCAATCTGGACATGTTCCTTAGCTTGACTGGCAATTTCTGAAAGTGTTTTCTTCCATTAGGCATTGGGCATTGGTGGGTTCCCGCTTGGGGTTGTTTACTCTGAGGAAAAGGTGCAGTCGGTTCCAATGGAAGGGTCTAACCTACAGGACTGCGGTGCCGAAGGGCAGCGGGGGTGGGAAGGCCTCTGCTACTCATTGCCGGGTGTGTCACTCACTTCTCAACACAGCTGGAGCCGCTGGTTGTAGTCCAGAAACCCAGCACCAGGAAGATGATGGAGGTGCTCAGCAATGAAGTCACCAGGTTGGCCGCGGCCATAAAGGCGGCCAACTTGATATAATTGTCACCTCTATTCTGGGAGGAAGAGAAGGTGATGATGGTGCCCATGCCAAGGCCGAGGGAGTAGATCACATGGCCTCCAGCCTGACGCCACATGTCCACTGATAACAAGCTAGAGAGCTGTGGGAGAGAGAGGATTCTCAGGTGAGGTCACCAACGAGCTGGCGGAGGTGAGGGGGCAGAGAGAGGGATTCTGTAGCGAGGGATGGACCCGGGAGGCCCGGCGAAGTGAGGTAGAGGACTCACCTCTGTGGTCACTAGGCGCCTGAGGCTAGCCATAGCACCTTGTAGGAAGAGACTTCGGAGGAAGAAGCAGAGGAGGAGGACGTAGAGGAAGAATATGGAGAAAATCTGAATCTACCCAGGTCGGTCAAGAGAAGCAGGGAGGAGGAAGACAGAGAGAACATTAGCAGGGCTGAGGGTTGGCAGGATGCTGTGAGGAGGGGGAGGTGTCAGGGGGCTTGGAGAGTGAATGGGTCAGTGGGAGATGACAAGGTGGCCATTGCCTAAGGAATGACACCCAAGGTTGACCTCTGGCCTGCACAAGTTTGTGCATACTCCTCTGCACAGACAGAAGGTCATGACAGGAACCTCCCAGTACCCACCCCAATGCCACCCATTCCCCCAAACCACACAGAATCATGTTCCTGTCTCCAAAGTCTCTTACGTTTCTTCCCCGCCCCCCTTTACTTAGAAGTCCTACCACACAGTCCTGGGCCCTGAAGGCGCCATCCCCTCTTGCTGTCCAGCTTATTTTCTGAGACAGGTCTCACTGCCCCGACCAGACAAGGCTGCTGGCAGTCTCCCGTCTCCACACCTGGTCCTGGGATTCCAAGCGTGCCTTTAGGCCTGTTTTTTTTTTTTTTAAATGGGTACTGGAGATAAAACTCAGGCCCTCACGCTTCTGCGTCTTTTGTCTTGCGAAGCAGGGTTTCCTGTGTAGCACTGGACATACTGGAACTCACTCTGTAGACCAGGCTGGCCTCAAACTCAGAGATTCACTTGTCTCTGTCTTCCAAGTGTTGGGATCAAAGGTGTGCGCCACCACTGTCGGGCCACGCTTCTTACCCCGCAGGCTGTGAAGATTAACCTTCACTGTCAGCCTGACTGGACTGAGAAGCATCTGGAGGTGGAGGCATGCCTCTGGGTGGAGCTGTCAGAAAGGATCAACTGAGCGGGAAAGACCTACCTTGAATGTGCGTGTCAACACCCTTTGGACATGGAGTAAACGAGGGAAGAAGAGAAAACCAGCTGAGCACTATAGCGTGTGGCCTACTCCGCCTCCTGTTCTGTGGAGAGCCGAGGATGTGCAGATTCCCAGCCCTGAGTTCCTAGCACCGTGGGGTCACACGATGCCACGCCTTCCCCTCCACAGTGGACTGCACACCCTCAAGCTTCCACTCTGGGCCGGCGAGTCCTAGTGGGGTCTGTATCTGCAGGCCTGGTGTCAAGGGTTAGTGTGCCGGGCCTCCAGGGATGCCGGAGGGCGTCAGATGTTTCCATGGACACAGAAACCGGAGTGTGGAGAGGGGGCAGCCACAGGCACCTCAGACACGACAGAAGGGCATTAGAAAGGAAAACCGGGGGGGGGGGGGGTGCTGGGGAGATGGCTCAGAGGTTAAGAGCACTGACTGTTCTTCCAAAGGTCTTGAGTTTAATTCCCAGCAACCACACGGTGGCTCACTACCATCCGTAATGAGATCTGGTGCCCTCTTCTGGCCTGCAGGGATGCGTGCAGACAGAACACTGTATACATAATAAATAAATAAATCTTTAAAAAAAAAATTAAAGAAAAGAAAACCGTTCTGCAGATTAACATGCATATGGTGCAGGCCAGGGAGGCGGAGGCCAGGGCCCAGGGTGACTCTAGGAGAACGGACAGATAGGTCAAGTTCTGTGCAGTGACGTGGATGTGAGGGATGGTGACCAGTGAGTCATGTCAACAGCTTCCTATGGCCTCTTCCGTGGGACCCTTGCTGGGGACGCTGGTGTCTGTCCATGCACCTGTCCTCTGAACACTCGGATGCCCTGAGGCTCAGCAGGAGGTGGCCATCGGAGCACTTACTAGCGCTGAAATCTTTATCCTAACGATCATGATGACACAGAGGAAGGTCCAGGTGGCCAAGAGACACAGGGTGATGTTCAGGACCAGCACCTCCACCCCTTCTTCCATTTGGTTGGAGGCTTGAAGGGTGGTGTGATACCAGAAATGCTGGTGGGGCACGGTCCGGAGACAGGAGAGGTCTGTGGAGGGGGAGGGGGGAAAGATTCAGATACTCACCGGCCACCTCACATGGTGCCTCCTGTAGCTCTTACATCTCAGCCAACCCATCTCCCTGGCCCTCTCCTCACCAATCAGACTGACGTTTCCCACCACGGGGCAATACGACCACGGTGGAGGATTAACAAAGGACTGGCCAAGGTAGATGAGGCTCCAGGAGATCAGGACACTATTGTACAAGCTCACCAAGACACAAGCCTGGGGAGAACAAGGTGGGCCTAAGGGGCAAAGCAAAGGAGACCCGGCACCCGGAACTTGCGGGTCTGACAGCCCCCACCTACCAGCATGCTGCAGTAGCCCAAACCACTCAGCCAGGGGACCAGCTGCTTCCAGGCCCGGATGTTGTCCACACACAGCCACTCTCCGATGATCATCTCCATGTACAAGAGGGGGATCCCCACCAGCAGGAGGAGGATGAGGTATACCAGCAGAAAGCTGCCTGAGGAGGGGTGGGGCCTTGCTCAGGCAGCTGGGAGCCCCTAACCCCTCACACTCCTCCCTGGAGGTCTTGACACCCCTTCCTCAACCTCGCAGCACAGGCCCTGGCCTCACCGCCTCCATTCTGGTGGCACAGGTACGGGAAGCGCCACATGCTGCCAAGTCCAATGGAAAAGGCCACCAAGATCAGGATATTCTCTGCCTTCTGTGCCTGGAAGTGGTTTGGGATTTTGGTAATTCGGATCTTTTTGGTCTTGAAGCCCCAGGACAGGGGTGTAGGATTGGTGCTCTTCTTGCTGGATGTGGGCTCTTCCTCCACATGCTCTTCCTTCTTAGCCTTGGGAGATGCTTTGAGATGTTGGTCCATGGCTCAACTCCTAAAGGGGTCTTAAGGTCACCAAAAACAGCAGACTTTAGGGTAGAACCAGTGTCCAGAGAGGCACAGGGAAGTGGAGGACAGAAAGCACTCCTTTGGGGATAGGGTGTGGGGATGTTTAATTAATTTTATTATTTTGTGTGTGTGTGTGTGTGTGTGTGTGGTTTTTTTGAGGCAGAGTTTCTCTGTGTAGCCCTGGCTGTCCTGGAACTCACTCTGTAGACCATGGTGGCCTAGAAGTCATAGAGATCCACCTGCCTCTGCCTCCCGAGTGCTCGGATTAAAGGTGTACACCACCACTGCCCGGCAATAAAAGTAAATCTTAAATAACGAAAACACCGTTTTTTCTCTCTTTTGTGAGTGTATGTTAATTGTGTGTGTGTGTGTGTGTGTTCATGTATGTAGAGGTCAGAGTTCAACACCACGTCTTCCTCAATCATGCTCCATCTTACTTTTCCCGACAAGTCCAGCACTGAACCTGTGTTCATATTGGGCTAAACTGGCTAGTCAGTGAACTCTGGGGATACATGTCTCTACCTGCCCATCACTGGGATTACAGATACTTGCCGTGTGCCACCACACTAGGCTTTTATGTGGATGCTGGGCACTAAACTCAGGTCTTCAAGCCCCCATAGTAAGCACTTTACCCACTAAACCCTCTCCAGTAGGGTTTTAAGACAGCACTTTGCACATTAACGCCCTCCCAGTGCCAGAGGGCAACAGTCGTGATTTACATGCATACGCAGCTGTAGATAGGGATGTGCCTTGCGATGGCAGCTCCCAGGCTTCTTCTCTCCCTAGGAAAGCCTTTGGGCCTCTTCTGTAGGCAGAGTTCAGCCAGCATTCTCTTTGGGAACAGAGCAGGAGGCACCCAGCAAGCTTTGAACTTGAGAAGGGAGAGTGCTGTTTCCTAGGTGGGATACCTCCTGGTTGATTTTTTTTTTTTAGTTGTGTGGGGGTGGTGGGTGCACATGAGTATAAATGCCTGTGGAGGCCAGAAGAGGGCGTCAGATCTCCTGGAGCTGAAGCCACAGGCTGCCGGGACTGCCTATGCCTGCCGTGGACGCTGTGAACAGTAAGTCCTCTTAGCTGCTCAACTCTGTCTCTCCAGTTTGCTGGTTGACATTTGAGGTTTCAGTTTTAACTAGGTTCAAGCTGGGAATGGTGGCACACCCATCATACCCCAACTCCTGAGGCTGACCCAGAGGGATCAAGAGTTCGAGGCCAACTTGGGCTACACAGTGAGACTTTGTCGCAAGAGTACAAAACTAAACAAGAAACCGTGGCAAATCCTTGATGTTAAATGTTTGCTCCTTTAGGCTTTGGAAGGAGACACAGCTAAACTTATAACTTATATCACATGACCTTTTTATCTTGTAACACTGAGAACGGGGAAACTTTTGTTATAGTATATTATATGTGGATATTATTTTACACAGGACATAACCCATGTATTAACATCTCTATATGTACTATATGAATTTCTCATAAATTCCACACACTTTTCTTCTAGTATATCATGCGTATTTTCCTATGCCATATTTACTTATTATTTTGTTTCATGAGACAAGATCTTTCTATGTAGCTCTGGCTGTCCCAGAACTTGCTGCGTAGGCCAGGGTGGCCTCTAACTCCCAGCAATCCACCTGCCTCTGCCTCTCCAGTGCTGGAATTAAAGGAGTGAGTCTACTTATTTTGAGACAAGGTCTCACTGTGTAGCTCTAGCTGTCCTGGAACATCGGAAATCCTCCTGCCTCTGCGTCTGCTGTACTGGGCTGCCACACCCCACCTAAAAACATGGTTTTTAACAGTTGCTCACTGTCCAGGGTTATTCCAGAAACCTGGGTACCGTTTGCGGGTCTTCTGACCGAGACAGCCCCGCCTACAGCGTCCCTTCGCAGCCGTCAGTACCCGCCTCAGCGCGCGACCTCACCGAGGGCGGCCGACAGTCCCACCGCGCCGCAGCCGGGTGGCCGGCCAGCCGGCCCGTGACGTCACCGCGGCCGGCGGAGGGCGGCCACGTGATCCTGCCCTGTGTGGGCAGAGTGAAGTCACTGGTTGCCTTGGAGATTTGGCTTTGAGCGGGCGGAGTGAGGTCATCAGTTGCCAGTTAGAATTCACACGTGCACGCGAAGGGGAAAACGGATGCCAGGAGAAATGCCGGAGCAGGGGCATGTACCTGTGATCCCAGCGCTTGAGAAGGAGAGGTCTGGGAGTTCCGGTCCACTTGGAAGGCAGGCAGACAGACAGACAGACAGGAGAGGGAAAGGGAGGAGAGAGGAAAGGTCGATCTTAAAGATTAAGGATGTTAATGAGCTAGAGACAAAGAGGAAAGTGTAGGTCCAAATACTATTTTTGAACCTACTTGAGGAAGTGTGAATTTAAAAAAAAATTAAAAGTGTAAACAGAGTCTCCAAATTTAGAATTGTAAGGACATCTCATGAAATTCTAGATGAACAATTCCCAACCTTCCCCCTAAAAGTAGCAGTTCTGGCAAACGCACTGTTAAAGGGAGCCAAGGATCTGGGGGTTAAGATTCAGAAGCTGAATACAGACGTATCCCTGAGAGGACCATGGGGCCAGGTGGGCTGAGAGAGGAACGCTACTCAAGCTTCTAATGTCAGTTAAACCAAGCTACTCAAAGTGAGGTAGGTCCACCAACCTTCAGCATCACCCGCTACAGTGATACTGAGAGGTCTGAATTTCCCAGGTGGCCCACGCTTTTAATCCCAGCACTCGGGAGGCAGAGGCAGGTGGATCTCTGAGTTCAAGGCCAGCCTGGGCTACAGAATGAGTTCCAGGACAGCCAGGGCTACACAGAGAAACCCTGTCTCAAAACAAAAACACAACTCTGTGTGTATGTGTGTATGTGTGTGTGTGTGTGTGTGTGTGTGTGTGTGTACATGCCAGGATCCAGCCACAGCAAGAATGTGGCAGGCAGAAGACAACTTGCTGGGTCCGTTCTTTGCTTCTACCAGCTTGTTGGTTGTCAGGTCGGTGGCAGTGTCTTTACCCGCTGAGCGTCTCACCTGCCTCTTAACTCCTTCTTTGCTGTGTCTTGCCTCTCCTGAAGCTGCAGAGGGGAGTTTCGTGGGCTCTTTCTAGCTTAAGTATGGAGGCTATTCATATGATCTCAGTGAGGGTGTGCATGAAGGAGTCAGGAACACGAAGAGAAGAAGAGTAACGTGAGGAGCGGAGCTTTTCCGTAGTGGATAAATCAGAAAATCTCATTTGACTATGGGGAGAGGGAAGGGCAGGGTCACCATGACATGCTATGCGTTCTTAACTCGCAGTAGCTGCGATCTCCTGCAGACATCCTGTCGTGGAGTGCAGCAGGAGTTCCCACAGAGCTATGCCTCTGTAGGGTTCCAGATTGTTAGCACCAGCTTTGATCTGCCTTTTGTGATGCTACCTCTTGTGTCCAGTGCCTTCCATTTGAAGTGTGTAAATCTTATCTGAGAGTCTCCTAAAGGTTCAAAGCTTGTGCAAAACTTGATCTCGGGAGGACTCGGAAAACTGAGATGTCCTGTGACTGGGAATCTCTTTGGCATCTATTTGGGGAACTTAGATAAGAGGTTTTGGTATGCAGAAACTGACTTGCTAAAGGTGTAAATTGTATAAAAATAAAAATGCCTTTTGCAAAACTACAGTCAGTCAGTTCACCAGAGGCTGACTGACTTCCCTGTGGCTGTAAAGGCTAAAAATCATCCTAGAGTGACCTTGTTTCTCCCATGGACGCTTGTGAACTGAACACCAGACACAGCAATGGAGTAGGGAGCCCCTCCTGAGGCCCGCCTCTAGCTGAGTTCTAGACAGTTAATGGTTGCCGGCAGAGGGGAGACACTTTGCTCTGTGGTGCAGTCACTGGCAAGGTGCCCGTGAGCCTTTAACCCCTCACCCATGCTCCTAGAAGCAGCCCTAACTTAACTCTTCAGGTTGATAAGAAATAAAGACGTGAATGTAGATGACCTAGTTGGGGAGGGGAAGAGGAGAGGAAGATAAGAGAGAGAATGAGGGAGAATAAAGTGTTGGTGTCCAAGTACTGAGATGTCACGAGACCCGGCTCTGTGTGTAACCAATGTGTGCTAACAAACATTTTTAAAAGTCAAATGTAAAATTAATCAGCTTGCCGGGCGGCAGTGGCACACACCTTTAATCCCAGCACTTGGGAGGCAGAGCCAGGTGGTCCAACCTGGTCTACAGAGCGAAATCCAGGACAGGCACCAAAACTACACAGAGAAACCCTGTCTCAAACAAACAAACAAACAAAAACAAAAAAAATTAATCAGCTTGTGAATTTAACTACCAATTCATAAGAAATAAATCAGATTGCTGGGGCTACGGGTGCAGGCTTCTCATTCCAGCTACTTAAGCAGCTGAGGCAAGGGAATTGCAAATGAAAAGTCAGCCTGAGTAACAGTGGGTTTGGGGTCAGCCTCAACAATTTATTGAGACCCTGTTATGCCCAGATCGTGACCCCAAAGAGACCACCAAAGACCGAGGATGTCTAGAATGCAACAGCAAGGTTTATTCTATAGATACAAGTCTAGACAGGGAACTCGTTCCTACACCCAATAGAGTGAGGCAGGGAGGAGTTGCTCTTTCTTTGTGAGGCTATCTATTTAAAGGCAAAAGCCACAACTACCTTCAGGGTGGTTGGGGGGGTTGGGGGTTTGGCACGGGTGCAACTTGGATTGGTTTATTTTTATTTTGGAAGGTCTCTGTTCTCTTTTAATTGGGTGAGGGTGTGTAACCTTTGAATTTACTGGTTGGGGGTTACAATTATCATTTTGGGGGCTGTCTTGGACAAGTCCCAGGCTTTGTCCTTGAACTGCCACGGGGGCTGGCTGGCCTAGCACATACTGACTGTGGGGGCTGGCTCAGTGGTCCAGGCTCTGTCCTTGACTTACGCACATAGCTCTAAGTTGGTGAGGGGCTCCAGAGAGTAAACATCTGGCTGAACCTTGAGCAGTCAGAGTACATGCAGAAAGGGAGCTACTGCAAGGACTATATCTTTTGTTCATGGCCCTCCCAGAAACTGCTTGCTCAAGTCTCAGGAAACTGAAATTGAGGCCTGATCTCTGAGAGAAGACTGAGCAGCCTGTTATGGCATCTGCTTGGTCCTTTCAGTACCTAGGATTGGATTCAGGCCACCAGGCTTGGCAACAGGCACCTTCATGCACAGAACCATCTTGCTGACCAAATCCTGTCTATCTTTCCATTTTCTCCTCTTCCTTTCTTCGGTATTACTGGGGACAGAATCCAAGGTGGCGTGTATGCTGGACAAGCCCTGTACCACTGAGCCATGTCCAGTACTACTATGGTGGAAGGTAAACCAACTCCATGGGTAGTCCTCTGACTGCCACACAGGCACCACAGTGTATACATACCCACACATACACATACCCACACACACACACACACACACACACTTGTTAGCATTCAGGAATTTATATTGGCCTGCCCTCAGGGACCTAGTAGGACACAGCAGCAGCCATGATCATGGGGGAGGGGGGGATGCTGGGCAGATGCAGCAGTGGGCAGCAGGAGAGACACACCATTCGGGCATGGCAGCGGTGGCAGCGGCACATCATTCATAACCCAGGCACTGCATCCACATGGAAATGAGTTTATTATAATAGAAAGATAGAAAGGTAAGGAAAGAGGGAGAAAGAAAGAGAAAGGGGAGGGAGAGGGGCGAGGGTGCGCACCTCATGGCAGGAAGACTGGCGGGTGGACGAGAAAGGAAGAGGAGGGGTTTTCCTTAAAATGAGGCTTTTACGTCAGGATGCAGGGTAGCGCCAAGGGGCGGGATTTCAAGGGGTGGGTCAGAATACTAACAGTGACACTAGCTGCTGCAGCCCACTAAGTCCAGCACTCTCCCCATGCCCACGCGCTGTATCCCCCCTCTGGCCTCTCTTCCCTTCTGCTCTCGCTCAGAGGCCACCTCTGCACCTTCTGCAGTAAACCTCCACGTGAGCTCTGTTGCATGGTGTGACTCTGTGGTGCCCCTTGGCTCCAACCCAGCAAGGTTGCCTTCTGCCAGTAAACTATACAACACTCACACACTCATGCACAACAAATGTAAAAAGAAAAAATTAATACAAAGCTACCAAAAATCACGTAATAGGAAAACCTTGTGTGTGGATATTTATTGACATTAAGTAACTGCTATTTGTTTAGGTTAATAATATTACTTTTGTCAAATTTTGAGAGGGTACAGATACATACTAATGTTGTAGAATATTATTTTAAGGTGTGTTACTTTTGTTTATGTTGTATTTGTTTAACTCTGTGAAGCTGTGTTATGGTGATATTTTATTTGTGTTGAAATGGGATTTTATTTGTATGTTCATAAATAAAGTTACCTGGGGGTCAGAGCTAATAGCAAGCCATAGCAGAAGTCTGGCAGTGGTAGCACAGGCCCCTAATCCCCGATCACATGACAGGCAGAGTCTGCATGTTCAAGGACACCACCAGCATGGAGACACACGCCTTTAATCTCAATACCAACCATAGAGACCTACCTAGAGGTCTGTATAGACAGGCAGTGACGAGGAGGTCATGTGGTTGGATTTACAACCAATGAGAAGGCAGAACAGAAAGTCAATAAAAAGACAGATACACAGGAAGTAGCTCTCTTTCTCAGAGGAAAGACGGCAGCGTCAGTGAGGGGTAAGAAGGCAGTTTTAGTCTCAGCTCTTAGCTACTGCTCTGACCTCTGGGGCTTTTAACTCTGCATTTGGCTCTGTGTTTCTTATTTAGTAAGACCAGTACATCTACATTTGGTGCCCAACGTAGCAAGAATTCATTAAAAACCACTCAGCCCAGCTTGGCAGCCCACTGGCAGCTCGCTGGCTCCCCGCCTCGGCCCAGCTCGGCCCAGCTCGGCCCAGGCCCTAGTCCTAACCAGCCATAGCTACAAGCACTTACCCACAGCTGAAGCTACTTGCAGCCAGATTGCCAACTCAAGCGGCTCAGGCTTTAAAAAAAAAAAAAAAAAAAGCAAAAAAGCAAAAAATACCAGTGCTACCGGTCCGGCTGCACTGGACTGTAGTTGTAGCAGAAACACACAACTGCAGCTAGAGCCGCTTGCGGCCAAAAAACGCTAACTCACGTGGTCGGAGCTTAAGGAAGCCAGAGCCCAGGCTCGCCTCAGCTCAAGCGGGAGCTCGTGGCTGGATTTCAGCTTTTAGCCAGAACACGTGGCTACGCCTTTTTCTATTCTCTCCCTCCCTCCCTCTCTCTCTCTCTCTCTCTCTCTCTCTCTCTCTCTCTCTCTCTTTCTCTCTCTGGAGTCCCATCTCAGACACTAGGTAGCTGTTTTGAAAGTCCCTTGGATTTCTACTGTTCTATACAGACTTGGTAAGTCAATTAAGATATCAGATATTTTAAAGGGAAAAACTACTTAAAAGAGAAAAAATATTTTTCCACATTTAAAAATGGGTATTATGTGTACATTAGAAGAAAATTGGACTTTGATAAAATTTTGGGCAGTCTGAAAATGGAACAACTATGTGAGAAGATTAATGTTGATGGAATGTACATTACACCAATTATGCACGTTATTACTTTCCTTATCCTTATTTTACTATTTAAAAAGATAGACAATTTAAGTGCCAGGATAAAAGCTTTAGAAAAACCTGTTAAAATGAATTATAGAGAAATTCAGATTCAGACAGAAGAATTTAATGGTGAAATTATTTCAGGATTGGATCATAAGGTTACAGAAAGAAAGCTTGTTTTCACACAATCACCCTTAATTTATCTGGTAACCATACAGCAGCTACCTGGTCAAGTGAATGCACAATATATTTGAACTCCAATTGAAATGTTAGATTTAAGAAGGTTTAAGGAGGCAATAGTATCTTATAGTATGAATTCCCCATTTGTAAAGCAAATGTTAAACTCCTGGTCAACTTATAATAAGATTATACCACAGGACTGGCGAGAGCTGGTAAATGCTGTCCTGGAACCCAGGGCACAGCTGCAGTGGCAAATGTGGTTCAAAGAGGAAGCTAAAAACATAGAAAACATAGCCCAGTGGAGGGCTAGAGGTGTACAAATCTCCCAGGTCAATTCTTTGATTCTATTCTGATTCTTTAAACTTTTCTTAAAGTATGAATTCTATATCAAAATTTATAAGATTAACATATATATAATATACATTTTAAACTTTGTTAAGATATTAATGGTCATATAGAATACTAACTAATTCTAGAAAAAAAAAGGCTTCAGTTAGCTGCCTATACATGTCTTTGTGTTTGAGTCTTTATCAGTTTTCTGCAGTAAATCATGGCCAAGCCTAACAACAACTGAAGTCTCCAGGAAGAAGATGGGGCCCCACAACAACAATAATTCCACGTGGACAATAATAATACCACCAAGCTGACAAACATATCTACAGATCAGCTTTGGGCTACAAACTGCTCAGAGCAATTTTGAGAGGGCTAGCTGAGATGATCCAGTCTCAAAGACTACTTGAATAAGGACTTGAGATAAGCCCTGAACTTTGGCATTATGCTCAGACTGGACAACAAAGGATATAGCTACATTTCCTAGAATTTGACAATTAACCCCAAATTTTTCTTTTCAGAATAAAGATACCTTCGCCCATATCCAGCAGGAAGCAATTTTAAGAATATGATGTCCACATTCCCAAAGAGGTGGTGTGGGGTGGGTGGTTTTTTTGTCTTCTAATGGGTTTTGGGTCTGGGATAAATTTCATTGTTTAGGAGGGTTGGTTACAAGTTGTTGTAAGGGTTAGGAAAAGGGCTAAGCAAAGGAGATTAGATTTAAGGTTCTTGTTTGAAAAAAAAGATATATAGAAATGATAGAATAGAGAGTAGATTATTGAAAAATCTCAGAAAAATAAAGAGAAGGTATAGATATGATATCGATAAAAAGATAGATTATTGCATCTACTTTTAAAAGACAATTACTAGATTTAAATACTTTACATTGGATTGGATTTTTGTGTATTGTATACAAATTATATATATTGAGATTGATACTGTTAGAAAATGCCATACATATATTTCTAATCTTGTTCAAGATATTGTACTTATACCATTCATTTAACAATGTAATGCAATTTGCTGATCCTTGAATGTTATTATTCTCACTATTAGGATATAAAGAAATGAAAGTTAGTAGTTAGACATTACAATCGAACTTGTAGTCATATTAGGTATGTTTTCAAGATCGAGCAGAGATATTTTAGATAGACAGGTTATCTTCAAACCCTTCAGAGATCTACAGAATATGGCATTTAAAATGTTTAATAACTTAGAAATTTTTTCTTTCCTTTTTTTATGACTATGAGACATGTCAACTCCTGGCAGTACCAATCTACTTCAGAGAAAATATGGGCATTGAAGAAACTGCATATGGAGTAAACTTTCTTTGTGGCAAAAGTTAGCCACTGGACAACAAAGTATCCTCAAATCAACTGTTGACAAACAGGACAAAATGGAAAGACAGGACACGAAACAAAGGACTACCGATTCTTGCCAAGACAGGTGTGGTTGTGGCTTTAGCAACAGGCATCCTCTGAGGCCAGGACAAAATGACACCATCCCTGAAGTGGCCTTTGCAATCTGGAAAAGGTACAGTGCCCCTTTTTTCGAAGGCAGCTGAACTGGCAGTGGACCAATGGCTTGTGCTGTGTAGTGGAACAGCAGCTGAAACAGTTATTCTTGAAAGAGTAACTAAGCTGACGGAGTCTAACCTCTCAATGGTAGACTGGCATTTAATAAAAGAGATGAAGGCACCCACAAGCTGAGAAGAAAGGGATGTGGAGAAGAACGGGATGCCAAGATGAAGCCACACACACAAGTCAAGAAGAATGGACAGCTGAATTAAAAAAAAAATCAACAATTTCCAGAATTTAAAATCCTGAATCATGACATGACACTAGTGGAATTCAAGTGTTTCTGGTACATGGACTGCTCTCACCCAATGTGAGGTTGAACTGTTGACCTTGTGTACATCCTACTTCATAAATGAGTCTGTCAGATACGCTAAGCCTATAGGCTGAAGATGATGCCCCAACACTGCGGAGAAACCTCAGGTGACTGTCCAGGCAGCTGGCTGTTTCTGTCAACTCACATTTTTTTTTGGAAGTTGCTTGCATGCACTTCCTGTTTTTATTCTTTTAGATAATATTATTTCCTTCTTGGGTCTCTGAGGGAGTTGAAGATTAGATAGTTATAATTAAAATTTAGATAGTTATGGTTTTCCTTGTTAAGAATTTTAAAAAAGAAACCCACTAAAGAGGTATAAGTGTATAAATTTGAAAGACATTGTAAGATAGTTCTGTTAGTAATATAAGTTAGGATAGAAAGTGAATCAGGTACATTTTGGACTTACCAAAATAGGATTGATAATGGAATTATTTTCTCTGAGTTTGTCAAATGCAAATGGGCTAGACATTGTTTAGGTATTTATTGCTTGTATATATTGTATATAGTTATTGTACTTTTTGTATATAGTTTTTCTTATATTAGTTATAACTTTTCCTTTTTTTATTAAAATAGAAAGGTGGAAATATGGTGATATTTTATTTGTGCTGAAATATGATTTTATTTGTATGGTTTTTTTTGTTCGTTTGTTTTGTTTTGTTTTGTTTTTAGTTTTTCGAGACAAGGTTTCTCTGCGTAGCTTTGGAGCCTGTCCTGGAACTCACTCTGTAGCCCAGGCTGGCCTCGACTCACAGAGATCCGCCTGCCTCTGCCTCCCGAGAGCTGGGATTAAAGGCGTGCGCCACCACCGCCCGGCTTATTTGTACGTTAATAAATAAAGTTGCCTGGGGGTCAGAGCTAATAACAAGCCATAGCAGAAGTCTGGCAGTGGTAGCCTTTAATCCAATCACATGTCAGGCAGAGTCTGTGTGTTCAAGGACACAGCCAGCATGGAGACACACGCCTTTAATCTCAATACCAACCACAGAGACCTGGAGGTCTGTATAGATAGGCAGTGATGAGGAGGTCATGTGGTTGGATTTACAACCAATGAGAAGGCAGAATAGAAAGTCAATAAAAAGACACACAGGAAGTAGCTCTCTTTCTCAGAGGAAGGACAGCAGTGGCAGCAGGTGATAAGGTGATTTTAGTCTCAGCTCTTAGATACTGCTCTGACCTCTTGGGCTTTTAACTCTGCATTTGGCTCTGTGTTTCTTATTTAATAAGACTGTTATGTCTACACTGTGTTACTGTGCCTGTCTTAAAACACCTGATGCTCTAATAAAGAACTGATCGGCCACTAGCTAGGCAGGAGAAAGGATAGGCAGGGCTGGCAGGCAGAGAGGATAAATAGAAGGAGAAATCTGGGAGGAGAAAGAGAAGGAGGAGCCAGAGAAGGAAGAGGATAACATCAGGGGCCAGCCACCCAGCTACACAGCAAGCCACAGAATAAGAATAAGATTTACTAAAATGATCAAGTTGGTTTCTACTTCAAAATGAAGGGGACAGGCCAAGTAATGAGCACAGGTCCCCCATGCTCCTCCTCCAGATGTGTTCAGAAACACCAGAATGACAATGAGTGAAATCAGAAACCATCAGGCCTGGTCCGGGACCCAGGACCCCTTATGACCATAACACCAGTGTAAGGAGAAGGGTGAAGGTGCATGTGAGAAGTCTAGAGCAAAGGGAAGGCTCAGTCACACCCAGGGGCACTAGGAAACTGGCTTGAGACAAAAAGGATCCCAGAGTTAATATAGGAACCTAGGGCAGAACTTGCTTTCCTGTTGTCCAATGACACCCACTACAGCAGCGTGGGGTTTGTTCCCAGACAGTCTTGTGGCTCTGTGGCCAAGGACCATGAGCAAGTTGCATCATGGGAGAAAACTTCAGTGTGAGCAGAGACTCAGCAAGGTCTTTACTCCACCAGCTTCTCCAAACCCTTGAGCTCTGCTTTGTAATTCTGTTCTGCAACGGGGCCACAAGAATATATTATAGAGATTCAGCTGTATATTAAAGCTATACCTAGAAAAGTCAAGGCATTTTTCTAGAGGAAGCCATGTATCAAGGAATGTTTGGTGTTATTCAGTTTTTAATATCTGCTGTCTTCTGCTATGAAATTCTTGTGTGCCCATATACTACTAGGTCATATGGCAAACAGTTCAGCTTCTCAGACCTGCTGCTAATCCACTAGGCAACACCCCTGCAGGGCCTAGGAGACAGGCAGTCTGTAGATGCATAGCTTTGTTTCTTGTGCAAATGAAGCTCAGACCTCCCTTCCTCAGACAGGGAAAATGATATTCCAGAGCAATGAACTCAGAACAATGGAGGTTTTGCATATCCAGGTGGAGTGAAAGGTGGGGCAGGATTCCTAGCCAGGCAGAATCCCAGGGTGACCTGGGATAAGAGAAGGAGGCAGAGTTTCTCAGAGCGGGTAAGGAGGAAGGAAGGAAAGATGGGGGATGAAGGAACAGAGGACGAAGATGAGGTTGAAAGCACAGGAGCTTAGTTAGGTCTATGACAGGGCAGTAGGTACAAGAGGAGCTGTATGTGAGGATGGAGCTGAAGCTGTATAGACAGAATTTTGTCATCGAGAAGTAAACGGACAAAAGAGCGTGGTGTACATAGATTCCTTTCCCTCAGACACCCCCTGCTGGACATAGTGCTTTCCCCAGGACCCTGGGAGGGATTTTCTCAGGGCAGGCCCTTGGGAAAATTCCCTTACTGTTCTCATGAGTGGGACCCCAAAGCTGGAACTGGGGTGAGGCAGAAGGAAGGAGACTGAAGAAATAGACTGTAACCCAGGTGGAAGACCCTGACTTCATTGGGATCTGGCAGGGAGGGGCCGCTCCACCCCTTGAGCTCTCCACAGAGGCCCTCAAAGTCTCCCCGTCTTCGGAAGTGCAGGTGTGAGCTGGGAACCCCAAGCCCCTGCTCTCAGCTCATTTGGAGAACATCCACTCTCTGGCTCTCTGAGAATGCAGCCATTGCTCTCCAGACCGCTCTGGTCTCTGGCCACCCAGAAAGTAATTATCAGCTCAGTTCTGGAGCCACCTGGCCCAGCCTAGCTGGGCAGGCTTATCTAATCGACCCCACCACGAGAGCAGCAACGTCTCTTTTCAAGCAGCTGGGGACCATGTTTTTCAGCCACAGAACTCCGCTGGACCTCAACCTGGCTATGTGCAGATGTGCACATGCACTTAGTCAGTGAGAGTTGGGATACGAACTTCAAAAACGACTCTTCGGGGTGGTACAATGGCTCAGCTGCCCCTGATGACCTGAGTTTCATTACTGGGGACCACACGCTGGAAGGAGAGAACCAAGTCCTGCAAGTTGTCCTCTGACCTCCACACGCGCGCTGTGGTGTGCGTGTGTGCGTGCACGCGGGCGCACACACACACACACACACACACACACACACTACTATACATATACCGGATAAATTTTAAGACTCTAGCCTGTGATGGGGCTACCATTCTTAGCAGCAAGTACGATACTATCTTTCCCATTTTGTTGAGGCCATTTTCAGGAACTCTTGGCTGAGGAGCAGGTTCTAGACAAGGCTTGGGAGTTGATCTAGCATCTGAATTCGTGGGGCAGGGAAAACTCAGGGCTACATATGTGGTTCTGGGGGTCGGGGGGATGACAGCATTGTGGAGAAGGCCAACTGCTTGAGACATCTACAGAGAAAACCCTCAGGCTCAGAGTCTGGAGCTGCAGTGACTAATTTATCAGCCATAGCACTATGCTTCCCTTACCCCTGCAGGAGACCCACAGAGCAGAAGCAGGGCTGGCAGGCCAAGCCTGGAGTGCACATGCACACCACTGAGCAAGGGGAAATACTGTGTGGCGAGAAGAGCCCGGGCAAGCTGCCAGGCTCCTCCCCTCCCTGGGCATCCAGCGGGCCACAGCTGTATGATGCTGTTGAGAGCTGCTTCTTCAGTCTGCTGTGAGAGGTCCAAGATGTCTGGCCTGATGAGGGAAGTCGGGGGCTCTGCCTTCAGGCTGATAGGGACTTTGTTTTGTAGTCCTGTAGAATGTCCTTTGAGGCCTCTTTGTCAGTCAGTGGCTGGCCACTTCTGCATGCACGAGAGCTTAGGGGATGCTGTAGGCCTGAAGGGAAAGTATGAGGCAGTATGCAAAGTATGCAGGAATGAGGATGAGGATGAAGACATACAGCCCGACAATCAGGGTCAAGGCCTATACTGGGTAACGGTGAACCACCTCCTTTAACTATGGAGAGACGGGGAGAGGGGGTTAACACAGAAAATTCCCAGGAGAAGAAGAAGGGGTGTGGGGCAGGGAGGAAGGTGAAGGCTAGTGAGTCTTCTGTGATCAGAGCCAAGGGCCAGGTCCTCAGCCCACAGGGGGCTGGAAGGAACCCCAGGATCTGAGAGAGACTGCACTCACAGTGTTCGAGTCCCAGGCCATGTAGGTGAGGGGCCTCGTGCCTTGCTTAACAAAGATGGCCACCCACAGGCCTAGGACCACCACTGGGGAAACATCGCGCCACAGCCAGCCACAGCCAGGGCAGATGGGGTGGAGGGACAAAGAACATGGGCAGCCAGTCCAGCCTTCCACTACCTCACAGTCCTCGGCTATGTTATGCAGCTCTGGCCTGCTTTATCTCAGTTTACCTCTTCTCATCCTATCTAGTTTAACTTCTAGTCCCCTGCTCCACAACACCTCCCACGGGGCCCACACCCCTTTCATTCCTCCTGGGATGATGTATCAAAGATCCTTCTAGGTGCTAGGTACCCAACAGTGAGCCACCTAAGCCAAGCAAACAGAATCCAGACACCACTCAGCCCTTAAGAAGTCAGTCCTGCTTTCTTTCAGCCACATGGTCTCCGTTTCTGCACACGTGCCAGTGAGTCCCTTTGATCTAGGATGCCAGACTCCTGGGTCTTCTTCCCTTTACTGCCTCTGTCTGTCCAGGCTCTGCCTCAGAACATCTTCCTTGGTACTCCTGCCTAAATTTCACCCTCAGCATCTCCCGTTCCTTCCACTGTTGCTGTGGAATGGTCTGTATGTCAAGTGTGTTGCTGATTGGTCAATAAATAAATCACTGATTGGCCAGTGGCCAGGCAGGAAGTGTAGGCGGGACAAGGAGGAGAATAAAGCTGGGAAGTGGAAGGCTGAGTCAGAGAGACACTGCCAGCCGCCACGAAGAGAAACAGCTTGTGAAGATGCCGGTAAGCCACGAGCCATGTGGCAAGGTATAGATTTATAGAAATGGATTAATTTAAGCTGTAAGAACAGTTAGCAAGAAGCCTGCCACGGCCATACAGTTTGTAACCAATATAAGTCTCTGTGTTTACTTGGTTGGGTCTGAGCGGCTGTGGGACTGGCGGGTGACAGAGATTTGTCCTGACTGTGGGCAAGGCAGGAAAACTCCAGCTACACACTGTGGCCTGGGACACCCACTGGGCTGTCTGTACATGTGATGAATTCATCCCAGCACCACACGGGTTTCAGGACAGAGATGTCCTGGCGTGGGGGAGATGGCACCAATATACACGTAAGACACACAGCGGTGTGTGCCTGTCACCCTGGCCCAGGTGGAGACAGGAGGCTCTCAGAGGCTCGCTAGCCAGCCAGTTTAGCAGTGAGCTCCAGGGTCAAGAAGAGATCCTGCCTCAAAGAGTAAGTGGAGAGCGACTGAGAAAAAGACCTGACACGTGTGCACACACATGCACGCATAGGCACACGAACACCCACACGCTCACACTTGAGTCTCAGTAAGTGTTTGGTGGTAGCCATCAAGGTGACTCAGTGGGTAAAGGAGCCTGCCACCAGGCCTGATGACCTGAGTTCAGTCCCTGGGACCCATATGGTAGAAGGAGAGGACCAAACCTCACAAACGCACTGTGTCCCACACACACCCATACATATTCACGCACCCACACAAGATAAATGTCCAGAAATATGGGGCTGGAGAGATGGTTCAGTTAAGAGTACTCATCACTCTTGCTGAGAATCCAGCTCACAACTGTCAATAACTCCAGTTCCAGGACATCTGATACCCTCTTCTGGCCTCCATGAGCACCAGGGTGCAGGCAAAACACTCATACACATGAAATAACTTTAAAAATGTTAGGTGAGTTAATAAATGAGTTGGTGAGGGAGGGGACAGACTCTGAGGACCACTCGCTAATGCCGCTTCCGGCACCTGCCTTGGATCCACTTGTCCTGTTGTCTTCTTTTTGGAGCTAAGGGTCTCTCTGTGTAGATCAGACTGGCCTTGGAGTCACTGGCCTGCCTCTGCACCGTGGTGCCCATCCTATTATTTCTGAATGGCTCTGACAAAATCCTTGACACAAAGACATTTAGGGAGGAAAGGTTTGCGTGGCTCTTGGCTTCTGAGGGAGTTTGGTCCGTCATGCTGGGGAAGAAATGACCATGGAACATGGAGTGAACCAGGAAGCCGAGAAAGCAGACTAGATTCAGGTTGAGTATCACTTCTAAAGGCCTGGCCCACGGTCCACTCCCACCAGCCAGGCTCAAACAGCCTTCGAAAGAGCCCCACAAGCTGGACACTGAATATTCAAAACACAAGCTTGTGGTTAACACTTCACATGTGAACCACCACGGAACCCAGCCTTGTGCTGGAGGTTAACTGCTCTCGGATCCCACTGCAGTCCTTGGAGCTTTACCTTCCTGGATCAGGTCATTCTCACACGACGTCTTTCTTTGTTTTTTGTTTTTTCAATACAGGGTTTCTCTGTGTAGCCCTGGCTGTCCTGGAACTCACTCTGTAGACCTCAAACTCACAGACATCCACCCACCTCTGCCTCGCAAGCGCTGCAATGCCCGGCTTTTCTCACTACATCTTTATCTTCCTAGCCCTAGTCACCACAGGCTCTTCCTTGAAATCTTACCCAGCTCCCACTCCTCTTCCTTGATTCTGCCTGTTTTCCCTCCACAAGGTCACCAAAGGTGCCTTCATAAAAACAATATATCCAGTGGCGCATAACTTTCGTCCTAGCACTTGGGAGGCAGAGGCAGATGGGCTCCTATGTGAGGGCAGCCTGGGCTACAGCAAGTTCTAGGACAGCCAGGAGACTATAGTGAGACCTTGTCCCTAATTATTATTTTTTTAAAGCTGATGATGGTGCTCCCTACTCAAAACCATTCAGCGTTTTGTGGTACACACTGCACACAAAGCTAGGTCGTATCATGGCTTACACGGTCCCATCTTCTGCCCCCAAATCTCCCAATTCTATTCCAGCTTCCCTGGACCCCTTGTTCCTTAAAAGCTTCAAGCAGTCTATTTCCTCTGGTGTATACACATGCATGAACACTCACATAGATGTGCTCACACATAATATACATGCACACCACATAAACCATGGCTCTCCCTCATTTAACTTAGTAGTCTTCTGACACATCACCCTTCCAGAAAGACCTTCCTTACTACCCTGTCTGAGCCATGCACTCCTACTCTGAACCAGCGGAAGCCTTTGACTTCCTCTTGTCTTTCGTTCTGTGTATGCATGCACATGGATGTGGAAGCTGGAGCATGCGGTCAGGTGGTTCCCTCGACTGCTCCGCACCTTAGCTCCTGAGACAAGGTCTCTCACTGAACTTGAAGCTCTCCTATCTGGCTGTCAAGGCCCTGGGGTCCTCCGTTTTCACCTCACAGTGCTAGGATAGGTGCCGCCATGACCATTGATGTGGGTTCCAGGAAGAGACCTCAGGCCTGCCTGCATGCTTGCACAGCAAGGCCTTTACCAGCTGAGCCTCCTCCCAGCCTCACTTGTCATTTTTGGTCTTCCTGTCCGTCAGTGCTGCTGTGTCTGTACCCCTAGAATGCAAGCTCCTGAACACAGGCTGCTAACTTTGGTTTAGGCAGTATCCCTGGCCGCCAACAAGCCGTAAAACCTGAAGCACATGAAACACACAAAAGTCTGATAAATAAACACTTCTCAGAGGCCTTGAAGTTAAGGGCCCTTGTGTCACACTAGTTTATATTAGAAATGACAGGAAAGCCGTCAACCCTCCCAAAAGATCCATGCTCTGGTTGCCTGGCATGGGCCTTTACCTCCTGGCCCCATAGGACCAGGCTACATCAAGGTTTTCACATATGATGATGCTGCAGTATTCACTCTGCAGCCAAAAGGAGTAGATGCCTGAAGGTTGGATGAAGAAGAGGCCACACAGGAACATCACCACGAAGCACCCACTGGAGGAAACACTAGGTCTGCACCAGGATCGAGGGGTCTGGTAGACGATGGGTCTGAGGGGAGATCTCAGCCAGGGCTGGTGTTAAGGCTGTGGGAGAGCAGGGAAGTACCTACGAGTATCCCTGGCTGTCTGCGGAAGAAGGAGAAGGTGTCCTGGAGTGGAATATTGATGCCCCGCACGAACGTCACAACGGCATACAAACCCAGACTCAGCAGCGACAGGAAGAAGAGGACAGTCCGGAAGGCAGACTCAAGAAAGAGCGGGATGACTTCAGTAAAGGTCAGGCACACAAAGCAGGGCTCCTCGGTCTGCACGGGCAGAAAAGTCAGGTTCTCTCTCTGCCTTCTCTAAAAGCTCCCTGAAGCCCTGAGTCGGAGAAGAGAGCAGGACCTCCTGGCACACCTAACAGGACCCCGCCCCTGCAGTCGGTGGAAGGTTCTTCCAGCTGCATTTCCCACATTACCAGAGCTATGTATCACGGTTCTTTCCGGGACTAATGAAAGCTAAACGCCCTGTGGCGCAGAGCGGACTTTCCGGCGTCTCCTTTGCCCTCACCATCTCCACTGACCTTCAGAAACTGCTTCTGGATGTTGCATCCGGGCCCCTTGCTGAGGACAGCGCTCCTCGAGGGTGGTAGGAGGCTGCTGATCCAGGAACTGTAGGTGGAGATCGGGTTGTCCTGCAGGTCAGGGGGCTGCACCTCGGGAGGTAGGACCCCCTGGGCTACCAGCATCGTAAGCGTCTCTGTGTTCCTGGGGATGGGGGTGATTAGCACCGTCAGGCCCTTTGGCACAGCCCTTTCCCCCCCCCCACCCCCCACCCCCGCTCGTCTTACAGAGGAGAGCCATCTCAAGCCCACGTTACTGACTGGGCAAAGGAAAGGATGCGGTGAATTCTAGAGGGTGCCCATCCGAGGGCCATGAAGAACACATGCCGCTGGAGAACCTGGGCAGGGATTTTCTGCAGACTTCCCAGGGACTCTGTGGTCTTGATCTTCATGATCTTTTGTGAGACTAGTAGGGAAAAATCCGTCTAAGCTCCACATTTCAGAGAGTGGGGGCAGCTTCCTCAGACTGAAGCGGGTGGCCGCCCCAAGCTGTGCTCTGTGAAAGTACTGTCACCTTGACTCTGACCAGAGCCCTTGCCAAGAGGAAAATGCAAGCTTTGTGAAAGTGAGTATAGATTGATAGTGTCCTAGAAATTAAAATAGGGTGCTATTCCGGGAACAAGACAGTTACATACTTAGACTAATATTCTCATTGTGAATAATTTAAGCTGAAAGAGATTTTTAATTTTCTTATGAGAATAAAACTGTTAGCTGGACAGTGGTGGCGCATGTCTTTAATCCCAGCACTTGGAAGGTGGAGGCAGGTGGATTTCTGTGAGTTCGAGGCCAGCCTGGTCTACAGAGTGAGTTCCAGGACAGGCACCAAAACTACACAGAGAAACCCTGTCTTGAAAAACAAAAAAAAAGTAAAACTGTTAACAGGGGCTGGAAACGGCTCAGCAACTGGTAAGAACACTTGCTGTTCTTCCAGAGCCCACAAGTTTGATTTCCAGCACCCATGTCAGGAGACTCCTAAATTCCTGGGGCTCAGCTCCTGGGCATCTGATGGCCTCTTCTGCCTTCTCCATCTACATACACACTGAATAAATGAATGTGAAAACATCAGTTAATTAAATAAAATATATGAACAGTGGTGTAGAAGCCAAAACCCGTCCCTGCACCATGGTGCCTTTTTTTGTTTGTTTTTGTTTTTTGAGACAGGGCCTCTCTTCCTGGCTGGCCTAGAGCTCACTATGTACACATTGTTAATATTCTGACCCACCCCTTGGGGCTACCCTGCGTCCTGATGTAGAAGCCTCCCCTTAAGGAAAAACTCCGCCCCTTTCTGTCTGTCTGTATGCTTGTCTGTCTGTCTCTCTCTCTCTCCCTCCACTCCCACGAGGTGTGCATCCCTCCACACCCCCCTCTTCCCTTCCCTCTTTCTCTCTTTTTTCCTACTTCTCTTCGTCCCTCTATTATAATAAACCATTTCCACTCGGATGTAACATCTGGGTTGTGAATGCCCACCTGCTTCCATGCCTACATGGAGTGGGTCGCCCACCAGCCCGCCGCCGCTGCATCTGCCCAGCATGCCAGCGTGGTTCCCTGCATGAGTGGGATACCCTGGCCTGGCCAGCTGGGGTCGTCCCACGCATGCATAACTCATAACACATGACGTGAGAAGGCTGTACCTTCAATATCAGAGTGAGCCAGACTCTTGTTGCCAGTCCCCCACGGAGCAGGGAATGAGCAGGAGTTTAACAAATGAACAAGACAAGGGGAAACGCGAAGATTCCGATAGGCTAGCTCCATAAGGCAGCCTTAGCTTTAACTCAATTTTTGACTCTGATTATCCACAAGCCCAAGACTTGAGTTCCAAGAAGTCTCTTTCCAAAGCTCCTGTCCAGAGGAACTCACCTCAACCCTAGGATGTTAAAATCTCCATGACTAAGCCAGGCCTAGTACTGAGGCCTACCAGGTCTTGCAGAATCTGAGTCAGGAGGATCACAACTTCAAGGCCAGCCTGGTCTACACAGTAAATTCCAGGACAGCAGGGCTACATGGAGAGACCCTGTCTCAGAAAAACCAATAAATAAATAAGTAAATATTTAAAAGGGGGACTAGAGACATGGCTCAGCGGTTAAGAGCACTGGCTGCTCTTGCAGAGGACCCACTGTAGCTAGAGTTTTCCTGCCTTGCCCACAGTCAGGACAAATCTTTGTCACCCGCCAGTCCCACAGCCATTCAGACCCAACCAAGTAAACACAGAGACTTATATTGGTTACAAACTGTATGGCCGTGGCAGGCTTCTTGCTAACTGTTCTTACAGCTTAAATTAATCCATTTCCATTAATCTATACCTTGCCACATGGCTCGTGGCTTACCGGCATCTTCACATGCGGCTTGTCATGGTGGCGGCTGGCAGTGTCTCCCTCTCAGCCTTCCACTTCCCAGAATTCTTCTCTTTGTCCCGCCTATACTTCCTGCCTAGCCAATGGCCAATCAGTAATTTATTTACTGACCAATCAGCAACACACTTGACATACAGACCATCCCACAGCACTTCCCCTTTTCTTTTCTTAAAAAGGAAGGTTTTAACCTTTACACATCTCCAAAGTCAGCTTGGTATATTTGGGAATTTGGGCATAGTTTCTCTTACTACTTCCTGCTGGAGGGGGGCGCTGTATCTTATGGAGACACAAAGAATATTTTAGGATTATGGAGTAGTCCATGAGGGTGTATCATCTGAGCCAGTTGCCTTGAAATGGTTCTGGATGTTGGATCATCTGGGCCATGGTGTCATCGGAGACCTTTCAGGGGGTCTTGGCTGGTCAAACCTGATGTATCTTAATCTGGAACAAATCCATAGCCTCTGGCTTTCTGTGGAAACAAAAGCAGAGCTTCTTTTCCAAAGCAACATATCCTTACATCCAAATTTTGAAGTCAAGGTACCTTTAAAATATACATTTTGGCATAACTCAACAGCTTTTGTAATCAAATGTTTTTCTTCAGTTACGAATATCAAAGAGAACATAATCCAGATTCTCTGTGTGGTAGCCATCTTTACGTGGCTTATTTTTTTATATTAGCTTGAGCCTATTGCTTTAAACTGCAGCCTTCTAAGCCTGAAAGGGCGCTGGCGCTACTGGCTCTGCCCACTTCAGCTTCCCAACATGGTGGTGGTACATTTTCCGCCAGCTCTGGGAACCATCAACTCTCAGAAACAGTGGGTCTATGCTTCTATCAAAGCAGCGTGTAGCCCAGAAACCTCTTTTTTTTGTTGTTGTTGTTTTTTTTTTTTTTTGTTTTTTTGTTTTGTACTAGCAAAAGCTAAATCCACCATACAACTTAATGTGCCACTTGCAGAGACCTCATTCCCACCATACTGCAGGTCGAGCATGCACGCACGCTAGGAACCCGCCAGTAGCTCAAACCGGCAGGCTGCCGCTCATTTGAGAGAAACAATTAGGAACTGTTTTTAGCTCCGTTTTAGAATCTTTTTTCTCAGTTTTAAGGTGGAAACTCTTGCCACCACGTTGGACGTCATTTGTAGCTAGAGTTTTCCTACCTTGCCCACAGTCAGGACAAATCTTTGTCACCCGCCAGTCCCACAGCCATTCAGACCCAACCAAGTAAACACAGAGACTTATATTGGTTACAAACTGTATGGCCGTGGCAGGCTTCTTGCTAACTGTTCTTACAGCTTAAATTAATCCATTTCCATTAATCTATACCTTGCCACATGGCTCGTGGCTTACATGCGGCTTGTCATGGTGGCGGCTGGCAGTGTCTTCCTCTCAGCCTTCCACTTCCCAGAATTCTTCTCTTTGTCCCGCCTATACTTCCTGCCTAGCCAATGGCCAATCAATGATTTATTTACTGACCAATCAGCAACACACTTGACATACAGACCATCCCACAGCAACCCACATTCTGTTCCCAGGACCCACATCATGGCTCTCAACTACCTGTACTCCAGTTCCAGAGACTCTGCCACCCTCTTCTGGCCTCCATGGGCACCAGGCATACATGTAGGCAAAACACTCATGCATATAAAATAAAAATAAAAGCATCTTAAAAACTAAAAATAAATATAGACATAAAGTAAAAAGGGTGAGGTGCCTCTCAGTGTAGAGTACTGCCTACCACCAACAAGGCCCGGACTCCAGCCGCTGTAGACTGGCTGTCCAGAACAGAGGCAGGAGATTCTCAGTAAGCTCAAGGCAAGGTCTACATAGCAAGTCCCAGGCCAGTCAGGACCACAGAGAGGGATCTTGTCTCAAAAAGGAGAAAAAGATTTATTTTTATTATTTTTAAAATTGTGTGTTAGGTATGGCTATGTGTATGTGAGTGCAGGTGCCCACAGAATCCAGAGGGTACGGGCAGCTGTGAGCTGCCAGACATGGGTGCTGGGAACTGAACTTGGATCTTCTGCACAAGTTCTGTTCTTAACTGCTGAGTCATCCTTTTGGCCCCCATGAGAGAGAAAATTAAAAATAAGAGCGATAGAAGTAAACAACTGACAAAATTAGTAAACACAGGAGAAAAACAACCAAAAGCTGATTTTAAAGTAAACCATAGGTAGCTGGGTGGTGGCACATGTGTGCCTTTAACCCCAGCACTCAGGAGGCAGAGGCAGGTGGATCTCTGTGAGTTCGAGGCCAGCCTCGTCTACATTGTGAGTTCCAGGACAGCCAGGGCTACACAGAGAAACCCTGTCTCAAAAATTAAAAAATAAATAAAAAAAAAAATATAAAAAGCCGGGCGGTGGTGGCGCATGCCTTTAATCCCAGCACTCGGGAGGCAGAGCCAGGTGGATCTCTGTGAGTTCGAGGCCAGCCTGGGCTACCAAGTGAGTTCCAGGAAAAGGCGCAAAGCTGCACAGAGAAACCCTGTCTCGAAAAACCAAAAAAAAAAAAAAAAAAAAAAAAATTAAAAAAAAAAAACAAAAACAAAAACAAAAAACACCTAAATAAACAAATAAACTATAGGGGCTGGAGAGACGGTTCCAGGGGCTCTGGTGCCCTCTTCTGGCCTCCGAAGGCATCAGCCACACAAGTGGCACCCAGACATCCGTGCAGGCAAAGCCCCCATACAAATTAAAAATAAACTGTGCCCTGGGACCGGGTCCTGCACTCATTGCATGAGTTGGCTGTTTGAAACCTGGGGCCTATGCAGGGTCGCTTGGCTCGGCCTGGGAGGAGGGGACTGGCCCTACCTGGACTGAGTCTACCAGGTTGATCTCAGTCTGTGGGGAAGGCTTTGCCCTGGAGGAGATGGGAATGGGGAGCGGGATGGGGGGAAGGTGAGGGAGGCGGGAGGGGGGAGAACAAGGGAATCCGTGGCTGATATGTAGAACTGAATTGTATTGCAAAATAAAATTAAAAAAAAATAAACTGTGGCTAAAGTAGACGAACAAATGAGGGAAGAAAGCCGAGTGCAGTGTTCCCTCGGGGAGGCGAGAAACGTTACAATTAGACGTACAGAGAGGAGCTGGAAGAGGGTTCTATGAGTGCGAGCACTTACTCTCCAGGCACAAGGACCCCGCCGGTAACCTCAGCACTGGGAGACAGACAGCTGGATCCCTAGACCTTGCTGGACAGCCAGCCTAGCCAAAATGGAGAGCTTCTAGTTCAGTGAGAGGGCCTGCCTCAGGCGATGCCTTAGAGTGACAGAGAAAGACAGCAGACCCCCTCTGGCCTCCATCTGCGTGCACAAGTGCATGTATTGCACGTTCACATGCACCACAGAAGGAAAGAAGTGCAGACTGGTGGAACATTTTCTGAGTGGGCAGTTCTTAGAGTGCTTTCCACTGAGAATCTGCTTTGATGTGTCTTCTTATGTGTGTAATAGCTCACAATAAAGGGTCTGTTTAAAAACACACACACAAGGCCTGGGCACTGGTGGCACACACCTTTAATCCCAGCACTTGGGAGGTAGAGGCAGGAGGATCTCTAAGTTCAAGGTCAACTTGGTATACTGAGCAAGTCCCAGAACATCCAAGGCTATACAGAGAACCCTGTCTTGAAAAAAAAAAAAAAAAAAACAAGAAAACCCAACAGAACACAATAAAACACAAGGTCATCAAGCTGTCTCAAGGGTAAAGGATTGCCCTACAAGCCTGGCAGCAGTCTCTGGAAACCCATGTAAAGGTAAAGGGGAAAACCGACATCACAAAGATGTCTTCTGCCCTCCACACGTGGGCCATGACATTCCATCTCCCACAGTGAGTACATTCTACAATAACAACTAAGCAGCTAAACAAATCACACACACACACACACACACACACACACACACACACTGGTTTTTCGAGACAGGGTTTCTCTGTGTAACAGCCTTGGCTATTTTGGAACTCACTCTGTAATCCAGGCTGGCCTTGAAATCACAGAGATCTGCCTGCCTCTGCCTCCCGAGTGCTGGGATTAAAGGTGTGTGCCACCACTGCCCGGCACACAAATATATTATTGTTTGCCTAACAGATTTGCAAAATTAAGAGGTCCAGCCAAGTTTAGTAAAGTGCTGTGCTAACAAAGAGATGGACTCCCTGGTGGGAGGCAATTCTGATTAAACCACCGTAGCAATCAGACACGGAGCAGACCCTGCCCAACAACAACTTCTTAGTCTGCCCTGCCCTGCACTGCCCTGCATCCTCCCACTCCATATTTTACGATATCACAGATGTGTCTATGTGATTAGATCCCCAATGGTTGCATTCTGTACTAAACAAGTACAAACCATTCCGACAGAGCTGGGTATGATGGTACACACTGTAAGCCTTGCAGACAGCAGGGTCAAACAGGAAGACAGCTTGTGAGCTCCAAGGCAGCCCGGGCTACAAGCGATGCTGCCCCGAAGCAACAACCAAAATTCTGTTCCCCAAACAGCACAGGTGGAGTCTACTCACAGCAGCGACATGTTGGGGCGCTACTGTCCCGGCGTGATCTCTGTCCCCAGGAAGACAAGGTGGGACTGTTGATGATCAGGAGTACATCACACACAGGGACCGGTCCAGCTGCAGGTTATCTCTATGGTTTTTGAGGAGCAACTGCATCTACCATGCAGTGTTCTGGACGTGTGTGCCAGGTGTCACGTGGCTAATTTCTATGAAGGACCACAGGACTCAGGAAGCTAACCAAACTTGGAAGGTGCTGGAAGCCCAGAAAGGTACAGACACAGGAGGCCCCTCCCCAAGATTACACACACAGTCACAATTGCTGGGGAGAGGGGACTCTTCCTAGAACTGCCAACAGGAGGTTCAGGGAGCTCCAGGGATGCCAAGTGTCACCCATGCGTGGCTTTCCAGTCATAGCGCTGCCTTCAAGTCACCTGTTTTCCTGTAGGTAATCTGTCACCCATGCTCCCGTGAGTAACCTTGCTGCTTCACCAGCTAGACCTGGGTGAAACCCTCTCTGGCCTGTTGTTAGTTCCCTGTCTAGGGGTGAACAGACATCTGTGTATGTAGTCAGGAAAAGTCACACAACACCAGCTTCCAGAGGAAAATAACAGTCATCTGTGGAGATTGGGGCTACTATGGAGAAATCCAACTCAGGTTTGCCTTCTGGGGAAGGCTGGCTCTCTCGGGCTCAAGGAAAGGCCCTATCTTCTCTCAGCTCATGTTATCAGTGATCAGAAATTTATGACCAGCTGGCTTAGTATCCAATTCTTCATTCCTTCTTCCCTCCAGACTGAAAAATGCAATAAGAGCAGGAAAGGCACTGAAGGAAGTCTAAGCTCCTGCAGGGGGCAAAGGGCAGTTCAGAGTGGCAGGAAGCTGTAATGATGGCGAAGAGCAAGGGACAAGGGCACTCCTGCACAGTAGGTGGGTTTTGTTGTTGTTGTTGTTGGTGGTGGTTTTTAAAGATTTATTTATTGCCAGGCGGTGGTGGCACACGCCTTTAACCCCAGCACTCGGGAGGCAGAGGCAGGTGGATCTTTGTGTGTTCGAGGCCAGCCTGGTCTACAAAGCGAGATCCAGGAAAAGGCGCAAAGCTACATAGAGAAACCCTGTCTCGAAAAACCAAAAAAAAAAAAAAAAAAAAGATTTATTTATTTATTATATATACAGTGTTCTGCCTGCATGTGTCCCTGCGCTCCAGAAGAGGGCGCCAGATCTTACTATAGATGGTTGTGAACCACCATGTAGGTGCTGGGAATTGAACTCAGGACCTCTGGAGTAATGGGAAGTGCTCTTCACCTCTAAGCCATCTCTCCAGCCCCACAGTAGGTGTTTATAGCTAGTCACAGTGGATTACATATTTAAAACCCACAAGGGGGCGGTGTTAATGTTCTGACCCGCCCCTTGAAACCCCGCCCTTTGGCACCACCCTGTGTCCTGACCTAAAAGCTTCATTTTAAGGAAAAATCCCTCCCCTTCCTCTCTCTCTTCTGCTCTCTTTCTTTCCCGCCATGAGGTGCACACACCTTCGCTTTTCCTCTCTTCTCCTCCCTTCCTCACTCTCCTCCCTGTCTTTCTGTCTCTTTATCTCTATATTATAATAAGCTCTTTCCACGCGGATGCAGCGCCTGGGTTTGTGAATGAATGGCCGACGCTGCCATGCCTGCGTTGTGTGTCTCGCTCCCTGCCCGCTCTGCATCTGCCGAGCATGCCAGCAGGTTTCCCTGCACAGGCGGGATACCCTGGCCAGCAGGGGTCCCTCGCGTGAATATATCACAACAGGCGGGAGACAGGCATCATTAAGAGCACTTGTTTTTCCAGAGGACCCAGATTCAGCTCTCAGCATCCACATGGTGGCTCACAAGCATTGGCAGCTCATTTCAGGAGATCTGGCACCCTCTCCTGGTCTCCACAGGATGCAGGCACACGCATGGTGTACATGCATCAATGCAGGCAAAAACACTCATACACACGTAAATAAACAAATACGTAAACCTTTAAAAGAATAAAAATAACTAAAGAGCTGGGAACGGTGACACGCAGCTGTAAACCAAGCTTTGAGAAGTTGGAGGAAGGAGCATCAGGAGTTCAAGGCCAGCCTGGGCTAGATAGGAGTTCCAAGGCTATATAGTGAGACCCTGTCTCAAAAAGCAAAACATCCTGAGGGAACTTTGTTTTCACCACAAAGAAATGAGAATGTCTGAGGTGAAAGTGTGATCAATACTCTGATTTTATCAATATGCAATATACACATATATCACAATATACTCCATGAACTCATGGGATTAGAATGTGTCAATAAGACCAAAATGAGATGAAGAGCTGGTGGACAGTCCTAGCCAGGAAAGAGAGAATCCTCAGGTCTCTAACCCTTTGGAGTTTAGGTTAGCCAGATAGGCAGAGAACACAGGAATCCACAGTTAAGGGTCTATGCAGGAAGCAGACTTGCATGCTTGGTTCTGTGAGGTGTGGTCTCAGATGCTGTTCTCTGTGTGGGTGACCTTTGCATGCCTGCCATTTCCAGCACCTGTTAGCACATCAGCTCCGAGGTGGGGGTTGCCAGCCTCGAGAACTCTCTAATGTTAAAAGTGTAGGACTCACCAGGCAGTGGTGGCGCACGCCTTTAATCCCAGCACTTGGGAGGCAGAGCCAGGCGGATCTCTGTGAGTTCGAGGCCAGCTTGGGCTACCAATGAGTTCCAGGAAAGGCGCAAAGCTACACAGAGAAACCCTGTCTCAAAAAAAAAGAAAAGAAAAGAAAACAAAAAAAACAAAAACAAAAACAAAAAAACCAAAAAAACAAAACAAAACAAAACAAAAAAACCAGAGGACTCTGGCCTCTGTTCTCAACTAAGAAGAAGCAGAGCTTTTTAGCCTCCCTGAAGTTGAGGTGTGTGAATGGGTTGTGAAGCTGCCCAGGCTAGACCTCACCAGGAAACTGGCCTTACTTCTTACAGCAGTGATGTGTGGTTATGGTGGCCCAGAAGCCCAGGATGGAGAGGATGCCAGGCATGGTGGACAACAAGGTGAGCATCTTGATCGGAGCCATAGGAAGGCGTCCCCCAAACAGTTGCTGAAGTCAGGCACATGTGAGGATAAGTAGACAATGGGGCCAAAGTCTAGACCCATAGCAAATACAACTTGGATCCCTGCTTGGGACCATACAGGGAGGCTGTAGATGCTTGCCACCTAAAAAGGAGAAGACAGGTACCACAGGGACATCATGATTTGGAAAAGGACAACCATAGCAGAGACATCTTCTCCTCGAAGGGAGGAGGTACAGGAGACAATGGCAGGCAGCTGTGTTGTTCCGAGAGCTGAGAAAGCTGAGGAAGGACCCCACCTTGAAAATTAGCAGGTGTTTAAGCCCATACTCTGTACCCTCCATTGGCAGAGTCCGGAAGAGGAAGAAGAAGATGATGAAATTCCCACCAACAGTAGAGGAGTGTTCCCTTTGCATTCCCACCAACAGTAGAGGAGTGTTCCCTTGCTCCGCATCCTCTCCAACATTGACTGTCATTAGTGGGGGTTTTTTTGTTTTGTTTTTTTGTTTTTTATGCCGAATGCCGTTTATTGAAGGAGGGAGGAGGTCTTAAATACAGGCTTACAGCACAATGGGAGAACCCCAGAGGGCAGAAGTTCACTTCCAATGTTTTATAATCTTGCATCTAAGCTGTTAACACCCATTATGCAGGATACACAGACAAGGAACTTACCTTAAGCATTCAGGAGGGTGGAACCCGGCAGGGAATTAGCATAGGGAGGATATCAAGGTCAAGGTCAGCAAGCAAGGCAACAGTTACCCAAAACGGGGACCAGGACCCCACAGGTCCCCCTTTTACTAAAAAATGAGCTTCTGACTTAGGTTGCGTGGGACATCAGCAAGTCACCTTACCTGTCATGGAGACGCCTGCCCAGGCCACACAGGCACTCTGTCTTAGGTTCATGAGTGCCCTCCAGGAATTACCCGTCTCTGAATACTCATTATCATACAGGCTCAATCGTGTGTGAGCTCCAGAGTTAACTGCTGCCAAAGATCTCAAAGTGGCACTGGGCTTGCAATCTGTGTGTTTGACACAGAAAAGACCAACAGAGGTCCTATCCCACCCATAGCCAGTAGGCTAAAGACAACTGAGCCATTCCCTTCCTTAACGAGCCTTACTGCAAATTGGAGTCCTTGTAAGATGGTATCCCAAAAGCAAATGGAACTTGAGTTTACAAATTTATAATTTTCAAAGCCAATCGAAATGTATATAACTATTGAATTAAATTTATCATGCCCAATAGAATGAAAGATTAACTGTGGTAGCTACTTTTGCTACCAGGGTCTCCACTGTGCTAGCTGTAGTAACCAATTATGAAATGATAATCCCAGAAACAGTAGCAGCGGTGTCCGCCACTGCTATAATAGCAACAACAGCAGCAGCAATGTCAAATTCTCTTCTGGAGCGTGTGGACATCCACTGGCATGGATACAACTCCAGTAACATGAACTGCCAAGGCCCATTTTTCTTGATCCCAGCACAACTTAGGCTGGTAGCTCTTCTGGAGAATCCAAAAGCATGGCTACAGTTCCTAGGCTTACATTAATGCTTGCCAAAGCTGGCCATATTGGGCTCTCAATCACCATTGGCATCAGAAGGGTAGAGGTTTTCATGAAGGCCCAATAGTTCTCTGCCATGTTGGGCTTCAGCAGCAGCCACAGGGCTCACACAGCACCCAGGAATCCAAAGAGGAACCTCATTGTCCTGAGGAAAAGACATAAACAGAACCCAGGCCCACACCAACACCAGATCAGGTCTCCTCCAAGTGCTAGTAGAAAGATCCTTCCATTGCTCCAGAGGGTGATTTGCAACAGGAGCCCTCCAGTGCTTATCTGCAGCGGATACTCCAGCAGAATCCACCAATAAAAAATTTAAAATATATAAAACAAGGGAAAGAATAGAATGTGGAGAGGAATGATGGGTCCCCAGTTCCCCCTTTTTTTACTCCAGCAAAATATGTTTGTTTGGCTCCTTTTTAAACAGTTCAAATTTTTCTTTTATTTTTTTATTTTTTTCATTTTTCACTTTTTCAAATTAATCAATTTATCCACCTTTCTATTACCAGCTTGATACAGTATGTATTCCCATCTTAATTGTGAAATGTTTCATTGAGGCTTGCTTAGTAATTGAGTAAAACCAAAACTTATTATAAGCCACAGTCGTCCTAGGGTCCCTCATGCTATATATATAGTCTCCATGGTTCTGTGGGTTGTAGTCTGATTGTTCTTTATTTTATATCTAGAATCCACCTATGAGTGAGTACATACCATGTTTGTCCTTCTGGGTTTGGGTTACCTCACTCAGGATGATATTTTCTAGTTCCATCCATTTCCCTGCAAATTTCATGCTTTCATTGTTTTTCTCGGCTGAGTAGTACTCCATTGTGTATATGTACCACATTTTCTTAATCCATTCTTCAGTTGATGGGCATCTAGGTTGTTTCCAGGTTCTGGCTATTACAAATAGTGCTGCTATGAACATAGTTGAGCATGTATCTTTGTGGTATGAATCAGCATTCCTTGGGTATATGCCCAAGAGTGGTATGGCTGGGTCTTGAGGTAGTTCGATTCCTAATTTTCTGAGAAACCACCATACTGATTTCCACAGTGGCTGTACAAGTTTGCACTCCCACCAACAGTGGAGGAGTGTTCCCTTTGCTCCACATCCTCTCCAACATAGACTGTCATTAGTGTTTTTGATCATAGCCATTCTGACAGGTGTAAGGTGGTATCTCAGAGTCGTTTTGATTTGCATTTCTCTGATGATTAAGGATGTTGAGCATTTCTTTAAATGTCTTTCAGCCATTTGAGATTCATCTTTTGAGAATTCTCTGTTTAGCTCTTCAGCCCATTTTTTAATTGGATTGTTCAGTATTTTGATGTCTAGTTTCTTGAGTTCTTTTTATACTGTAGAGATCAATCCTCTGTGAGATGGGGGGTTGGTGAAGGTCTTTTCCCATTCTGTAGGCTGTCTTTTTGTCTTATTGACCGTGTTTTTTTTTTTTGTTTTTTTTTAAATTTATTTATTTATTATGTATACAGTGTTCTGCTTACATATATCCCTTCAGGCCAGAAGAGGGAGCCAGATCTCGTTACAGATGGTGTGAGCCACCATGTGGTTGCTGGGAATTGAACTCAAGACCTCTGGAAGAACAGCCAGTGCTCTTAACCTCTGAGCCATCTCTCCAGCCCCTTGACCGTGTTTTTTGCCCTGCAAAAGCTTCTCAGTTTCAAGAGGTCCGTCCCATTTATTAATTGTTGTGCTCAGTGTCTGTGCTGTTGGTGTTATATTTAGGAAGTGATCTCCTGTGCCAATGCGTTCAAGACTACTTCCTACTTTCTCTTCTAGGAAATGATTCTTAATTAAGGATTCACTGAGTTCAAACTATCTCAGGCAAGACTTTCATTTCTACACCCTCAAAACACATACCCCACAAATACCATACACCTGCCGTACATACACGTACCACACTTATACCACACATACATGTACCACACATCTCACAGAAGGGCATCATGTACCATACCTACACGTACCACATCCACATATACTGCACACAGGCTCCACATGTACCACTCATGTACATCACATACACTAAACACAGGCATCACATGTTGCTGTTTGTCGAGGCATGAGTGTGTGGGTTTCATGCGGATCCGTGGAAAGAAGACTCAGAGGCATATTAAGAATGAATATAGCCTTTCATGGCTGCAGGGGCGTTCAGCCTCGAAGGACTGAAGACCTTTCCCTTCGCCTAGGGCAGTTTTATTTCTTCCTATTACAGTTTAGCCAGTTAATTTTCTTTCTTTCTTTTTTTTTTTAAGATTTATTTATTAATTATGTATACACTGCTCTGTCTGCATGTATCCCTGCAGCCAGAAGAGGGCACCAGATCTCATTACAGATGGTTGTGAGCCGCCATGTGGGTGCTGGGAATTGAACTCAGGAACTCTGGAAGAGCAGCCAGTGCCCTTAACCTCTGAGCCACCTCTCCAGCCCCAGTTAATTTCCACATGCTCAAAACAACCTGAGAGCAGCTCCAACAATACAATGCCAAGTGCAAATTCCTGATTTCCCAGGAACCGCGGTCTTCCAGGTTTCCTGAACCAGGTTTTGCATAGGCCTTTGGTCCTTGGGAGACTCTCGGACAAGATTCACACTGGGCGATAAGAGAAACAAAAGATGGGTTATGGCTAGGTGCTACTCTCTGGAGCCAGGCTGGGTGCAGCTCAGCAGGAATGCAGCCGCAGTCACATGTACCACGCACACATACATCATACACACTAAACATAGGCATCTCATGTGTCACGACCCTCACATGTAACACAAACACATGTACTACACCCCACACCCATACCATACCAATATGTCCCATACACACAAGCACCACACACAGCAAGCACTTACACCACACAAGAATGACTTAGCACACCCACACCTACACATGCACCACATGGACACATATGCACTGTACCCACCCACCACACACTAGCCACATACTCACTTTTTTTTTTTTTTTTTTTTTTGAGACAGGGTTTCTCTGTGTAGTCCTGGCTGTCCTGGCACTCACTGTACAGACCAGGCTGGCCTTAAACTCACAGAGATCCACCTGTCTCTGCCTCCTGAGTGCTGGGATTAAAGCTGTGCGCCACCACCGCCCAGCTACATACTCACTTCTTACATGATTTTTTTCACTTCAAAATGTTTTAACACAAGGGACAGGGGTCTGGGCAGCTAAAGTTAATAGGCAGGAAGGTGGGAACCACACCAAGGATTTCTGGAAATAGAGATATACACCCTTCAAAGCTCGCCTGTCTTCCATTAGCAACGTCAGTCTCCAAGAGGCTAAGGCAGGAGGATTGCCATGACTTGAGGCCAACCTTGGACTGCAGGGAGGAAGGGAAGGAGGGATGAGGAAGGAGGAGGGAGGGAGGGACGGAGAAGGAAGGAGGGAGGAGGAAGGAGGGAGGGAGGGGGAGGGAAGAAAGGAGGGGGAGAAGGAGAGAGGGGGTAGGGGGAGGGAAGGAGGAAGGGGGAGGGAGGAGGGGAGAGAGGGGGCAGGGAGGGAGGAGAGAGGGATGTTTTAACATGTGTTCAGTGTCATTAGCAACCAGTGGGAAGTCATTGCAGTCCCAGTGAAATGCCATTGCTCAGCTACCTGACCAAAACAGTAAGAGTTCTGCGTATTCACAGAATGTAGAGAAACCAGAAAGACTCCTTCTTGGCTAGGAAACTTTACATACACGGGAGTATAAACTGCAATGAACACTTTGAAGAACCTAACCATTTCCACTGCTGGGAACCATATTCCCTAAGCCTTCGTTAGTACAGCCTGCTGCAGTATAACGGTGAGTAACTGACATACGGTGCTCCTTTGATGGGAAACACGTTCTAAAGGCTTTATACCTGGTGAGGTAGGTAGTATTATCATTTTACAGAGGTGGAAGTTAAAATGCAAAACAATGATGCAGCTTTCCCAGAGCCTCTTTTCATGAACACAGCTGTTAACCTAACACAATATTCAACTTCTCACAAGAATGTTCTCATTGTGTACAATTGCCACAAGGTTGAAAATCTCAAATGGTAAGCCTGTTGTGGTGGTGCACACCTTTAGTCTCAGTCCTTGGGAGGCAGAGGGAGACAGATCTGAGTTCAATGCCAACCTAGGCTATCCAACCAGTTCCAAGCCAGCTACAGCTACACAGAAAGACCTATCTCAAGTTAAACTAAAAAGAAAATAAAGACAAACACAAATGTCAATCCATAGTGAACAAATTATAAGAATACTTTATACTTGTAATTAATTATAAGATTAAAACAGAGGAAGTAAACTGGGCAGTGGTGGTGCACACCTTGAATCCCAGCACTTGGAGGCAGAGGTAGGCAGATTTCTGTGAGTTTGAGGCCAGTCTTGTCTACAGAGTGAGTTCCAGGACAGTCAGGGCTATACAGAGAAACCCTGTCTTGGAAAAATATAGAGGAACTATAGCTGTTGCCAACATAAATCAGTCTCATGATTCAGAGCAACAACAACAAGAACTGAGAATAAAGTACAAGCTTGAGAACCTGAGTCCAGACCCCAGAACCCACGTAAAACAAAACATCAAACAGACAAAACTAGACAGAATGGTACAAAGCTATATTCTAGTAGTAGAAGGGGAGACAGGGGGATCCTGGGCAAGGGGAGCAGTGAGATGTCTGTTGGGCAGATGTCTGTCTAGATGAATCCATGAACTCCAAGTTCAGCCAGCAATCTGCCTCAAAAAATAAGATAGAGTGTGACAGAAGGCATCTCATATCAAACTCTGCTCTGCACATATGGAAACATGAACACACACACACATATACACACACACTCACACACACATATATACACACTCATTCACTCACACTCTCAAAATCGCAGGTACACACACACACACACACACACACACACACACACTCACACTATCGCCACTACCAATAACAACAGAGTAACAAGAATTAACAATCAGTGGTCATTGATATCTTTCAGTATCAATGGACTCATTTCCCAATAAAAAGACACAGACTGACAAAATGGATTCAAACAGGATTCATCCCTTTGCTGCATAAAAGAAACACACCTCAACATCAAAGACAGACATTTTCCAAGCAAATGAACCTAAGAAACAAGCTGTTGTACCCATTCTAATATCTAACAAGATAGACTTCAAAATTAATCAAGAGACAGGGAAGGACATTTCATATTAGCCAAAGGAAAAATCTACCAAGATGATTTTTTAATTCTTAACATCTATGCTCCAAACGCAAAGGCACCTACATTTGTAAAAGAAACATTACTAAAGCTTAAATCACATATTGACCTGAACATATTGATAGTAGGAGAGTGAAATACCCTACTCTCACCACAGACAGATCATTCAGCCAAAATCTAAACAGAGAAATACTAGAACTAACAGATGTTATAAACCAAATGTAGCTAACAGAAGAATACATCTTCTTCTCAGCACCTTACAGAACTTTCTCCAAAATTGATCATATACTTGGTCACAAAACAAGTCTCAACAGATACAAGAAAACTGGAACAACCCCTTGCATCCTATCAGACCATCACAGTTAAAGCTGGATTTCATCAGCAACATAAACAACAGAAAGCCTTACAAACTCATGGAAACTGAACAACTCTACTGAATAATTACTGGGTCAAGACAGAATAAGAAAGAAATTAAAGACTTTCTAGATTTCAATGACAATGAATATACAACATATCCTAATTGCATATATATATATATATATATATATATATATATATATATATATATATATATATATATGCCAGGCAGTGGTGGCACACACCTTTAATCCCAGCACTCAGGAGGCAGAAGCAGGCAGATCTCTGTGAGTTTGAGGCCAGCCTGGGCTACAGAGTGAGTTCCAGGAAAGGCGCCAAAGCTACATAGAGAAACCCTGTCTTGAAAACAACAACAACAACAACAACAAAAAACAACAAAAAACAAACAAACAAAAAACTCTAGAACAAAAAGAAATAAGTTCACCCGAGAGATGGCAGGAAATAATCAAATTGAAATAAAATAGAAACAAAGAGAACAATACAAAGAATCAATCAATGAAACCATGAGTTGGTTCTTTGAAAAAAATCAATGACTATCCAAACTAACTAAAAGGCAGAGAGAGAGCATCCAAATTAACAAAATCAGAAATGAAAAGGGAGACATAACAACAGACACTGAGGAAATCCAAAGAATCATACTTTAAAAATCTGTGTATCACAAAATTGGAAAATCTAAAAGAAATGGATAATTTTCTCAATAGATACCACTTATGAATGTGATAAGATAAAAAGGTCAATTATTGAATCTACTTTTAAAAAGGAACTACTTGTTTTAAATAGGATAAGTAATGAAATTTTTTTGTCTAAGTTTATCAAATGTTAATAGACTGGACATTGTTATATATTAATGGAGTTTTTTATCTGAATCTGTCAAATGTTAATGGACTAGACATTGTTAATGTAATTCTTGACTGTATATATTGTATATACTTATTGGATATAGTTTTTCTTGTATTAGTTATAAACTTTTCTAAATTTTAGACAAAAAAGGGGAAATGTAGTAATATTGTGTTTCCCCAAAATATTGTGTACCCTAATAAACTTATCTGGGGTCAGAGAACAGAACAGCCACTAGACAGACATAGAGTCCATAAAATGGTGGCACTCACACCTTTAATCCTAGCTTTCTGGAGGCAGAGATCCATCCGGATTTCTGTGAGTTTAAAGTCACACTGGAAACAGTCAGGCATGGTGACTCACGCCTTTAATCCCAGGAAGTGAGCCTTTAATCCCAGGAAGTGATGGCAGAAGGCAGAAAGGTATATAAGGCGTGAGGACCAGGAACTAGAGCCTGGTTAAGCTTTTAGGCTTTTGAGCAGCAGTTCAGCTGAGATCGATTTGGATGAGGAATCAGAAGCTTCCAGTCTGAGGAAACAAGATCAGCTGAGGAATTTGTGAGGTGAGGAAGCTGTGGCTTGTTCTGCTTCTCTGATCTTCCAGCGTTCACCCCAATACCTGGCTTCAGGTTTGATTTTATTAATAAGACCTGTTAAGATTCCTGCTATAACCACTTATCAATGTTAAATCAAGATCAAATAAACAATTTAAATAGATTTATAACCTCTAAGGAATTAGAAGGAGTCATTAAGTCTCCCAAGCAAAAAAAGCCCAGGACCAGATGGTTTTAACACAGAATTCTGCCAGACTTTCAAGGAGCTAACACCAACACTCAAGTTATTTCACAAAATAGAAACAGGAGGAATATTGCCAAATTTATCTTATGAGACCCCAATCACCCTGATACCTAAACCACACAAAGACTCAACAGAGAAAGAATCACAGATCAGTTTCCTTTTTTTTTTTTTTTTTTTAAAGATTTATTATGTATACAGTATTCTGCCTGTATGTGTCCCTGCAGGCCAGAAGAGGGCACCAGACCTCATTACAGATGATTGTGAGCCACCATGTGGTTGCTGGGAATTGAACTCAGGACCTCTGGAAGATCAGTCAGTGCTCTTAACCTCTGAGCCATCTCTCCAGCCCCAGATCAGTTTCCTGTATGAACATAGATACAAAAATACTCAATAAAATACTTGAAAACCAAATCCAAGAACACATCAAAAAGATCATCCATGATACCAAGTAGGCTTCATCCCAGAGACGCAAGGGTAGTTCAACATATGAAAATCAGTCAATGTAATCCACCATATAAACAAACTAAATGAAAAAAAAAATATCTCATGATCATCTCACTAGATGCCAAAAGGCTTTTGACAAAATCCAACACCCCTTCATGATAAAGGTTGTAGAGAGATCAGGGATGCAAGGAACATACCTAAACATAATAAAATCAATTTACAGAAAGCCAATAGCCACCATCAAATTAAACGGAGAGAAACTCAAAGCGATTCCACTAAAATCAGGAACAAGACAAGGCTGTCCACTCTTCCCATATCTATTCAATATAATGCTTGAAGTTCTAGCTAGAGCAATAAGACAACAAAAGGAGATCAAGGGGATACAAATTGGAAAGAAAGAAGTCAAAGTATTGCTATTTGCAGATGATATGATAGTATACATAAGTGACCCTAAAAATTCTACCACAGAACCCTACAGCTGAAACACCTTCAGTGAAGTGGCTTTATAGACGATTAACTTGTATATCTGGTGTGGGTATAGATAGGTTCACACAGTCCATGGAAGCAGGAACAGCTGCACCTCGAGGATAAATCTGTAGCCTTTCCCAGATGCAGGGGTTTTCGTCTCTACTGACTGGTCCACTCTTGCTGAGCAAAGGGCCCTTTTATTGTTATACAATTTACACCTTTAGCAAGTCAATTCCATATTCCAAAACCTCTTATCTAAGCCCCCCAGAGGGACAGTGCCAAATGCAAATTCTCAGTAAAGGAATACCACAGTGTTCTGGGTTGTCCTTAAACCAAACATAGGCTTTGATCCCCTAGGAAAACTCTCAGCTAAGACTTCAAACAGAAGGGACAGAGCAAACAGGAGGCAGCAATCACAAAAGGCAGATCAAAGCTAGGTGCTAACAGTCCAGAGTCAAACCAGCTGTAGCTCTGTGGGAATTCTCCCATCATTAACTCAAAAAAAAAAAAAAAAAAAAAAAAAAAAAAAAAAAAAAAAAAAAAAAAAAGTAGCCCTCCTATATACAAATGACAAATGGACTGACAAAGAAATCAGGGAAACAACACCCTTCACAACAGGACCCAAATATCATAAAATATCTTGGGCTAACTCTAACCAAGCAAGTAAAAGACTTGTATGACAAAAAACTTCAAGGATTTGAAAGAAGAAATTGGAGAAGATATCAGAAGATGGAAAATCTCCCGTGCTCATGGATCAGTAGGATTAACACAGTGAAAATGGCCATCTTACCAAAGGCAATCTTCAGATTCAGTGCAAGTCCCATCAAAATTTCAAACAATTCATTGTTTGTTTGTTTGTTGGAGACAGGGTTCCTCTGTGTAGCTTTGGAGCCTCCTGCCTCTGCCTCCCGAGTGTTGAGATTAAAGGCATGCACCACCGCCGCCCAGCTTTAACACAATTCTTTACAGACCTTGAAAGGACAATACTCAACTTCATATGGAAAACCAAAAAACAAACAAACAAACAAAACCCCAAAATCCGATGTTGGGATAATCTTTTTGTATACTGTGTAAAGATGTGTCTCTGCATCTGCCTGCCTGAGGCACCTTCTGATAGGTTTAATAAAGAGCTGATTGGTCAGTAGCTAGGAAGGAGAGGCTAGGTAGGACTTCCGGGTAGAAATAGATACTCTAGGAAAGAAGCTGAGGTGGGAGATTCATCAGTCAGATGATGGAGGAAGTAGGATGTACAGTACTTAGGAGCACTAACAAGCAGAACATAGATTAAGCGTGGACTCCCAGTAATGGAGGATATGGACTTACATCCATTATCTTCTGTAACCTGGCAAGGCTTTCAGTGGTGGAACTGGGACACCAACCCAGCCACAAAACCTTCAACTTACAATTAGAGCCTGCAAGATGTCCTGGTGCAGAACTTGTGGGAGTGACTAAGCAATGACTTGTCTAATTTGAAGCCCACCCCAGGTGAGGGAACCATGCTGATGACCAGGGACTGGAGGCTGGACAGCCCAGAGACCTAGGGTAGAACCAAACATGACTAGCCAAAAAAAAAACAAAAAACAATTAATGAAACGACTCCTAACGATGTTCCGCTATACTCATAGATCAGCGCCTAGGCCAGTTGTCATAAGAGAGGTGCTGAGGATGATCCTTCTGCACGCTGTGACTATGTATTACTCTCATTGGTTAATAAAAAAGCTGATTGGCCTATAGCAAGGCAGAATAAGGCTAAGCAGGAAAGCCAAACTGAAAATGCTCGGGGCGGGGGTGGGAGGGGTGGGAGGTGGGAGAGAGGCCAAGAAGCAAGATGCTAGAGGACAGGTAAAGCCAGGAGCCACATGGCAATACATAGACAAACAGAAATGGGTTAATTTAAATGTAAGAGCTAGTTAGTAATAAGGCTGAGCTAGAGCCCAGAATTCTGTAATTAATATAGGCTTTTGTATGTTTATTTGGGACTTGGCAGTTGAGACAGGAAAACTCTGCCTCCATCTACACAGAGGCTTCCTTCAGCAGCTCTTAGTAGCAGATGCAGAGATCCACAGGCAACCATTAGGGAGAGAGGGAGCCCAAGTTGGACATCTCCATCAGGTCCCTCCCCTTGGAGCTCAGGGAACCCAACAGGGGAGGGGATGAGGAATTGTGGGAACCAGAGAGGTTGAGGACACGAGGAGCACCCGGCCTGCAGAATCAACTAAGCAGGGCTCATGGGGCTCACAGAGGCTGAGGAGGCGATTGCTGAGCCTGCATGGGTGTGCAGCAGGTCCTCTGCATATATGTTGTGGTTGTTGGCGTGGTGTTTTGTGAAACTCCTGGCAGTAGAGTGGGGGTGTCTCTGACTCTTTGCCTACTCCTGGGACCCTTTTCCTTCACTGGTTCCCTCACCCAGCTTTGATGAGAGGGTTGTGTCTGGTCTTATTGTCTTCTTGTACCATGTTGAGCTGATGTCCCTGGGAGACCTGCTCTTTTCTGGGGGGAGATGAGGGGAAGTGGGGGAATCTGGGAGAAGTGGATGGAGGGAAGGCTTCGGTTAGGATGTATTTTATTTTATTTTAAAGATTTATTTATTATGAATACAGTGTTCTGCAGATGTGTATGCCTACGTGTCAGAAGAAGGCATCAGATCTCTTTATAGATGGTTGTGAGCCACCATGTGGTTGCTGGGAATCCAACTCAGGATCTCTGGAAGAGCAGCCAGTATTCTTCACCTCTGAACCATCTCTCCAACCCCTGAATGTATTTTATGAGAGAAGAATAAATTTTAAAAATTATTTATCACCGGGTGGCGGTGGCACATGCCTTTAATTCCAGCACTCGGGAGACAGAGACAGGTAGGTCTCTGTGAGTTCGAGGCCAGCCTGGTCTACACCGTGAGTTCCAGGACAGACTTCAAAGCTACAAAGGAACCCTGCCTTGAAAAAAACAAAACAAAACAAAATCTATCATTATTTCTTCTTTTTGGGGGGATGGTGAGTCTTTTTCAAGACAGGGTTTCTCTGGGTAGCCCTGGCTGTCCTGGAATGCTCTCTGTAGACCAAGCTGGCCTCTGCCTCCCGAATGCTGGGGTTAAAGGTGTGCCACACCAACAGCTTCCATTTCTTCTCTAATTTGTTTTTACTTTTTCTTTGGGGACAGGAGTGGGATGTGAACAGAGAAAGGGAGCTTTTTAATGCGTACAGACGTTAACCGAGTTGAGGGCTAGGAAATGTAGCTCAGTAAGTAGATTGCTTACTCTAGAAGAAGTAAGGATAGATAATTTTTGTTTGTTTGTTTTTGTTTTTGTTTTTTGAGACAGGGTTCCTCTGTAGCTTTGAAGCCTGTCCTGGAACTCACACTGTAGACCAAGCTGGCCTCGAACTCACAGAGACCGACCTGCCTCTGCCTCCTGAGCATGCACAAAGCCCTGGGTTCCATCCCCAGTATTGCGTGAGAGCAGGCGTGATGGCCTGTGCCTGTAATCACAGCACTTGGGAGGTGGAGATGGAATAAAGACCTTTGTTATCCTTGACCACACAGCAAGTTCTAGGTCAGCCTGGGCTACTTGAGACCCTGTCTCAAAAGCTAATCAAGATGAGGCCAACAAAATGGCTCAGTGAGTAAAGGTACTTGCTGCCAAGCCTGATGATCTAAGTTCAATCCCTGTATCCCACATGAAGAAAGGAGGAAACTAAGCTCCACAAATCCTCTGAGCCTCACACATGTGCCAGCACACATGTTCCACAGACTCACATCCACACAATCAGTCAATCAATACATGCAGTCATTTTTAAAATTAGGTATGTTGAAGAAACAGGAGGTTTACCTATGGCACACAAATCTTCACTACTACTAGATATTTTGGCCATATCAAAATGAGACACATCCCCAAATAAAAAAGGTCGGAATCTCAAAATTCATGATGTTAGCATTGACCTTGACTCTGTAATCCGACAGATAATAGTAATAATTTAATAGTAGGCAAGTTGGGTGAATAAGAGGTAGATTTGCCTTTCCTGAAGACATTCAAAACCAGCTCTTACAGAATAGAATATTTGTTTAACTATGTAAGGATGTGTTGCTGTGTCACCTTGCCTGCCTAAGGCACCTGATTGGTCTAATAAAAAGCTGAACAGCCAATAGCTAGGCAGAGGAGGGATAGGCAGGGCTGGGGGAGAGGAGGCCAGGGGCCGCCAGCCACAGAAGAAGCAGGAAAGCAGGATGGACAGTATGTAGATGAGGTAAATGAGCCGCAAGACAGTACATAGATTAATAGAAATGGGTTAATTTAAGTTAAAAAAAAAAAAAAGAAGAAAGAAAAAGAAAGAAAAGGAAAAAGCTAGCCAGAAGCAAACCTAAGTTAAGGCCGAGCATTCGTAATTAATATTAAGTCTCCGTGTCATCCTTTGGGGGCTGGTGGTCCAAGAAAGCCTGCTACAGCCAGCAGAACTGAAAACAAGCTTTCTGGAAAATCCGGTCCCCTGGAACTTCCAGTGACAGAACTGAGCGTTGGATTTGATTCTTCATTTATTTTATTTAATCTTATTAAATATGATTTTATTTCATCATATCTCTGTTCAGCACTTGGACTTGGGCCTTGTGCATGCTAGGCCAGTGCTCTCCCACTGAACTACAGCCCCGGCTCCAGGGCTGTCACAGGCCCCTCGGAAAAGACACCAAGCTGGTGTCCTGGCTCCTCCAAAGCCGGAAATGGCTGTCCCCACGGGGCTGAAAATGCGGCTGGGCCTGGTGTGTGTGTTTGCCTCACTCAAAAGACCAGCCCAGAGGGCTGTTCGCGAATCCTGAGGTTGACTAGCTGGCCTCACCTCAGGGAGGCGAAGCGGAGGAGCAGGCAGGGAGTTCCGAGTTCTAAGGGAGAAGGGGCACCGTGACCCTTGACCCCAGGACTCCCCCTGCGGCCTGGGGTGAGCCCGGGGCTCCATACCGGCCGCTCCTCACACCGGCCCCCCCACCCAGCCTTAGATCCCTGCTAAGCTCTCCAGGGGCTGATTAGACAATAAGGATTCCGAGGCTCGGCTTGGAAGCCTAGCCACGTCCGCAGTCCTTCCTCACGGCCGCTTGCCAGCCATTTCGTGCACATGAGCCATTGCCTGCCCGCCCGCCCGCCCGCGCCTCACACCTGCGCCTTGTCTGCGGAGATTTTACTGTGACGCTTGCCACATGCACTTGCTCACAGCCTTTGCGCGCAGCAGCTCCTTTTCCTCAGTCTTCAGCGTCATACCCCGTGTGACACGCGTGCTGTGTTTCCCTGCTGCCAAGGGAGGTGGGAATGGTGGGTGGAAGACTGGATCTTCACTTTTATTCCACGTGGATTTCAAACCCCCTTTCAAAATCAAAGATCGCTCCACAAAGGCTGACTAGGGACTTTAAGGATAGCTGATAAGAATTGAAAACAGGGCTGGAGAGATGACTCAGACGTTAAGAGCACTGACTGCTGGTCCAGAGGTCCTGAGTTCAATTCCCTGCACCCACATGGTGGCTCACAACCATCTGTAATGAGATCTGGCGCCCTCTTCTGTATACATAATAAATAAATAATTCTTTGCGGGGGGGGGGGGGGATTGAAAACAGCAGCGGAGACACCCGTGTGAAGGGAACTTGCCACCAAGCCTGATCATTTATTTGTGTTCCTTCCCAAAGGGGCCGCAGTGGATAAATCTTTTTCTGTTTTCCACTGTTCTTTTTTTCTTGTTTTTTTTTTTGGATTCTCTGTGTAGTTTTGGTGCCTGCCCTGTGATGGTTATTAGGGGCACCCTTACCCTGCGAGGAAAAGTCATGAAACACGACAGAATACACTAACAAGAGTTTTATTCAGAACGGAGAAAGGATAGATGTGATCAGGCCTGCTGAAAGCTCACGTGTGGGAGAAGGGGCTGGGGGTGGGGACCGGACATGGGGCCTACCTTTATAAGGGCCTACCTGCACATGTGCACACAGGCCCACGTGGCTACTCCACGCACACGCATTGATCACGTGGTCACAATTACGTGACCACATAGCACATGGGTTTCGTAGGACGTATAACCCAGAAATGACTAAGTGTCCTGCCAGGGCATGCACGACCATGGGGGTGTGGCTGGAATTCCTGTCATCCTGAATCTTGATTTGTAGACCAGGCTGGCCTCGAACTCACAGAGATCCCCCTGCCTCTGCCTCCCTAGTGCTGGGATCAAAGGTGTGCACCACCACCACCCGGCTGTTTTCCACTATTAATTAGATTCTTTTAACTAGCTTATTGGGGACGAGTAGCTGAACCTTGCTTGGGGTACAACCTGTGACAGGGAAGACCCAACCCCCAAAAGTTATTCTCTCTCTCTCTCTCTCTCTCTCTCTCTCACACACACACACACACACACACACACACTCACACACACACACCACACACTCACACACATAGACACCACATACATACCACACACACACACTCACCACACACACCACATACACACTCACCACACACACTCACCACACACACACTCACCACACACACACCACATACACACAAACCACACACACACTCACCACATACCCACCACACACACACACACCACACACACACATACACCTCATTAAAAATAAAGGAAAGGAGCCGGGTGGTGGTGGCGGCGCACGCCTTTAGTCCCAGCACTCAGAAGACAGAGACAGGCAGATCTCTGTGAATTTGAGGTCAGCCTGGTCTACAGAGTGAGTTCCAGGACAGCCAGGGTCACACAGAGAAACCCCGTCTCAAAAAAACAAAAACAAAACGAACAAAAAAATCCCACAAGTGGACAGGTTCCGAGGAATGACATCTGATGCAGTCCTCTGGCCTCGAAATGCACATGTGTACTCACATGAACATACAACACATACATACACATAAAAAGAAGAAAAAAAGAAACAGACGAGTCTTGTCTCAGGAGACAGAGCTGCCAACTCAGAGAAGAACCTAGGGTTTGGATAGGAAGCTGGGTGATGGGAACCCCTCACAAATGGAAATCTGTGAGGAACTGGGGGCTGGACAAATGTGAGGAACTCCTGGGCACATCATAGGAAACCGTGGAGATGCTGAGTGTGCTCAAGTGACCCCCACACACACACTGCGGATGCCTGGCTCTTCTGGTCACACACACACACACACACACACACACACACACACCAGTTTCTCCGAAGAGGCAGGAAGTGCCACCTGAGGTTCACTTCCTCTGCCGGATGTTCAGGCACTGCCTAGCTGCTCCCCTCACCCCTGGGACTGTCACACCTCCTCTGCAACACTTTCACTTCCCCAGGTGTCCAACCCCGGCCCCAAGCACAAGGGAGCACCTGGTCTGGGGAGGCGGGGGTGGGGTGGGGTGAAGAGACCCAAAGACACACACACACACACACACACACACACACACACACACACACACACACACACGACAGAGGCAGGGAGGGACCCAGAGAAAGAAAGAGACGCAGAGGAAGAAGGACAGAGAGAGAGAGAGTTAGTTCAAGGGCGGTGGGTCCTAAGCGGAGAAGGACCACAGATGGAGGGGCGGAGCCAGTGGACAGTGAGGTCAGAGTGTCTGTGAGGTTGGCCCCTGCAGGGACAACCCTGAGGCCCCGGGACAGAAGTGGGGAGAAGTCAATCAGGAGCCCCTGTGCACCCTCCCCGAGCCATGAACACCTGCGAGGGACCACCCATTGTGTCCTTGGTACCCACACATTCCAAAGACCCTCAGGTACGTGCCCTGTGGAACCCATGAAGAAGATGGGGCCCAGCCGACAGTCGCTATGGAAAGGGCTGGGTGGAGCTCCACCCCTGGAACTTCCTCTTTCTCTGCCCCCTTCCTTTGCGCCTCCTCTCAGTCTCTCTTCCTTCTCCGACCATTATCCCTCTTGTTCCCTGTGGCCAACACCTCTTCTCTCTGGGCTCCTCGAGTGGGTCGCTCCCCATCTAGGCGAAGATGTCAGCCCAGGAGAGTTGCCTCAGCCTCATCAAGTACTTCCTCTTCGTTTTCAACCTCTTCTTCTTTGTGAGTTTCCTCAGGGCTGCCCAGCGGGGTCCCAGGGACACCGTGGCCCTGGTTTGCCCGCCGGTCTCATTCCCTTCTCTCCCCTAGGTACTAGGCGGCCTGATTTTCTGCTTCGGCACCTGGATCCTCATTGACAAGACCAGCTTCGTGTCCTTTGTGGGTGAGGGGGCTGGGCAGTAAGGGAGGGTCTTCCTGGGGTGGACCTGACCCAGAACCCCACCCCAAGGCATCTCCTGGTATCTCCTTTGCCCCAGAGGCCCTCAGAGGTTACCAACTTCCCAGACAGGACTCAAATTCCAGAGCCCCACTGGCCACTGCCACCTTGCCTCTGTGGCCCGTGTCTTCCCTGGCAAACAGGACATGTAAACTGGACATGGTGGTGCATGCTATCATCCCAGTGCTCAAGAGGTGGAGCTGGAGGATCAGGAGCTCAAGGATATCCTTGGCTACACAGCTGGAGGCCAGGCTGGCTCTGTGAGATCTGACTCAAAACAGCCATAACAAAATGAGGCCATGATTACAAACAATAATAACAGAAATACTTCCTGTGCCACATCTTGGACTGGGGCTCACAGACCCTCCCTTCTTGAGGTTCACGGAAGGGAAGTCTCTTGCTGGGTGTCACACAGCAGGGAAGGGGAAGAGCAGAAATAACAGTAATAGCAAGGCCCGGCGGTGGTGCGCACCTTTAATCCAGCACTCGGGAGGCAGAGCCAGGTGGGCGGATCTCTGTGAGTTTGAGGCCAGCCTGGTCTACAGAGTGGGTACCACAGAAAAACATAGCAACTCATATTTATCACGGTGAACAATGGTTCTCATGCGCACCTCAGAACAATTCTAGGGTGTATGTGATGGCTCACACCTGTTATCACAGCACATGGGAGGTGCAGGCAGGAAGATCAAAAGGTCCAGGTCACCCCTGGCTACAGAGTGAGTTCAAGGCCAGCCTGAGGTACATGAGACTCAGGGTGGGGCAGAGCCAGAGGCCCAGGCAGATTCTGAGTAAGCCCCAAGAGATGGGGCTCTGCCTGGGCGGCCTAGGGGAGCTGCTATTTCCCAGCCCACCCTCACTGACTTTCACCGCCTTAGGCCTATCCTTCGTACCACTGCAGACCTGGTCCAAGGTCCTGGCTGTCTCGGGTGTCCTCACCATGGCCATGGCCCTCCTGGGTTGTGTGGGAGCTCTGAAGGAGCTGCGCTGTCTTCTGGGCCTGGTGAGTAGCGTCCCCATCACGGTTCCTGTTCCGCCCCTCCAAGGCCTTCTCCCACCTCACCTCCCTCTCCACTCTGTCCTCAGTACTTCGGGATGCTGCTGCTCCTGTTTGCCACACAGATCACCCTGGGGATCCTCATCTCCACTCAGCGGATCCGGGTAAGTTTACCAACACTTATTACCCCAGCCGTGGAGGTTGAGGGGCAGGAGTAGAGGGGGGAAAAGGCATGTGGGCACTGCCACCAACCAGGAAGCTGAGCCACACAGAAAGGGACAGCTGCCGTGGCATTGCGTGTGTCCCAGCTACTCACAGGCTCATATTAGCCCAAGAGACCAAGGCTAGCCTGGACAACATACTAAGGCCGTATCTATCAAAAAAGAATAGGCCGTGTGTGATGGCACACATCTTTAACCCCAGTGCTCTGGAGGAAGAGGCAAGCAGATCTCTGTGAGGACAGCTTGGTCTGTACAATCAATTCTAGGGCCGCCAGTTACACAGAGAGACTCTGGAGAGAGAGGGGAGGGTGGAGGCAGAGGCAGACACAGACCGACTTCTACTTGGTAGCATTTATTCAGCTGATTGAGTGCTTGCCTACCATTCATGAGGTGGTGGTCGGTTTGGTCCCCAACCCTGGATACCAGCACCCAGAAGCTAGTTAGGATCAGTTCCAGACCAATGTGGGCTACAGGAATATAATTTTATTGAACAATTTTATTCAAAAATAATTTTATTCCAAAATTAAATTTAAACTTAAAAAAAAAAAGGAAGCAATGGAGACCTAAAGACCCTTAGAAACACCTCTGAGATTCTGAGGAAGAGAGCCACTGCCAAGGGTGGTAAAGGTGTGCTCCTGGGGGAACCCCGTGGGCCGGGCTGGGGCGGTGGGCCAGTGCACTCCATCCCCCCTACACCCCCGCAGCTGGAGCGGAGAGTACAAGAGCTGGTGTTGCAGACCATCCACAGCTACCGCACGAACCCGGAAGACACAGCGGCTGAAGAGAGCTGGGACTACGCGCAGTTCCAGGTGAGCGAGCTCACTACATCCCTTGTCTCGGACAGGACAGTTAACACCCGGGCTCTAACGTGGCTCTAAAATCTTAGCTTCAGCCTGGGCTTTAAGGAGACTCTGCGGGCCGCAGGTCACCTGTTCCCTCATCCTCGCGCCCGTCACACACTGCTTGAGCACCCCCAGATGACAGCATCACTGTCTGCATGTAACTAAGTCCCCAATCCCTAGACCCTGATGTTGCTCCACCCCAGTCCCAAAATTTCTGTGCGAGGGACTCCCCGCATCCACCCATCCCGAGACAGAATCCAACCACCCACAATCTCAGGTTCACCGGATGCTCCTCTCCTGAACCCAGGTCACTTTGGCCCCATCGTATCTCCAGCCCATTGCCACTTACATACCACATCATCCCTACCCGGCTCCCAGGCCCGGCTGCACACCTACACCCGTGACGCCGGGCCCCTGACTCTGTCCCCCCACCCCATCAGCTGCGCTGCTGCGGCTGGCACTCTCCGCGGGATTGGATGAGCGCCCGCATGCTGAGAGGGAACGATTCTGATGAGCTCTTCGTGCCCTGCTCCTGCTACAACTCCACGGCGACCAATGACTCCTCGGGCTTTGATAAGCTCTTCTTCTCCCAGATTAGCCGGCTGGGGCCGCGGGCGAAACTGAGGCAGACCGCTGACCTATGCGCACTCCCGGCAAAAGCCCACATCTACCGCGAGGTGGGACAGACGGTAGCCCGCAGCCTTAAACCAGGCCAGGCCTTGTTGGGGCGGGACACTGGAGAAGTGGGGCGTCGAGTGGGCGGGACTTTTAGGGTGCGGAGTCTTAAGAGAGAGGGCTGGGCTTGGAGGGTGCGGCTAATATCGAAGGCGAGACCTCGGAAGGTGAGGAGGAGGCTAGGAAAAAAAGGGAGAAGGGGCGGGACCCCGAGGTGAGTGTGGCCGGTGCAGGCAGGCTTCAGGAGTCCAAAGCAAAAAGGCAGGTGGGGCCAGGGAGGGTTGGGACCCTCTGATGAGATCCAGGCCTACATGGGGCGTGGCATGAGGGGGCGAGCTTTGGGAGGGGAGGCTACAGAAGACAGACCAAGGGCAGTCCTTTGTAAGTGGTCGGGACCTACTCAGGAGCATGGTATCTGGAGGCCGGTGGTGCGTGAGCTGGACGGGGCGGGGCTACTAGAAAAGTTAGTGACAAAAGGGGCGGAGCCCTCCGAGAGCGAGAGGCGTAACCTAAGCAAGGGCGGAGCACTGGGTAAAGCTTGGACAAGACGTGCTTGGATACCTAGGCACTGGGTACTGCAAGAGGATCTGAGGGGCCCCTGGGCTTGAGGGTGAGTTTCAGAAGCAAACACCGCCCTTACATGTTTCCTGCACCCCCAGGGCTGCGCGCAGAGCCTCCGGAAGTGGCTGCACAACAATCTCATCTCCATAGTGGGAATCTGTCTAGGAGTCGGTCTTCTTGAGGTGACTTGACCCCGCCCCCATCAGTGATTGGCCTAGCTATGTTTTCCCGTTGCCGAGGAAACGCTTGCTTAGCCGTACCGCCTTTATCAATCGCCACACTAGCACGAGATGGGGCGGAGACCCGGCTTCTGCAAACTCTTGGCCGTACGCGTGCGCTGCCCCCTCCCCTCTCCCGCAGGTGAGCGGGATGGCGCTGTGCCTGCAGCTACGTCGTAGAGCTTTCAGCCGAGAGCCGGTGCTGCCGCTGCCGGGCGCCGAGGGTTCGAGCCCTATTCCCGGGCAAAGCGCTGACGGCAGCGGCGGGCGCTGGGGCGGGCTTAGCAGCAGCAGCGGCCGCAGCAGCGCCCCATGGGGCACCAGGGCCATGGCGGGTGCCTGCCCCACGTGGGGGGACAAGGCTCCACAAGGCAAGCTACCCATGGCTCTGGGGCCCTGGCCGTTGTGGGACGCAGACGAGGAGCCGCCCGAGACGGAGAGCTCGGGCGCTGAGGTGGAGGTCGGGGCACAGGCGGAGATGGCCGAGTCTCCGGAATAAAGTCCCGTGGGCCTGCCTCTGAGCTTCCTCCTTTTCACACTGCCGCAGGGCTCCCGCTCAGCGCCGCCAACCACTCCCTGCTCCTATGAACGCCCACTTGTCGCCTCCCCCTTAGGGTACCACCCCTTCTCCAACCCTGAAGCATCTCCTTTCTCCCGCAGCTCGGCTTCATGACGCTCTCAATATTCCTGTGTAGAAATCTGGACCACGTGTACGACAGGCTGGCCCGGTACCGCTAGGCCCCAGCCCGCCCATCGGCACCCATGCACCTCCATGCAGCCAGGAAATGTCTCCTTCCCTGGCTGGCCTTAGGCTTGGAGCCCGGTGCTCGGGACTCATTCCCTGGGGAGCCAGGTGTCTGCCCTCACCGACAGCCATCACGCACCGCACCGCAGCGGGGCCAGGGCCTTCCGTCCCCAGCTTCCTTCCCCATTCCCTCCTCCCCACACCATCTGTCTGCCACCTCCCACATGACACCTCAAATAAATCCCCTTCGTTTTTGGTAAAAATAGCTTTATTCTCCTTCAGAACATAAACCATCCTTCTTGGGGAAAGGAAGGTGGCAGGCTGGTCTGAGGCTCATTTAAAATGGGGACAAGATTAAGAAGTCCCACCCCACTGCTCGCCTAGCTGAGATAACATTACATCCTTAACACCGTGTATAAATATCTCCTTATATTAAAAAAAAAAAAAAAAATCGGGTCCCACTTCACTCTGCTCTCAGCTGGGAAACAGTTATCTTCAATGTGTGACATTCCAGATCAGAGCAAGTGTGGGGCAGAGGCAGACATGGGGGTGGTGTGGAAACAGGAAGGGTACAAGGCAACGAGTAATATCCCCCCCACAGCCCAGCTCCCTTTTCCAGAAGAGCAAAGAGGGGCGCTTGTAGAACAGAGGCCAGTGCCGTCCCTGTGGGTGTGCACTCCTGTCCCAATCCCTGATGCTGAGGAGTGACGTGGCCTGTCAAATGCTCCCTGTGAGGTCCCATATTGGAGCTCTAACCTCAAACAGCTCATTCAGCTCAACAACCAAGTTTTGGGGCTCCCCTCTAATAGGAGCCAGCCCCCATTGCTCAAGCTTCTGAGATCAGGCCTTTTTTTTTTAAATCATGGCCCCCTTTCCAAGCGAGGGGTACAGGGAGAGCCAAAGGGTCCTTCCTGGGAAGGTGGTGTTCTGAGGAAGACCAACAGCGGGGCCCCATCAGTCCCTGACCAGGCGGTAGATGTGGTGTTGGGCTCCGCGTTCACTGGTAGAGACCTCGAAGACATAGGCCGTGCACAGCAGCAGTTCCTGAGTGTCCCTGTTTGTCACCACCTGCCAAGAGGACAGGCTTATGCTGTGGTGGGGGCGGTGTGCGCGTGTGCGCACGCACATGCGCGTGCACGTGTGTGTGTGTGTGTGCGTGTGTGTGGTGGGACTCCCCTGCCCACCCCTAGTTATCAAGGCCTTTGACCTCTTCCCACCTCCCAAGAAAAGGACGCCTGCCATGCTATGCACCCCAAGTAGAAGGGATGCCCTGCAGGTCAGGTTCCTTGGGCAAAGGGGTCACCCCTAAGCTGAGAGTTGGCAGGGAGGGGCCCCCCCATCACATCACATTCCTGAGAAAAGGGGTCTCCACTATGCCACAGGTAAAAGGATTAGAGATCATATTAGTACAACCCCCAAATCAAAGGAGCGCCCACTAGCTCTGGCCCCCTCCAGTAAGCCAGATGCTTGGAAGCTGAGGTAGCTTCAGCTGCCCTAGTGAGGATGGGCTTTCCACATGGGACAGGTGAGTCCCATGTTGTAGTAGAGTGCCCACCCCACCGTGTCCTAGAGGCAGAGTGGGGGCTCAAGACTGCTGTGGAGCCCCTAGAGGCTGAGGGTCTGCTTAAAGTCCGGCCTGCCTGCCCCAGTACATCACCTGGAGGATGGTGAAGTTCTCCAAGACACTGTTCATCATGTAGCGTTCAGGCAGTTGCCGCAGCTTGTGTAGGAAATTAACCAGGTACTCACACATGGGGGAACGCAGCAGGCGGTACACGAAGCGCCCATCCTCCAGCTGGGCCCGCTCTGTCTGGGAGTGGGAAACAGTGGCCCACCCTAGGAACCAGCCAGGGTACTCCAAGCACCCCACCTTTAATGCCCAGGGCCCCTGGGTGTCCAACTCGGGGCCTCTGAACCTGCAAACCGGGAACCTTCCACCTCCTCAGAGTCATGATCGGAAACCTCATGACTTTCAAACACCCTTGATAGTATCTCCAAGCAGAGCTTGGGTCCTCAAGTCCCCACAGTCCCTCAAGTATAACGCCTCGTCTCCTTATTCCACAGACTCCTCCAATACTCTTAAGAACCTTTTTCATCTTGTAGATTCAGTCTCTACACCTTTCAACCCTTGAAATGAGCCCTAGCTGTTACTTTTAGTGGCTTATTCCTGTTTTGTTTGAGACAGGGTCTCATGTAGCCCAGGCTAGCCTGGAACTCCTTATGTAGCTGAGGATAGACTTGAAACTCCTGATGATTAGTCTACATGGTGCAGGGCAAACATTCTAACTAAACTACATCCTCAACCTGCCAGAGAGGTTGGGATGGCCCTACCGCACACACACCCACACCCACACACCTGTGACCGCTTACTCTTGATGCATGCTGTGCCCCAGCCCTGGGCCTCACCTCCACCTTCTCCACCACTTGCTTGCCAAAGGAGCAGACCTTGGAGGAGCAGGTAAGTGTCATGAGCTCCCGGCTCTCATACTGGCTGCTCACTCCATAGAAGCCACCGCTGCCTCCACTGGCCCCTGCCTCTTCGCCACTTGGGCCCCAGTTCAGGTCCGCCTGAGAGATGAGAGGGAGAAGCACAGGTGAGCTGGGGAAACCCGACAAATTCTGACCCGGAGCCTGGCTCCCTCAGCTACACCCACTTGCTCATCCCCTCGACCCCAGCTCAGCTTCCAAAGTCCCCAAATCAGCATATGTGCTCGGTAGAAGACCCACCCCATGTTCCAGGGTCCCAAGAAGAGTCCTGACCCTCATTCTCTAGGAACCTGGGATCCAGAGACCCCAACCTTTTTGCCTGAAGCCCCTAGCTCAAGAGTTCAGCCTGGGCATAACAGTGCAAGCTTATAATGCTAGCACTTGGAAGGCGGATGCAGGATTGTGAGTTTGAGACCAGCATGGTCAACACATAGAGAAACACAGCGTCTCAAAATGGAAACACCACAGAATGTGGTTGAGGTCTGAAGACTAAGGAAATGGAGGGAGGATTAAAAAAAAAAAAGGGACTTTAGCTTCTGACAAGGGCCTCGTTACTAGCAGGCAAGTTACCCTAGCAACTGGTTCCATATCCTCTCCCACCTCCCTACCCCCCAGGGGTTGTGAAAGCAAGTGGTTGACTACCCACTACCAGCAGGGCCAGGCTCCTCCTGAGGAGACACTAACCTCTCCTCTCCGCCCAGCCTCAGGAATGCACCTGTGCCTATCACCCAAATGTCAGACAGGCAGGACAGGCCCCAAAGCCTGTGGCATCCTTGAGAAGCAGATACTGCCTGTTCTCTGTCCTGACTTTCAGAGGTCTGACTCCACCACCACCACCACCACCACCACCACCCCCCCCAGCAACAGGGCATTCTGATGCAGGACAAATTCCTATGTCTGTGGCCATGGCAGCCCACAGCTGGAACCCTAGCATTTGGGAGGCTGAGGTAAGAGGATTATTGGTTGGAGGTCAGTCTAGGCTATAATGTGTAGGAGAGTCTGTCTCAAAAAGGATGGCACACGCCTTTAATCCCAGCACTCAGAGGCAGAGGCAGGTGGATGTCTGGAGTTCAAGACCATCCTGGTCTACAGCAGGAGTTCCAGAACAGCCAGGGACAAAGGCCTCAGCAGCTGCCTTCCCACCTCATCAGGAGCCAGGTTTCTGACAGGGAGCTAGAGGAGCCTCTGAACCCTAATAATGGCCAGCCTGCAGCAGCCCCTCAGAGCCATCGCAGGCCTCCACCCAGAAAGCTTGGTGGTTTCGTTGTTTTTGTCTTTTTTCAGGATTTCTTTAGTTTTATGTGCATGAGTGTTCTGCTGCATGTATGTCTGAGCACCACATATGTGCAGCACCCTCAAGGCCAGAAGAGTTCCTCTGGAACTAGAGTTTCAGACACATGTGGGTGCTGAGAATTGAGCTTATGTCCTCTGGAAGAGCAGCCAGTGCTCTTAACTCCAGCCCTCTTTGTTTGTTTGTTTGTTTGTTTGGTTGGTTGGTTGGTTGGTTGGTTTAGTTTGGTTTGAGCTAAGGTCTCCCTAAGTCATCTAGGCTGTCCTTGAACTCTGGATTCTCCTGCCTTAGACTCTTGATCCTTGGAACGACAGGCATGTACCATGATACAAGGCTCAAAAAGCATTATAACCAGACACCCAGGGGAACCGAACTGACTGAAATCCACTGTGGATTTCCTTTCAGGACCAGACACCCTGAGCTCGTCAGTGTCAATCATGTGACTGGACAGAAAATCAGATGGGCCTCAGAAAGAGGTGCCCTTAGCCACAGCCCTCCATGTCCCCAAGATCTGCAGACACTCGGCTCCATAATAGAGCAGGCCTTAGGAAGCACTACAGTCTCCCATATACTGTTTTGTTACAGAATATTATTTTAAGGTGTGTTACATTTGTTTATGCTGTGGAGCATTTGTTTTAATGATGAAAGACGCATTGCATTCTTTTATGTTGCATTTGTTTATCTCTGGGAAGCTGTGTTACTTTGCCTGTCTAAAACACCTGATGGTCTTAATAAAGAGCTGAATGGTCAATAGCAAGGCAGAAGAAAGGATAGGCGGGGCTGGCAGGCAGAGAGGATAAATAGGAAGAGAAATCTGGGAGGAGGGATCAAGGAACGATAAAAGGAAGAGGAGGACATCAGGGGCCGGCCACCCATCCACACAGCCAGCCATGGAGTAAGAGTGAAAGTAAGATATACAGAAGTAAGAAAAGGAAAAAGCACAGAGACAAAAGGTAGATGAGATAATTTAAGTTAAGGAAAGCTGGGCATTCCTAAGTAAGAATAAGTCTCCGTGTGTGATTTATTTGGGAGCTGGGTGGCAAGCCCCTCAAAGAGCAAAGAATAGAGAGAAAAAACAAACAAACAAACAAACAAACAACAACAAGACTACAGTGTTTGTTTTGTTTTGCTTTGCTTTTGTTTTTGAAGTGTGGCCCAGGCAGACCCAAGACCCTCCTTGTGCCTGGTTGACAATACCATGACTTGGGAGCATTCATACTCACCCAGAACTTGACCAGGAAGAAGGCATGGGGTGGCCCTCGGTCATACAGCTCCCGGAGGCCACCCTTTTTCTCAGGGAACTTGTCATAGATCTGCCGTACGTCCACACTCTCCAGGGGCGGTGCTCCGGGACTGGGACACTGCTGACTGATGTGGACAAACAGGTGCCTCTGGAACTAGAGATGACAGGTAAGTTAGGGGACAAGGGCTAGACCCAGATCCTCACCCAACAGACCTACCGGCCAGCACATGGCCACATCTTGGGCCACATCCAGCCCTGTGGCCCCAGCAATCTGCCTATTTCTTCTCTGCCCCCACTGTCCCAATGAGCTCATAACCTCTTCTATTCTCTGGCCTAGCCTCTCCGACATTTTTCATCCCTCACACAGCTCTAGAGCTGACTCAGTCCCCAGAATCCAGTGCCTGCCCTCCTCTCTGCAACATCGCCAGCTCCCACCATATTATTTCACCAGCTCCCACCAAATTTTGTCATTAATATCCTTGAAAATTCCATCTCTGTTCGAATAATTTACAATGTTGCACCCAGCAAACTCATACATAACCCTCAAAGCCCAACTTACACATGTCCTTTCAGGGAAAACTTCACCAGCTCCCCAGGGAGATCACCTCTCTCTCTATATATATATATATATATAAGAACTAGACATGTAGAGTATTAAAGATGTGTTACATTTGTTTATGCTGTGAAATATTTGTTTAATGATGCAAAGATGTGTGGCATTCTTTTATGTTGCATTTGTTTAACTCTGTGAAGCTGTGTTACTGTCCATGTCTAAAACACCTGATTGGTCTAATACAGAGCTGAACCGCCAGTAGTGAGGAAGGAGAAAGGACAGGCAGGGCTGGCATAAATAGGATAGAATAAATAGGAGGAGAGGATCAAGGAATGGGAAAAGGAAGAGAGGACTCCAGGGGCCAGCCACCCAGCCACAGAGCCAGCCATGGAAGGAGATGTAAAGAAAGGTACACAGAAATAGAGAAAGGTAGAAGCCCAGAGGCAAAAGCTAGACAGGACAAGTTAAGAAAAGTTGGCTAGAAACAAGCCAAGCTAAGGCCAGGCATTTATAAAAAAGAATAAGTCTCTGTGTATTTTATTTGGGAGCTGGGTGGAGGGTCCCCAAAGAGTAAAAGAGCAAAGAGTAAAAAAAGAAGCCAACACCACCAGACAGGCTGGTTGTATGCTAGTACTAGTCTTGGTGCTGGGGCTGAAAGACTGAGTCTGTTGGAAGAGGGAATGGGGGGGTGGGTTGGAGGAACAGGCTGTGGGGGCAGGAGGAGGGAAGAGAGGGAGGTCTGTGGTTGGTATGTAAAATGAATATAAAATTTCTTTAAAAAAAAAAAAAAAAGACCACTAAGTCCCTGAACTTTCAGAGTTCAGTCTACCACAGAGAAGAGAAGCTTAAATCAACTTACTTATAGATAACAGAAATGTCAGGAATAATTTATGCTATGAAAAATATCCTGGCCAGTATAGAAAAAGGCTCAAAAGTGATGGTCAGTGAACCAGGTATGATGGTATAAGCCCGCAAGAGAGGTGGCTCACAACCACCTGTAACTCCAGCTCCAGGGGACTGGATGCTCTCTTCCGGCCTCCTTGGGCACCTTGCATCACACACACACACACACACTTAAAAAATCTAATAAGGGCCGGGTGGTGGTGGCGCACTCCTTTAATCCCAGCACTCGGGAGGCAGAGGCAGGCAGATCTCTGTGAGTTCGAGGCCAGCCTGGGCTACCAAGTGAGTCCCAGGAAAGGCTCAAAACTACACAGAGAAACCCTGTCTTGAAAAGCCAAAAAAAAAAAAAAAAAAAAAAAAAAATCTAATAAAAAGATGTCACATGATATTTTTAGCAGAAGGCTTGGGAAAGTCCCATGAGAAAATTAAGCCAGAGTCACTCACAGCCAGACCCAGAGAAGGCCCTTACCAGACTGTGGGGAAGGCAGGCAGAAAGGCGCCAAAGCAGGAGGGGGCCATGGTAAGCAGACAAAGACACAGCAGGACAGGGTTCAGATAGCACAGGGGTTTGTGAGCAGCTGGAGGGATCCTGCTCCAGTTGGGATGCGAAGAGGTGCCTTCAGTTTTGCTGTGGGTGTTTCTCTTTTTGGTTTTTAGTTTTGTTTTGTGTGTATATGCTGGGATTTTTGTTTTGTTTTGTTTTGTTTAGGGAAGTTTTTTGTTTGGGGTTTTGTTTTTATTTTTGCTGCTTATTTGTTATTTTGCACTAGGGTCTCACTCTGTAGCTCTGCTGGCCTAGAACTCAGTTTCACCAGCCTCTACCTCCCAAGTGCTGGGATTGATTAAAGGTGTGCACCACCACCCACCACACCCAGTTCCTTTTCCTGAATTTTTGGGACAAGGTAACTTTCTGTAGCCAATGCTAGCTTTGAATTCACTATTATAGAGTAAATTGTTTTTTGTTTTTTGTGGGGTTTTTTTTGAGACAGCGTCTCTCTATGTACCCATGGCTGTCTTGGAACTTTCTCTATATAGACCGGGCTGGCCTTAAACTCTCAGAAATCCTCCTGCCTCTGACTCTCAAGTGCTGGGATTAAAGGAGTGCGCCACTATGCCTGCTTGTTTTGTTGAGACAGTGTCTTGTGTGTTCCTGCTTGGCCTCAAAACTCCCAGTGTAAAAGAGGATAACTATGAGTTTCTGACCGCCCCCCCCCCTCCAGGGTATTGAGACTGCACGCATACACTACCACACCCAGTATATGCAACCCTGGGGATGTAACCCAAAGCTTCACACATGTTTATACTCTACTAACTGAGCTAAATCCCCAGCCTCAGACTAACTTCTGAACTAAAAGCAATACTCCTTCAGGCTCCAGGGTTCTGGGATCACAGACTTCCAGTGTAAGTCTCACCAGCATCACCCTTTTTAGTAACCTTGACAACCTGATAGATGGCATTAGTGTGATTTCAGAGACACTGCATGCAGTGAACTACATACACTTCCCAGGCCTCTGCAGTTAGGTGTGAGCACATGACTAAGACCTGGCTAACAGAATGTGAACAGACCTGTGAGTAGCTTCATTCAAGCCCAGCCCATAAAACCTGGACACACGTTGGGTAGTGGTGGCACACGCCTTTAATCCCAGCACTCGGGAGGCAGAGGCAGGTGGATCTCTGTGAGTTTGAGGCCAGCCTGGACTACAGAGTGAGTTCCAGGAAAAGCACAAAACTACACAGAGAAACCCTGTCTCAAAAAAAACCAAAAAAACAAAAAACAAACAAACAAACAAAAAAAACCACACACAGATTGCAAGCCCAGTGCCACTTTGAGATCTTTGGCAGCAGTAACTGCAGCTCACACATGATTGAGCCTGTATGATAATGAGTATTCAGAGACGGGTAATTTCTGGAGGGCACTCACCAACCTAAGACAGAGTGCCTGTGTCTCCATGACAGGTAGGGTGACTTGCTGATGTCCCACGCAACCTAAGTCAGAAGCTCATTTTTTAGTAAAAGGGGGACCTGTGGGGTCCTGGCCCCCGTTTTGGGTAACTGTTGCCTTGCTTGCTGATCTTGACCTTGATATCCTCCCTATGCTAATTCCCTGCCGGGTTCCACCCTCCTGAATGCTTAAGGGAAGTTCCTTGTCTGTGTATCCTGCATATTGGGCGTTAACTCTTAGATGCAAGATTGTAAAACATCTGTAGCGAACTTCTGCCCTCCGGGGTTCTCCCATTGTGCTGTAAGCCTGTATTTAAGACCTCCTCCCTCCTTCAATAAACGGCATTTGGAAAAAAAAAAAAAAAAGCCAAGTTACAATGCAGTAACCAGACTTCATGGGAGAATCCATGACAGACAGCCAGACCTCCTCCAAGAATAGAGAAAGCATTCAATGAACATTATGTAAAACCCTGTAACAATGCAGGATTTTTTTCTTTTCTCTGTTGTTCTTTCTCTGTTGTAGAATATTATTTTAAGGTGTGTTACTTTTGTTTATATTGCATTTGTTTAACTCTGTGAAGCTGTGACACTGTGTCTGTCCAAAACACCTGATGGGCTAATAAAGAGCTGAATGGCTAAAAAAAAAAACAAAAAAACCCTGGGCACAGGAAATCCTATACTCTCCCTTCCTCCATCTGCTGGCTGGATGCAGAGAACCCAGAAGATTCTATAACTCTAGAAAACGGCAGAGCCACAAAATGGCAAGGGACCGGTCCCAATCCACTGGGGCAACACGTCTGTTCAGCCTACCTGCTGAGAATACATATGAAGCGCTGGGCACCCCAGTGCATGCATGTCATCCCAGCCCTCAGGAAGCTGAGGTAGAACGATCACGAAGTTCAAGGCTAGCCTGAGCTACAGAGTGAGACCCACCTTAACAGTAAACAATCAGAAAAAAGTAGAGCTATGGCTCTTTCCAGGTCCTTAGTGTGTTACTGCAAAGCCTGTCAAACGGCAGGGAATTGCTATTAGATGATGACGAATACTCTGTGTTCCAGTCCCAGAACACCACAGGAACAGGCTTGGCAACGTGTGCCTATAACTTCAGTGCTGTTGAGGAGCAGACAGGTGTAGCCCAGGCTCACTGCTCAGCCAGCCTGGGCTACTGGGTAAGCGCAAGCGCAATGAGAGACCATCTCAAAACACAAGGTAGACACACCTCAAGTTGACGTCTGGTTTCCACATTTATAAATCAGAAAGAAATCCTGCACAGGGAACAGAGCAGGCCGTCTGAATGCACCCTGCGGGTGACGCTGCTGACGGTGGGGACAGCTGCTGTCTTCTCTGCCTCCCTCCCTCGCCCTACAGCAGCACCCAGCAACTGCCCCGGCTTCACTCACCGAGTCAACTGCATCCGGTGGTTCCACAAAGGCTGAGAACTCCACCAGCTGCAGGCGCGCGGTGCCCAGGGCCCGAGCCTGCCAGGCTGGGGGAGACGGAGCAGCTGGGGGCAGGGGCGAGAGGGCTGGGGGCGGCTCATACCCTAGAAAGAGAAGAAAGAAGAATTGCTCACGAGGATGGACTCTTTCCTCTTGGCCACTTCCACTTAGAGCTCTTAGGGCTAGGGATGGAGAGGCAGCTCCTCTGGCGGAGCGCCTGCCTGGCGTGCAGGAAGCCCTGGGCTCTTCCCCTAGCTCGACCTTGGAATAGGAGCACACACCATCCGAGCACTTGGGAGGTGTCTTGTGACAGTGTGAGCATGAGTTCAGTCACACTCAGCTACAAAGCAAGTGCCCACCCTGGGATACACGAGACTGTCTCAGAAAAGAAAACTAGGGGGAGAAGGCACTGGAGAGACAGCTCCGCTGGTAAGAGCACTGGATGCTCCTCTTTTTTTTTTTTAAGATTTATTTATTATGTATACAGCATGTATGACCAGAAGAGGGCACCAGATCTCACTACAGATGGCTGTGAGCCACCATATGGTTGCTGGGACTTGAACTCAGGACCTCTGGAAGAGCAGTCAGTGCTCTTAACCTGAGCCATCTCTCCAGCCCTGGATGCTCTTTCCAAGACCTGGCTTCACAACCGTCTGTAACTCCAGTTCCAGGGCATCTAGAACTCGCTTCTGGCCTCTAGGGGCACCAGACACACACACAGAGCACACCTAAATACATGCAGCAAATCACTCATACTCATAAATTTAAAAAAAAAAAAAAATAGCTAAATATTTCCTCCAGGTTCCCACACAGCTAAAGGTGGCCATACAGTCCTTGCCAATGTGTCAGAGGGAATCTACCAGAAAAGAATTCAAGAGGCAAAATTTGAGAAGAAAGCTCTTGGCCTGGACCAAGTCCAGCTTTCCAGGGGCATGGTAGAGTTGCAGCAGCCATGTTGGCACAATGAGGCAGAGGCCAAGTGAACTCCAGAGACCTCTGGCTGAGGTGACTGAGCTGGCAAGCCCTCGTCTAGACCTTGCATCACCTGGGATCACTGAAGCCTTCACTTGTCCTTGTATTAATCCGGATAGTCTGCTATGTTGTGGAATAATTGTTTAACTAGGCAAAGATGTGTTACATTTGTATATGCTGCATTTGTGTTAAATAAAATTAACCTGGGCTCAGAGCGGCGGGGTTAGCAGCTAGTTGACAGGAAGTAGCAGGGAGGAGCGGAGCATGGTTTTTTCAGTTGGGTTGGTGTGGCTTCCCAGGATGCCAGCTAAGAGAGAAAGTCAGCTGCTACTCTAGCTCTCGAGCTCACAGGTCTTCACCCCAGCCTTTGAATCTCGACTTCTATCAGAACGATAGTTAAAACTACCCTTAGCAGCAGCAACATTCCCCTCAAGTTACAGCCTTAGTACTGGGCTGCTGGTAGATTAAAGTGCAGCCACCGTAAGGACGGTAAAGCAGTACTGTTACTGTCAGTACTGTTACTTGTAGTCAGATGCATTAATTGGTGAGCATGGCGGCTTGCAAGAGCGGTAACTCAGAGTGCTGTGTGGGTGGGTTTAGGAGGAAGTTTGCCACTGGGAGTGTGCTCTGAGGTTTCAAAGCCCTACACCATTCCCAGCTTGTGCTCTCAACTTTAAGCTTATGGTTCAAGATGTGGGCCCACAGGCCGGGCGTAGTGGCATGTGCCTTTAATCGCAGCACTTGGGAGGCAGGGGCAGGCCTCTTGAGAGTTCCAGGCCAGCCTGGTCAACAGGTCGAGTTCTAGGACAGCCAGGGATACACAGAGAAACCCTGTCTTGAAAATAAATAAATAAGAGATGCAAACCTTCGGCTTCCTGCTCCTGCCACCATGCCTCCCACTCTACCATCATGGATGGATCTAAGCCTCTGGAACCATAAGCCCCACATAAAATCTACAACTGCCTTGGCCATGGTGTTCGCATATCACAGCATCAGAAAAGTAACAAATAAAACCGAGGGACCCGGGAACTCTTTCATTCATCAATGTGGCTATTCCGTGGTCACACTGGAACTCTGGGCTATGGGCATAGACTTCATGGAAATGAAGCTGCCACAGAGAAACAGATGGAAGTAATCCCTAAGGTTGCCACTGAGCGGCTGGATCCAGCCATGCCTGAAGCCCCCATTCTGTCCTTCGTTTCTTTCCTCCTCCTCCCCCTCCTCCTCCTGTTTCGGCTAATTTACGTTTCGACACTTGGCTGTGCCCAGTGGACAGAGTGAAGGAATCACTGCTGGGGTCAGGAACAGAGAAAGACAGAGGAGCAGGGGAGCAGACTCACCTGGTAGGTCAGTGGATGGGGGAGTCAGTGACACAGAGAACGGTGTCTGTGGGAATGGCTTCACGCTGCAGGACAAAAGGACTCCTGTGAGCAGTGGAACGATGCTGTCTGAACCAGCCACTATCAATCATGAACAGCCAGGCTCCCCCACCAGAACATCCCATGCAGTAGGTGAAATGACCTCTCCTCACATTTTTCACATGAGACTGAGGTCAGTGTCAACTGATCTGCCCAAAGCCACACAGCTAGGGTGCCATAAAACATGGACTCCAACCTCAGTCAGTCCCGACCATGAGGACCAAGATTTCTGTTGTTTTGGCAATACTAGAATTGAACCTAGTGCTTCAAGTATGCTAGGCATGGGTTCCACCAAGAAACATGCCACTCAAACTGGGGTTCTAGGCAGAGGCTCTATCACTGTACCACATCCCCAGCCCCTCACTGGGGGATTCTAGGCAGGGGCTCTACCACTGAGCCACACCCCCCACCCCTCACTGGGGGGTTCTAGGCAGGGGCTCTACCACTGAGCCACACCCACAAACCCTCACTGGGGGATTCTAGGCAGGGGCTCTACCACTGAGCCACACCCCCACCCCTCACTGGGGGGTTCTAGGCAGGGGCTCTACCACTGAGCCACACCCACAACCCCTCACTGGGGGATTCTAGGCAGGGGCTCTACCACTGAGCTACACCCCAGCCCCTCACTGGGGGCCTCTAGACAATGGCTCTACCATTGAGCCACAACCTGAGGTCTGGGTTTTGCTACAGGGTCTTGCTGTGTAGCCCAGGCTGGCCTGGAACTCAAGATCCTCCTACCTCAACTTGTAGAGTGCTGGGAAGACAGGAATATACCACTACACCTGTTCTATGTGATGGAAATGTTCCACCTCTGTAACCATCCCAAGGTAGTGGCCACTGGCCACATTGCCACTTAGCACTAGTCATGCCTGAGGAATGGAATTTTCACGTAAATTTAATTATTTTGTTTTTGAAACGGGGCCTCATTATGTAGCCCTGGCTGTCCTAGAACACACAAAGACCCACCTCCCTCTGTCTCCCAAGAGCTGGGACCAAATGCGTGTGCAACCATGCCCAGTTATACATTTAGTCGATTCTAATTCAACTGGCTGCTCACAAATAATCATTGTAGACTCACACTCCAGAGGCCTAAAGGTAGCTCAGGAGATGATAGTCAGGAGACTGAGAGGCCAGAGGTCAGAAGAGGTTGAGGGTCAACAGACCAAGATGAGAAAGACAAACTCAGGGACCTTCCAATTGGAGTCCCAACCTCTTCTCAGCTCTCAACTTTGTATTTCAATGAATTTCCCACAATGCCCTGATCTCATGTCATCTGGTCACCACTCAAATATCAGCTCCTCAGGAAGGCCCACCTGACTTTCTAAAGCAGGTCTTAGTGGGTATGGTGGTATACAGGCAACATCACAGACATTAGGGGGCTGAGGCGGGAGGATCTAGTCAGGGCTACAGAACTGAGAGCCTGTCTCAAATAAAAACAAAAGCAGACCCTTGAGGCTAGAGATGGGCCCGATGGTAGAACACTTGACTAGCATGCACAGGCCCTAGAATGAACTCAATTACACACACACACACACACACACACACACACACACACACACTTTTTTTTTCTTTATACATACACAGGTCCAGGAATGTACCTTTCCTACTTTGTTCCTTAATAAGAACACACCCAAGCTGGGCAGTGGGGGCACACGCCTTTAATCCCAGCAGGAGGAGAGCCAGGAGCATCTCTGAGTTCGAGGCCAGCCTGGTCTACAGAGCGAGCTCCAGGACAGGCACCAAAACAACAGACAAACCCTGTCTCCCAAAAAAAAAGAAAAAAAAAAAAGAAAGAAAGAAAAAGAAAAACAAAGAGCACACCCAGACACTTAGTAGGTGTTCAGTAAATATCTGGTGTCCCAGCTGCTTGATACAGGCCCCCTCATTGCAGAGGCTCACCTCAGTTTCCTGCCTGTGAATCTTACACATGTTGTTTATCTGCCTAGAATATTCCCACCCCCACCCTTCATCTGGCTAAACCCTACTAACCTCAGAGAAAACCCCAGAACTTTCTCCCTCACCATTATTAAACCCATGGTGGTTCCTCACAACACTGCACACACTTCCATTTTGAATTTCAGAAAGCAATGGTTTAATCAGTGCTGGTCTCCCCCATTTGACTATGGGCTCTCCAGCACCCAGGCATCCCTCCTCTGCAGCACACCTGCAGTCCCCTCGGCCCCTGGGGACTCTTTCTCATCTCTCGTTGATAACACACACTCCCATGTTGCCCTCATGCAGCCAGGCTGAGCTGGTGCTAGGGCTCCTTTTCCTACAACACATCTGCTTACCCTCAGTGCCCAGGGGTCTCCAGGCTGAGGTCACTCTAGGTACCCCGATACTCATGTTCTCCCTCCCAAGTATGAAAGGATAAAGTAACCCCTTCCCCACCCCCAAGCCCCAGAGCCACCTCAGGGATCTGGAAACCAGCCTTCACAGGCAATTCTAAGGGCACTCACAGCCCCTCCCAAGAGTCTCTTGGCCTATAACTGCCCCCCACCCATGATCCTCTGAGACCTACTCATCCTTCCCAGAAGCCTCTAGGTTTATTACTATCTTCCCACAAGCCTCTTGGGAACCCTTCATCTGTCCTTGAGCCTTGGGCCATAAATATCCCTTCTTATAATACTTAGGAGCCCCCATCTCTCCAAGAAGCCTTAAGACTTCCTCCCCATAAGCTTCTGGGCCCTTCTTGTCCCTTCCAAGACCATCTGTATCCATACCTGCCTTCCAACAAGACTTTATGGCTTCCTTTGTTTCTTACAGGAGCCTCTGGGTCTACAACTGCCTTCCCATTATCCTCAGGCTCTCCTAGATCCCTCAAAGGTGATCTTTTGGGACCCATCCATCCCTCCCAGGAGAACCTCACCAAACAACTGCCTTCCCATGATGCATTGGAATCCACATGTTCCTCCAGTAGCCTCTGGGCCTTACATCTGCCTTCCCATGAGCCTCTGGGGCTGATGTTCTCACTTCAGAGCCATTTTTTCCATGGGCATGTACCCCTTATCAGAAACGAGGTAACGAGGCCCTAAGCACAGAAGTGGTCACCCCCACAAGACCCCAGCCAGCAAAGTGCAGGGCCAGACTTCAACGCCATATGGTATGGCTTCAGAATCTATGTCCAAAATGGATGTGGGTGAGAGGGAAGGGGGAAGTACTCACTCTGGAACATTCCATGGTGGCCCAGAGCTCCCTGACCAGAACTGGAAAAGCTCAGTGGCCTAGAGAGAAGACACAGATGTGGGTCAGGCAACCCTGTCGGCCATCCCAGCACCATCCTTCCATCCCAGATCTCCAGTCCCCAACCCAGACCACCTGAGGGCCAGAAGGACCCAGCTTGGCCTGCAGGGAAGGTGCAGGGACGAGCTGTGCCGACGACATGGTCACCATGGTCTGGAATGCCTTGTCCTTGGAGACCTGGTCCTGGGGAAAGGTGGAGGTCCAGGTGAGTGGGGAGTTCCAGTCAAGACAGCCAGTGTGGGATGATGTCGGGGCTGGGGTCGGAGACCGAGGCATGGGGAGCTGTGACACAGGCTCAGAGCTGGCTCCCCACCTGCACCTCTGGCCCCTCCTGGCCCCCCCGTGTGTGAGGTATAGCGGTAGGAAGATGGGCAAGGGGACTTACTACATTCAGAGTCTGACCCAGGGTGCGGGGAGGAGCCAAGAAAACAAAGAAAACCCAACTTAGGAACTGCAGGCTGTACTTCATCTCCCTTAGGACCGGAACAGCACCCCAGTCAGCATGGAGCAGAGAAGGGGGGCAGCACGCACCTTACCTCAGAGGGAGAAAGGGTCACAAGCCCAGGATAAGATACTAACGGGCTTTCTAAGTCAGATGCCCAGGCTACAGGAAATGAGACTTTCAAGACCCCCTGGGAACAGGAAGGAGTGTTTCGTATTCCAGACAGAACACAGAGGGGCCCGGGAAAGTACGGAAAGACCAGAACCTGAGGGCTTCAGACCTACAGAAAAGGCGGGGACCATCTCCAGGTAAAAGAACAGGAAGAAAGCTGGCAGTGGTGGCGCACGCCTTAAATCCCAGCACTCGGAGGCGGGGGCAGGCGGATCCCTGAGTTTGAGGCCAGCCTGGGCTACAGAGAGAGATCCAGGAAAAGCAAGACTACACAGAGAAACCCTGTCTCGAAAAACCAAAACAAAACAGGAAACAGTCGAGGCTAATAGAAATCACACACAGAGGTACAGTGACGGGGATTCAGGCTGGGGGACACGGGGAATTCTCAGTGTAGAGTAGAAAACAGCTCAGTCTCTCCCAGGAAAGAAAGCGCAGCTGCAGCCCAGGGAGGCAAGGATGGAGCGGAGAAACGACAGGGACAGAGGGAGAGCCAACCCATAAGCTACATGAGCCACGCAAACCCCTGCTGGATGAGCAGACCTGCGCCTCAGGGTCTCTGGTCCCCAAGGATCTCTCTCATTCTCTGTCTTCCCATTTCCTCCCGGGGTGAGTGTGCATGTGCCTGTCTGTCTGTTTCTCTGTCTCTGGGTCTCTGTCTACTTCCACCCCGATATAACTGTGTCTTTGTAGCTGTGAGGTCGCTACACAAGTGTGTGGCTTCACGAGGATCCGTGGAATGAAGACACAGAGGCATCTTAAGAATGAATCTAGCCTATCATGGCTGCAGAGGGGTCCAGCCTCGAAGGACTGAAGTACTAACCCTTTGCCTAAGGCATATTTATTTACTCCATTTTACAGTTTAAATAGTTAATCTCCGTACCTTCAAAACAAACCAAAAGGAGCTCCCAGAGACCAAATGCCAGGTACAAATTACTTAATTTCTCAGGTACCACGGTTTTCCGGGTTTCCTGGACCAAGTTTTACATAGGCCTTTGATCCTTGGGGGACTCTCTGATCCTTGACTCTCAAATAAGATTCACATAGGGTGATAAAATAAACAAAAGGTAAGAAAAACAAAAGGTGTGGTTAAACAAAGGAAGGATTAGGGCTAGATGCTGCTCTCTGGAGCCAAGCCAGGAGCTCAACAAAAATGCTACAACATGTCTTTCTGAGTCTGTGTGTGTGTGTCCATCTCTCTGGGTCTGTCTCTCTCTCTCTGGGTCTCCATCCTCTTCTCTATCCCAGTCTCTGTGTCTCTCTTACTATCTCTGAATCTGTACCTTCCTTCCTCCTTCTCTCTCTCATCCCCCACTCCCCCCCACCCCCGCCTTTATCATTACCTTTAGCTTGGACTGGATTTCTCTCGATTTCCTTCGAGCCAAAACCTGGATGTGACTGGAGACCTGGAGGGATAGAAGTGGATCTGAGCGGTCCCTTCCTCCTTAGCTGATGCGTTGTTCCTCCACAGGTGACAAAGCCTGGGACCGAAGGCTGTCTGCAGGAGTGGAAGGGCCCCTCCTGTCCTTCCTTCTTGGGTTTTCAGCCTCTCTCTGAGCCCCTCTTTGTAATAACGTCCTACAGAAATACCAGCTCTGACGAGATGGTTCAGCAGGTAAAGGCACTTGGCACCAACCCTAATGTTCAAACTTCCATCCCTGAGACCTACACAGTGGAACAAGAGAACCAACTCCTGAATGTTGTCTTCTGATTTCTACATGCATACCATGGCACATGGCCACACACACACACACACACTCACACACACATTCAGGCGCATCATGGCGCAACTGCAGAGGTCAGAGGGCAAGTTGGGGGAGTTGGTTCTCCTACCATGTGGCTCCCAGGGACTGACTCAGGTCAGGCTTAGCAGTAAGCCCCTACAGCCACTGGGCCATTCCACAGGCACATAACACAATCATTTTACAGAAGTATCTGGCATGCCTACAACACAGGGAAAATACATGAAACAGAGGCCAGGTTCAGTCCATAAAGCTTGCCCTTCCTTCATGCATGAGGATGTCAGTTCAATCCATATAAATTTATAATGGCAGCATTAGGGAGCGCAGACAGGTGCAGGCCCACACTAGCTGCCTACTCAGTCTCGTCAAATCAGCAAGCTCCAGGCCATGAGAGACCCAGTCTCAAAGCAGTGGGCAGTACTGGGATGAAACCTGAAGTCATCCACTGACCTCCACATGTTCATGCACACACATGCATGGATACCCCCACACACATACAAGCTTCATGCACACACATGCATGGATACCCCCACACACATACAAGCTTCATGCACACACATGCATGGATACCCCCACACACATACAAGCTTCATGCACACACATGCATGGATACTCCCACACACATACAAGCTTCATGCACACACATGCATGGATACCCCCCCACACACACATACAAGCTTTATGCACACACATGGATGGGTACCCCACATATATACAGGCTTTATGCACATACATGCATGGATGCCACCCCCCCTTATAGACTTTATGCACACACATGCATGGATACCCCCCACACACATATATAGGCTTTATGTCCACACATGGATGGATACCCCCCACACACATACAAGCTTCATGCATACACATGCATGGATACCCCCCCACACACATATACAGGCTTTATGTCCACACATGGATGGATACCCCCCACACATATACAAGCTTCAGGCATACACATCATGGATACCCCACACACACACACATATACAAGCTTTATGTCCACACATGGATGGATACCCACACACACATACAGGCTTTATGTCCACACATGGATGGATACCCCCCCACACACACACACATATACAAGCTTTATGTCCACACATGGATGGATACCCCCCACACACACATATACAGGCTTTATGTCCACACATGGATGGATACCCCACATACACATATACAGGCTTTATGTCCACACATGGATGGATACCCCACACACACATACAAGCTTTCCGTTTCTTTTTTAATCACATGAACCACATCTGCCTTGAACCTGAACCAGCACGTGAAGATGGCCCTCAGGAAGTGCCCGACCCCAAACCAAAGCCCCAAAGTATCAGCCTTGAGACCTGCTTGCGGGTTCTTGTCTTCCCTGTCCTCAGCTTGATGTAACGGGCAATGAGTTCATTCCGGCCTAGAGTCAAAATAGAAAAGAGCAAGACTGTCAGCAGAACTTCCTGCCAGAAGACAGGGATGAGGGATGAAGTCAGTAAGCTAACAATCCTCACTCAACTACAGCCAAGACAGGCTGAGGGACTCCTCAGCCACAGGGTCACCAGCTCAGTCACATAGTAGCTATGTGGCCACTGACAAATCACTCAATTTTCCTGTGCCTCAGTTTCCCTCATCTGTGCAGGAAAAAAAATGCTAGAGTCTTTCTAAGTCATGGGAAGGATGCCAGCCTTTTTTGCTTTTTCATTCATTTTTTTTTTCTTTCCTTTCTCTCTTTGAGACAGACCTCTCCTCATTGCCCTGGCTGTCCTGTAACTCACTCTGTAGACCAGGCTGGCCTCAAATTCAGAGATCATCCACCTGCCTCTCCCTCCCGAGTGCTGGGATTAAAGGCGTGTGCTACCACACCCAGCCTCATAGTTTATTTTGAGACAGGGTCTTATCTAGATGAGTCTAGCTTAGAAGTCAGTATGTAGCTGAAGATGACCTCAACTCTTTAGGTGTGTGCCACCAGAGCTGGCTAGCCTCTAAACACGTTAGTGTGACTTTTCTCATTGGGGTCAGGGTGGCCACCACAGAGAACTCACCATACATCTTGCCCTCATCCGATAGGATGATCTTTCGGCGGCCACAGGGAGGGTAGATGGCCAGGGCCTCCTGAAAACTCTGCTCGATGTCAGGACTCCACACGCCCTCTGCATCAGGGCCCCCGTCGCCTCCAACACCCTCACTGCCTCCAGTCCCCTCCTCGCTGCCTTCCTCACTGCCCGTCCAGCCCCCGCCATCGTCCAGGGGGGCCCCAGTCCGGGGTTCCCCCATTTGGGCCTGCAGAGACAAAGATGAGCAGCTATAGATGATGTTGCAAGAACAAGGCAGGAGCCCTGACTGAGGGAGGAAGCTAGGCCTGGACCTCCAGGTCTGAGGGAGGAGAGTAACCTAAGCCTGGGATCTGGGAGGCCGTTCTTCCCAAGCTTGCTTTGGGAGGAACTTGCTTTGGGTTGAAGTCACCTGACCACCTCAGGGTGGTGCCTGAGGCCATGTGGACTAAAGCTGTGTTTGGATCACCGATTTCAGGGAAGAGCAGAGTCTGGTACGTTGCCAGGAGTGAGAACCTCCAGTCCCACTAAGAAGGAACAGGTGTTAAGAAAGGAGCAGCAGCTGCAGGAAAAAGGAGAGGGAAGATCCAGGGAAAGAGGGAAGAGAGATCCACAGAGAGTGGGGCAGAGACCCAGACAGGCACGGAGAAAGGGGGCATCATCATGGCTTTCTGGCTGAGACCTTTAAAAAGCCACCACAGAACCAGGCGGGGCTGGGGCTAAAGCGCCCATCAAGCCTCAGGCATTGGGACTCAGTCGTCCAGCCATCTGGAGGCCAGAACAAAGAGCCCTGGCATCCCCTCCCCCCGCTCCCCACAACCCCTGCTGTGGGCGGGGCCTGCGCGCAAGCAGCCTCCACGGCCCCGCCCCCGCCCCCTGGGCTCGGCTCCAACTCAAGTTCCCGTCGACTTTCCGGAGGCCAGAAACAGGGAAAACTTTTCCCATACTGTCCGATACCGCCTCCCTGGAGGTTCCATGTCTTCCAGAACTTTCCCAGGCTCCCAAAGTTCTGAGTCCCATCCCCTCCTCTGGACTCTGGACCTAGCGGAGGTTGAGCAAACAAAGACCCCAGGCCCAGCCCAGTGTGGCGGCGACGTTCAGGACCCCCGTAGGCTGGAATCCCAACCCTGCCCACTTCCATGTGGCCAGACAAAGAGACAGACGAGCGGGGCAAGACAGACATCCTTAATGCTCTGCCCTGGTCCCCAAGCCTCAGAAGAGCCATGGACGAAGGTCCACGGGGCCTCGCGGCTCTCCCCGGGCCACCCCCGCGCCTTCTCGGCTCCGTGAGGGGGCCACACGCCCACAGGGCGGACACTTGCAGAAGGGACGGCCCGGGGGGCGCGCGCCTCGCACCGCGGGAGAGCTGAGCCCCGCGCACCCACGTCCTGGGTCCGCAGCCCCTGGCCACCCCGCGCGCTCCCCCTGCCGCAGACCGTCCCCAGGCCCCTAACTCTCAGAAAGTTCCAGCTCCACGCTACGGCTGCATCCCAGCGCAAACTCGGGCCCCAAGGCAGAAGGAGGGCGGCGGGCAATTCCCACGCGGTCCCAGGAACACGCACCTCACCTCATCGCGCGGAACTTCCCACCCCAACTCACACACCCCAAGCAGGACCCCGATTCCCGCCGGCGCCTTCCTACCTCCCGGCCTGGGCAGGGGAGCCGCGGGCGGGCGGGGCAAGACCGGGAGAAAGTTGCCGGGAGCTTTGTTTGGGAAAAGTGGGAGGGACCGCGGAGGGGGGGGCGGGCCCGGCAGCAGGCTCGGGATCCCACCGTGACACTCGGGGCAAGGTGTTTGCTTTGGGAGAGATGAGTCCATCCAAGGACTGGGTGCGGATGCTGGGGTCCCTAGAAGAGGTAGTTATGGGGGCCTGGATTCCTGGCTGTGAGGGAGGAAGCTGGGGCCTGGAGCCCTAGGTCTGGGAGAGGAATGTTGGGATCCGGACCCTGGGTCTGAGAGAGGAGGCTGGGGCCTGGACCCCGGGTCTGAGAGAGGAATGTTGGGATCTGGACCCTTGGTTCTGACGGAGGAGGGCTGGGGCCTGGACTCCTGGGTCTGAGGGAGGAAGGCTGGGGCCTGGACTCCTGGGTCTGAGGGAGGAGGGCTGGGGCCTGGACTCCTGGGTCTGAGGGAGGAGGTACTGGGAGTTGAGGGAAGGGAATGGACTCCTAGTTCTGATGGAGGAGGGGATGTGACCTGGGTCACCCTGTAATGCGTGTGTTTACTGAGGATGTAGAGTTGACAGGGAAACAAAGTAATCTTTACCAGTTGTATATGTGTTTTTATTCTTACTCTATGTTTTTAGATGTTTTAATTTTATTTTATCTGTATGAGTTTTTCTGCACGTATGCCAGAAGCCAGAAGAGGGCACTGGATCCCCTGGAACTGGAGCTACAGATGGCCCACTGTGTGGGTGTTGTGAATCAAATCTGGGTCCTCAAAAGAGCAGTGCTCTAAACCACTGATCTGTCTCTCTAGTCAGCCTCTGTCTGTCTGTCTGTCTCTGTGGTGTGGAACTGGAGATGATGCTCAGAACCCTGAGTCTCTCCTGTACTAGGCAGATGTTCCACCTCAGAGCTGTCTCTAGTCCAACCTCTTTCTGTTTGATAGTAAGATAATGGGGTGGGTTTGTTTTCTCCTGAGGAGGACATAGCTTCCTTGTGAGCTGGCCAGAGTGAAGCCTGTTGGGCTGGACACCCCCCCCCCCCGAGTTCCTGAAGATCCATGGAAGTGCAGACTCCACGTTCCACGGGCACTAGTGGCTGCAAGTGGCACCTGTCCAGCATGGGACAGAGCCTGGGTGTCTGAGGGGCCCTGGGTCTCGCTCTCTTCAATATGAAGGTCTGAGTAAAAACGATGCCACTCCTCTGTAGCCCAGCTCTTGGGAGGCTGGGCTAGCCCGGATGCTCTAGTTTGTTTCTATTGCTGTGGAAAGTGCCAAGACCAAAAGTAACTTGGGGAGGGATGGTTTTATCTAAGATTACAGTTACAGTTCATCATGAAAAGAAGTCAGAGCAGGAAGTCAAACCAAGAACCTGGAGGCAGGGAACTGAAGCAAAGACCATGGAGAAGCGCTGCTCACTGGCTTGCTCCCCGTGACGTGCTAGGCCTTACAGCACCTAGGAACACAGGCCCGGGGTGGAACCACTCACAATGGGCTGGGCCCTCCAATGTAAATCATTAATCAAGACAATGCCCTGCAGACTTGCCTACAGGCCAATTTGATAGAGACATTTTGTAAATTAAGTTCCCTCTTCCCAGATGACTCATGCCTGTATCAAATTAACAAAGAACTAACTAACCAGCATGATGAACTACAGACATTCTCTGAGAAAACAGACAGAAACCCCAAAACAGACACAACACGGCCATGAGCTGGACAGAGGGCCCAAGGGAAGGGACTTCTGCCACCCTGTCAACCTGAGTTCAGTGTCCAGTGCCCACGTGGTGGGCAGAACAGTCCTGAAGATTGCCATCTTCATCCCTGCTTGTGATGTACACAAAGGTCCAAGGACATCTTCCACTCCATAGTTCAAGGCCGGTCTAGGGTGCATAAGACCCTATTTCTAAATTTAAAAAGCAAGAAACGAGGAAAAGAAGGGTGGCCTATCTTCAAGCTCACAGTCAGAAGTGGCTGGCACATGGGCTCTGTGCGTCTGAGAAGGAAGCTGAGATTTGGGGTTTCTTGGAAAATACAACACAGGACTGTGATTAGGTTTTTGGGGATTAGTTGGGCTCTTTACATGCAGTCAGCTGTAAAATGAGGAGACATCTACGATAGTCTATTGTGGGAGCCCGTTCTCGGGTTCCTCGTGGCTTTACCCAGCAGGTCCGCATAGAGGATGATTAGACCACGGGCCTGAGTGCAGGTGTCTGGGATGGTCTGCACTTGGCTGTGCTGGGGGGAGGAGGTCTTTTGCTCCACCCCTTGGCGTCTCTATGAAAACCCTGGAGCAGAGACAGTCAGGGCCCATTGGAATAGGTTCCAGGCCCTCTCGAGGCTATCCTTTATTTTCTATCTGTTTATCTCAATCTAAATCCTTCTAATATTTCCTGCTGCTCACACTCAAGAAAACTCTGAGGAGCTGTGGGGTTGGTGGGTAAACGCCCCACAGTCAATGAATGAGGGTAAACCAGATGCCTTAGCAGTGAAGGCATTTACAGTCGAGCCTGAGCTCGATCCTGGGAACCTACATGGTAGGTAGCTCTTCAAGACTTGCCCTCTGACCTTTACATCTGTACCATGGCATTCCTATGTGCTAACACTGTGGATAAATAAAATTAAATGAATGATCTTAGACCCGGATATGGGATGAACAGAGGTCCAGGGAGTTCTGGGATACAGAAGCATTGTTCTAACTTAAAGGGTGAGACCACCCATAATTGTTGGTCGACTCCCATTGGAGAGTCGGGGGTGGGCATAGAACAGTGGGCAGGACTGAGGGTTCCAGGGCGAGGTCCGTGATTAGGGCGTGGCCCTGCGACGGGGGCATGGCCAATACGAGATGGGGCAGCAGAGGCCAGGCCAGGTAATAGAGGCTAGAGGGTAAGATCATCAGATGGGAGTGGGGTTATAGTATAGGGGCAAGATCAGGAGAGGATCTAGTGATCTGGCTTAAGGGAAGTAGTTAGTGATGGAGGTGTGACTCTGTATGCAAGGGCTGGACCACGGAAGGAAGGCCTGTCCATCCATGAGGTCATCAGCTGGGGGCAGGGAGACAAGTGGCTGTGCCTTAAGGGACGTGACAGGCGTGTCTTTTAGACGTCAGAGAGTTTAGGAAGGTCAGCGGGTGGAGGCGTGGTCAGGAAAAGAGGGCACGTTCCTCGGATGAGGCATGGCCGGAGAGGAAAATCTGGCTTAAAGGACATTGTTGGCGGAAAAACGCAGGGTGGCTCTGTCTCCGAGGCATGACGTAGAATAAAATGCCTGGCTCATGGGCAAGGTCACCAGGTGGGGACGTGACCATCCACTTCTGGCGTAGGAGATGTGGTTAATGAACAACAGAGGTGTGGATTTGACTGCGGAGTAGCGGTGATTCTGCGGTGACCGCGGAGGTGGGCGTGGTCCGACAATTGGGGCGTGGCCAGGCTCGCGGAGCAGAGACACCCAACCAACGCTCCAGTAATCTGCTCAGGCTCGAGGCCAGAACTGGATATTAACGGTCCCGGTCCGGCGGCGTCCGGAGCCGGGTGGCCGAGCTGCGGTCCAGGAGAAGGAGCGGATGTAGGCAAAGGTGAGGAACGGGATCTGAGTGACGCCGAATCCGGATGAACGGCGCCTGAAGTGGAGAGTGAGGACAAGAGCCAAGGGGATGCAGGGCAGGTGGGCGGGGCCTGGGCAGGGGCCACCGAGGGGCGATGGTGGAATCTGAAACTGCCCTTGTCACAGCCTCCCACCCACCCGCAATGTGTCGACTGGGGGTCCTGCTGCTGCTGCTCACCTCAGCCTTCGTGTCCTCCTCTGCTGCCCCGATCCATGATGCCGACCCTCAGGAGGGCTCCTCCGGGTTTCTGGGCCTTCAGAGTCTTCTTCAAAGCTTCAGCCGACTGTTCCTAAAAGTGAGTGATGGCAGGGCTTGAGGGGGCAGAGAGAAGAGAGTCAACAGAACAGAGAGGTCTGGAGTCGTGTCTCAGAGGGTAGAGTGATTGTCTAGCATGCACACGGCCTGGGCTTGGTTGCCCAGCACGGTTATACCAACACTCAGGAGATGGAGGCAGAGTCCAAACCTACCTTCTCCTACATAGGAAGTCTGAGGCCAGCCTAGGATACACGAGACTTTATCTCAAAGAAAAGCAGGATTGTAAGGTAGTGGGTTGAACAGACAGATGATGCAGGACAACACAAAATAGGAAGAGAAGCTGGGCCTGGGGCTGAAAGCTCGTCATCTCAAGTAGCAGGTCACATGAAATCCCAACATGTGAGGGGGAAAAAAAAAGTTCAAGGTCAGCCCAGGCAGTTTTAGTCAAACCCTGTTTCAAAAAATAAAAAGCGCTAGGCCTGGTTACCCGTGCACTTGGGAGGTAAAGTCAGGACACTGAATTTGAGGCCAGCTTTGTCTGCATATTGAGTTCCAGGTCAGTCAGAGATACATAGTGAGACCCAGTCAAAATACATACATAAAAGAGGGCTGGAGTGTAGTGGCTGAGGGTACGGCTCAGAGGTAGAGCCCCCAGTAAGGGGCCCCCAGCCTGCCTGCCTAGTATGCATGGGGTTATGGGTAGAGAAAAGAAGAGGGGTGGTAGCCAGGACATGCAAGGGGCAAGAACAGCAAGGCACTAGGACAGAAAGACAGGCAGGTATGGTGGCAAGAGGCCCTGGGGATGAGAGGACCAAGGGAGAAAGGGATGGACTGACTTGGAGCAAGGCCTCGGGACACCCTGGAAGTGCAGCAGGTGTACACACTGTTTCCCTCTGGCCTAGGATGACCTGCTACGAGACCTGGACAACTTCTTCTCCTCCCCCATGGACTTCCGGGACCTTCCCAAGAACTTCCATCAGGAAGAGAACCAGGAGCACAGAATGGGGAACCATACCCTGTCCAGCCACCTGCAGATAGACAAGGTGCCTCGCCAGGACAGTCCTTCCTGACTTCTCACTTCCACCCATCATGCTGCCTTTCCTGACAGGAGGGAGGAAGGTGAGGGAGGAAAGCAGGCTTGTTCTGACGCCTTGTGTAATCCTCACAGGTGACTGACAACAAGACAGGGGAGGTGCTCATCTCTGAGAAGGTGGTGGCCTCCATTGAACCAGAGGGGAGCACAGAAGGGGACTGGAAGGTAAGGCCTTACCGCGCCCCCAGGTACCCAGGAATCAGCATTTTTTTCTATAGTCGAGCAGGTCCACTGTGCCATACTGTTCCGGTTTCCTTTCTGTTACTGTCGTAAACACTCCAGCCAAAAGCAGCGCAGGGAAGGAAGGGGCCATTCTGGTTACAGTCCTTCAGTAGGGGAACTTCCTGCATCATTCATCCCTACTGTCAGGAGAGAAAAAACACATCTTTGCTTGCTTTGTCCTGTCTTAGGTGGTTCAGGACCCACTAGGGAATGTGCTGCCCACAAGGGGCATGGTCTTCCCACATCAATTAACAACCTTGATCTAGTTAATTACTCTTCCCAGGTAATTCTAGGCTGTGGCAAGTTGGCATTTAAAATTAGCCAGTGAACACTCTGTATATGGAATATCCTCAATTTTGGGGGTTCAGTGTGACATGTGTCAAAAGGGACAGGTCAATAGGTGTGGTTGTAAACACAGGTGATCCCAGTACTTCGAAGGCTGAGGCAGGAGAATTGCCACAATTTTAGGCCAGAGGCAAGAGGATCTCTGAGTTAGAGGCCAGCCTGATCTATAAAGCAGGTGCCACGGGCTGGAGAGATGGCTCAGAGGTTAAGAGCACCGATTGCTCTTCCGGAGGTCCTGAGTTCAATTCCCAGCACCCACATGGTGGCTCACAACCATCTGTAATGAGATCTGGTGCCCTCTTCTGTGTACATAACAAATAAATAAATCTTAGAAGAAGAAAAGCAGGTGCCAGGCCAGCCAGGGTTACATATTAGGACCCTGTCTCAAAACAAATACAAAAACCTCAGGAAGTGTTTTGGTCTTCTCAGAGAGTTTTAGGGTCTCCAACAGCTTTGTGAACTTCAGTCTTAGAGAATTCCACTAATTCCAGAAGTACAGGGCACATCTCGGAGGTGTTTTGTTTATTTTGATTTGGTTTGGTTTGTGTGTGGGTCTATGTACACACATGGGGATGCCCAAGTAGGTGTTAAGTTCTGTTTTTTTGTTTTGGTTTGGTTTGTTTTTTGTTTTTTTGAGACAGGGTTTCTCTGTGTAGTTTTGGTGCCTGTTCTGGATCTCGCTCTGTAGACCAGGCTGGCCTGGAACTCACAAAGATCTGCTTGGCTCTGTCTCCAGTGCTGGGATTAAAGGTAAGTATCTTACTCAATCACTTTCCACAGGGTCTCATTGTGTAGCCCTGGCTAGCCTTGAACTCAGAGAGACTGCCCCGCCTCCACCATGATTAACCTCTTGAATGCTGGGATTCAAGGTGTGGGACACCACGACAGGCCTCCAGCTTATTTTGGGGGGAGAGGGTTTCTCACTAAACCTGAAGATCATTAAGTTAAGCTGGCCGGTCAGCAAGCCCCGGGATCCTCCAGTCTCTGCCCTACCCGCCACCATGTGTGGCCGATCCGAGCATGTGCTGCAGCTCCTGACTATTACATGAATGCTGGGGATTGAGCACACACACTCTGCTGACAGAGCCTTTTCTTGAGATGGGGTCCCACTCTATAGCCTAGGCTGACCCTGAGCTGTCAATGCCCCTGCTTCAACCTGCAGGTACCTGGGAAATCAGGCCTGCACCATCAAGCCCAACCGAGGTTAGGGGAATTTCAGAACAAGAGTGTGACATAGACAGCCTGGAATGGTGACACAGCATGTTTGGTTTTGTGTTTTACTTTATTTTGGTTTGGTTTTGGTTTTTTGAGATAGGATCTCCCTATGTAGCCCTGACATCAAGGAACTTGCTTGTATTTGCAGACTGACCTCCAACTCTGAGATCCACCTGCCTCTGTCTCCTAGATGCTGATTTTAAAGGCATGTGCCACCACAATGACATAATTTAAGGCTTTTGATTTAGAGTCTACCTCCTAAATGCTGGGATTCCAAATGTGAACCACCACACCAAACTTAATGCTTTCTTTTTTTGTTTGTTTTGATTTTTGGAGACACATTTTTTTCCATGTAACCCTGATTGGCCTGGAACTCACTCTGTAGACCAGGCTGGCCTTGAACTCACAGAGATTACTCTGCTGCTTCTGCCTCCTGAGTGCTAGAATCCAAAGGTATGCGCCACCACGACCCAGCTAATGCTTTTGGTTAAGAGTACTGGCTGTTTTTCCAGAGGACCCAGGTTCAATTCCTAGCATCCACATGGCAGCTCATAACTGTAAATCCAGTTCCAGGGGACCTAACACCCTCACACCAATGAGGGTACATAAAAAGTAAAATAAAATGAGTTTATATATATAAATTAGCCATACAGTGGCCAGAAGAGGGCAACAGATGAGTTAGATGAGCCTGTGAGATAGTTGACATGGGTGTTGGGAACTCAGCTCCTATCCTCTGCAAGGGCACTACTGATACATGAAAGTGATGCACACACTTAACATTCAGGCACACCCTTGTAAACATAAGATAAAATAAATCTCTAAGGCAATGGTGGAAGTTTAAAAAACAAATTTGTGTGCTGGAATGACGGTTCAGTGGTTAAGAGCACTGGCTGCTCTTCCAGAGGATCCAGGTTCAATTCCCAGCACCCAATGGCAGCTCACAACTATAACTCCAGTTCTAGGGAATCTGGTATCCTCACATAGACATACATAAAGGCAAAACACTAATGCACATAAAAATAAATAAGTCTTTGTGGAGGCGGGTTAAAAATGTCTTTAAAAACTAAATAATAAAAACAAACAAACGTATTTATTACATAAAGAATGCAGCAGGCCAGACAGAAAACAGAAATGTCTGCCCCAAAAGCACTAAGTGAGCTGAGATATAGGTTGAGGTGGCCCAGCTTCTTGGATGTGATGTATGGCATTTGACCGGGATCTCCCTGTGCCTCACATTACCAGGTGCCCAAAGTGGAGGAGAAAGAGACCCTGGTGCCTGTGCCAAAAGCCATAGACAGTTTGCACCCAGAGCCCCGGCGGGTGGCTTTCTGGATCATGAAGCTGCCAAGGCGGAGGACCCAGCCTGATGTCGAGGATGGGAGCCGCTGGCTCATAGAAAAGCGACATCGCCTGCAGGCCATCCGGGATGGGCTCCGTGGGGGTACCCATGAGGACAACCTGGAGGAAGGGGTCCATGTCCCCCAACATGCCAAGCTGCCTATACGAAAGACACACTTTCTCTACATCCTCAGGCCATCCCAGCAGCTATAGGGTGGGGACTGGATGTCCCTGCATGTCTTCACCCTACCCCAGCACCATATGGAAATAAAGTTTTTCTTACGTCTAACATTATCTCCTGTGTTGATATTTTATTTGTGCTCTAACAAATAAAGCTTGCCTGGAGATCAGAGTGCGGAGCTAGCCACTAGTTAGCCGTAGAAGCCAGGCAGTGGTGGCACACACCTTTAATCCCAGCACTTGGGATCTTATGCCTTTGATCCCAGTGCTTCGGAGGCACATGCCTTTAGTCTCAGCACCAGGGAAGTGGAGACAGGAAGCAAGATGGTTGGGCGGAGAGGAATATAAGGTGGGAGGACACAGGAGTTCACCTTTTTCAGGCTGAGGAGATGTCGAGGTTAGAGGTGGCCGTGGCTTGCTCCTTTGTCTCTCTGATCTTTCAGCATTTACGCCGATATCTGGCTCTGGGTTTTTATTAAGATCAATTAGGATTTGTGCTATATCTGGCATCTAACTTTTTGGGCATCAATTTATAAAAAAGCTGCTTGCCTGTGGCGCCAGAGCTAAAGGCAACCGGGGCCACTACCCCTCCAGCTAAAGTTTTCCTTTCTTTTCCTCAAGCCTCTGAGAGAGTTGGGGTTTTCCTTTTGCAGCCTCTCTGTGGCAAACTCCACAGGCCTTGGGGCTCCAAAAACCATGGGAGTTAGAAGCTTTCGCACATTCCGCGGTGCAGACGGCTGGCTCTTTTTCTTCTCTCCCGGTGGGTTGTGGGCTCTCCCTGAACCCCTCCGCTGGCTGCTGCCAAACCAGGTAGCTGTCTTGAAAATCGCTCAGGCTTCTGTTCTACACAGAGCAATCAACCCCACACTTCACCATTATCTGAATCGTATCATTGACAGATTTGGTGAGACAACTGGGAATTCTTAAATGGAGGAATTAGTTAAGAGTTTTTTCTTCACATTAAAAAAATGGGAAACACTATTACAATGGAGGGAGTTAGGTCTCTGTATGATAATACATTGGACAGTTTGAAAATGGAGCAATTAAATGAGAGTATAATTAATTTAGATGGGATTTCCATAATGTCAATTTAAAAAGTCATTTAAAAGGTTGGTTAATATGAGTTCCAAGATACAAGTTTTAGAAAAACTTATTAAAACAGATCATAGAGATATTCAGACCCAGACAGAGGAATTTAAAGGAGAACCAATTTCAGCATTGCATTATAAGGTTAGAGAGGAACAGCCTAAGGTTTTCAAACAACCAACCTTAATTTATCCAGTAACCTTACAGGAACTGACAAATGATAGCTATCCCCAAAAATTGAAATATATACACCACACCATCCATACTTATTCAGGATTTCAATGGGCAACTGCTTTGAGTTCTGAAAAAGCTGATTCTATAATCACTCATTTGCTAGAAGTTATGGCCATCATGGGTATACCTGCACAAATCAAAACTGACAATGCTCCGTCATATGTCTCTGTTAAAATGAAACAGTTTTTTGCTTATTACAATATAAAGCATATTACAGGTATACCACATAATCCTACAGGTCAAGCAGTTATAGAAAGATCAAACAGAACTCTAAAGGATATGCTAAATAAACAGAAAGGGGTAACAAAAACCCCCAGAAATAGACTACATAATGCTCTATTAACTTTGAATTTTCTCAGTGCCAATGAGAAAGGAACAACAGCTGCAGAGAGACATTGGATAACAGAAAAAAACTACAGAATTAAATCAGCCTATATACTTTAAGGATGTGCTGACCTCAGAATGGAAACCAGGATATGTGTTACATTGGGGACGAGGTTTTGCTTTTGTTTCTACAGAAGAAGATAAGCTGTGGGTACCATCAAAATTGATAAAGGTTCAATTTGAACAAGAGAGACCTCTTAATTAGAGGAGGTGATAGTTCATCAACTAGCATGAACATCCAATTTAAACTAACTTATACCAGTAACACATGCCTTTTAATTTAATCAGATAATAACTTGCCAAAAAGGAACATCCCCAAAATTAGTCTTGGGGAAAGGTTTTTGTTTTTGTCTTTTAGGAGAATGAAGGTTAAGGAATCTGAAGAACACTGGACAAATGAGACAACTGAAGAAAAGGGACAAATCATCTATCCCAGGAAACAGAGTGAAATGGCATATGGGTATATACTATCTAAAAAATTTTATGTCTCCCTAAATGTTTGTTTCTGCTTTTCTCTAAAGATTTAACACTGTTGGTCTTCTAATAGTCCCAGTTCAATTAAAATTTAAAGCTGACTTTGGAGTTGGAGAATGGCTCTCTACCTCTTTAAACTCAAGCATGCTGTTAAAAGGAAAATGCAAACTCCCTGTATCATGCCAGAAGAAAAGAGCCATCTTCTGCTATGGGACAGGAGAAAACCAAATTAATTAAGGGACTATTCTATTACTAATCTCAACTCTTTGATTCTATTCTAATTCTTTAAACTTTTCTTAAAGTATGAATTTTATATCAAAATTTACAAGATTAATATATATAGATATATATACATTTTAAACTTTGTTAAGATATGAATGGTCATATAGAGTACTAACTAATTCTAGAAAGGAAAAAGGCTTCAATTAGCTGCCTATACATGTCTTTGTGTTCGAGTCTCTTATCAGTTTTCTACAGGAAATCACGGCCAGGCCTAACATCAACTGAAGTCTCCAGGAAGAAGATGGGGCCCGACAACAACAACAATTCCACATGGACAATAATAACATCACTAAGCTGACAAACATATCTACAGATCAGCTTTGAACTACAAACTGCTCAGAGCAATTTTGAGATGACTAGCTGAGATGATCCAGTCTCAAAGACTACTTGAATAAGGATTTGAGATAAACCCTGAACTTTGGCATTATACACAGACTGGATAACGAAGGATATAGTTACCTTTCCTAGAATTTGACAATTAACCTAAAATTTTTCTTTTCAGGATAAAGATACCTTTGCCCATACCCAGCAGGAAGCAATTTTAAGAATACGATGCCCACATTCCCAAAGAGGTGGTGTGGGGCAGGTGGTTTTTTTGGTCTTTTAATGGGTTTTGGGTCTGGGATAATTTTCATTGATTGGGGGGTTGGTTACAAGTTGTTGTCAAGGGTTAGGAAAAGGGCTAAGCAAAAGAGATTAGATTTAAGGTTCTTGTTTAAAAAAAAAAGAAAGACAAGAAAAAGACAATTACTAGTTTTAAATACTTTACATTGGATTGGATTGTTTTATATTGTATACAAAATATATATATATATTGAAATTGATATTGTTAGAAAATGCTATATGTATATTTCTAACTGTATTTATACTGTTCATTTAGCAATGTAATACAATTTTCTGATCCTTGAATGTTATTATTACCAACTATTAGGATATAAAGAAATGAAAGTTAGTAGTTAGACATTATAATAGAACTTGTAGTCATATTAGGTATGTTTTCAAGATTGATCAGATATATTTTAGATAGACAGGTCATCTTCAAACCCTTCAGAGATCTACAGAATATAGCATTTAAAATGTTTTAATAACTTAGAAATTTTTCTTTTTTGTTATGACTATGAGACATGTCGGCTCCTGGCAGTACCAATCTACTTCAAAGAAAATATGGGCATTGAAAAAACTGCAATTGGAGTTAACTTTCATAGTGGCAAAAGTTAGCCACTGGACAACAAAGTATCCTCGAATCAACTGCTGACAAACAGGACAGACAGGACACAAGAAACAAAGGACTACTGATTCTTGCCAAAACAAATGTGGTTATGGCTTTATCAAAAGGCATCTTCTGAGCCGGGCAGTGGTGGCGCACGCCTTTAATCCCAGCACTCGGGAGGCAGAGCCAGGCGGATCTCTGTGAGTTCGAGGCCAGCCTGGACTACCAAGTGAGTTCCAGGAAAGGCGCAAAGCTACACAGAGAAACCCTGTCTCAAAAGAAAAAAAAAAAAAAAGGCATCTTCTGAGGCCAGGACAATATGGCACCATCCCTGAAGTGGCCTTCGCAATCCAGCTGAACAGGCAGTGGACTGATGGCTTCTGATGTGCAATGGAACAGCAGCTGAAACAGTTATTCTTGAAGAGTAATTAAGCTCATGCCTCTCAATAGTAGACTGGCATTTAATAGAGGGATGTGGAGAAGAACGGGATGTTGAGATGAAGCCACATACACACATAGCCAAGAAGAATGGACAGCTGAATTCAAAAAACATCAACAATTTCCAGAATTTAAAATCCTGAATCATGACATGACACTAGTGGAATTCAGGTGTTTCTGGTATATAGACTGCTCTCACCCAATGTGAGGTTGAACTGTTGACCTTGTGTACATCCTACTTCACAAATGAGTCTGTCAGATACGCTAAGCCTATAGGCTGAAGATTATGCCCCAACACTGCGGAGAAACCTCAGATGACTGTCCAGGCAGCTGGCTGTTCCTGTCAACTCACAATTTTTTGGAAGTTGCTTGCATGTACTTCCTGTTTTTATTTTTGTTAGCTAATATTATTTCCTTCTTGGGTCTCTGAGGGAGTTGAAGATTAGTTAGTTATAGTTGAAGATTAATTAGGATAGAAAGTTAATTAGATACAATAGGATAGATAATGGAATTATTTTCTCTGAATTTGTCAAATACAAATGGACTAGACATTGTTTAGGTATTTATTACTTGTATATATTGTATATAGTTATTGTACTTTTGTATATAGTTTTTCTTATGTTAGTTATAAGCTTTTTCCTTTATTCTTTTTATTAAAAATAGAAAAAGGGAAATATGGTGTTATTTTACTTGTACTAAAATGTTATTTGTATGTTAATAAATAAAGTTGCCCAGGGGTCAGAGCTATTAGCAAGCCATAGGAAAGCTGGGCGGTGGTGGCATACGCTTGTAATCCCAGCACTTGGTAGGCAGAGCTAGGTATTCTGTGTATTCAGGGATACAGCCAGCATTGGATACACACACCTTTAATCTCAATACCAACCATAGAAGACCTGGAGGTCTGTACAGACAGGCAGTGACGAGCCGGTCATGTGGTTGGGTTTACAACCAATGAGAAGGCAGAACAGAAAGTCTATATAAAGACTTTAACACAGGAAGTAGCTCTCTTTCGGAGAGATAGGACCACCACAGGAGGAAGGGTAAGGTTTTCGCTCTTAGCTCTGACCTCTTGGCTTTCTTCTTTGCATTGGTTCTGTGTTTCTTATTTAATAAGACAGTTGGTTACATCTACATCCCCAAGATTGTGTAAGAGCTGAGTGGACTCCTGTACAAATGTTAGCTTTGAGGAGATTCAAGGAAGTGATATTCTCATATTGCATGCATTCACATTTTGTGAAGCAGATGTTAAACTCATGGTAAACTTGTAATAAAATTATCCTCAAGTCTGGAGAGATTTGGTTACAGCAGTCTTGGAGCCTGGTCCTCAATTACAATGGAGGACCTGGTGGAAAGATGAGGCTAAGTCAACAACAAAGTAGGGCTAGGGTGTGGAAACTTTCCAAGACCAACTTCTTGGAGATGCAGAGTATGCTAATATGGAAAGGCAATCTCTATATGATGTCCACACCCTGGCTTTATGCCATACAGCAGCCTTGAATGCTTGGGACAGATTGAAGAAGTAGGAAACAAAACTGAGTCATTTACTAAAGTTATAGAGGGCCCAAAAGAAACCTTTGCTGATTTCTTACAAAGATTCCTTCAGCAGTAAATAGAATGATACCAAATTCAGAAGCTAGACAAATAATAATTGAATCTCTGGCTTTTGAAAATGCTAATGCTCAATGCAAAATGATAATTAGGCCACTAAAGGCAAGATCAGCAGGCTTAGAGGAATGAATCCGAGACAGTGTCAATATTGAATCTCACAACCATGGTGATGCTTGGATAGGAGAGGTGATTTCCAGAGGTTTGAAGAAAAATCAAAATGCCAAGTATTTCAATAGCAATAAACAAGGTCACCTAAAAAGGGATTGTAAACAGAGCTTCCTAGAAACAATGATTTTTTCTAAGAATAATCCCAACAGGACATTCCTTCCTTCTGGATTATGCAGAAGGTGTGGCAAAGACAAGCATTGGACTAATGAATGTAGATCAACAAGGGAGAGTCAAAGTAACTTTCCCATTGGGAAACAATTTGGGGGGCTTCTTGCAGGCCCCATGTCAAATTCAGTTCAGCCATTTCCTGACATTGTAGAAGAAACTCCTTCCCAGAGCAATCAAGGAAGGAACCTAATGCCTATTGTAAGAAACCACACTGCTCTGGATGATAGAACAGCTATAGAAGAGAAAACAAAAAAATTCAGGAGAAACCATAAAGTGAATATTTTGACAAACTTCTATAAATGAACAAAGACCAAAATTAAAAACACAAAAAACAACAACAACAACAAAAAAAAAAAAACCCCACCATGTCAATAGCAAGGGTTTGAAAAAGGATTTTTCCATCTCTTGGCAACAAGTCAAGGAATTTATAAGAAAATGTCCTACTTGTACTTTTTACAATCAAACTCCACTACCAGCAGGATGTAACCCAAAGAGTACTCAGAGGAATGAAATCTGGCAGATGGATATATTTCATTTTGTAGAATTTGAAAAATTAAAATATGTACACCACACCACTGATACCTATTCAGGATTTCAATGGGTAACTGCTTTGAGTTCTTAAAAGGATGATCCTGTAATCACACATTTGCTAGAAGTTATGGTCATCATGGGTATACCTGTAGAAATTAAGACTGACAATGTTCCAGCATATGTTTCTTGTCCTGATATTTTGTGTATGCTCTAACAAATAAAGCTTGCCTGAAGATCAGAGGGCAAAGCCAGCCACTAGTTAGCCATAGAGGCAGATGGATCTCTATGAATTCAAGGCCACCCTGAGCTACACAAGATTGATCTAGTTTAAAAGAGAAACAGAGCCAGGCAGTAGTGGCACATGCCCTTAATCCCAGCACCAGGGAGGTTGAGGCATGCAGTGATATGGCTGGGCAGAGAAAGGAATATAAGGCAGGAGGAGACAGGAGCTCGAGTCTCTTTCAGGATAAGGAGTCCTAGATGTGAGAACTATCTAGTGGCTGGCTGCTCTGCTTCTCTGGTCTTTCAGCATTTACCCCAATATCTGGCTCTGGGTTTTTATTAAGACCAATTAGGATTTGTGCAACAGTTTCAAGTAAAATGAAACAGTTTTTTGCTTATTACAATATAAAGGATCTTATAGGTATATACACAGTCCTACAGGGCAAGCAGTTATGGAAAGATCAAATCAAATGCTAAAGGTTATGCTAAATAAACAGAAAGGGGTAACAAAACCCCCAGAAATAGATTGCATAATGCTTTATTAACTTTGAATTTTCTAAATGCTAATGAGAAAGGAACAACAGCTGGGAAGAGACATTGGATAATAGAAAAAAGCTACAGAATTAAATCAGCGTGTATGGTTTAAAGAATGGAAACCAGGATATGTGTTACGTTAGGGAAGGGGTTTTGCTTTTGTTTCTTCAGGAGAAGAAAAGCTATGGATACCATCAAAATTAATGAAGATTCAATTTGAACAAGAGAGACCTATTAATTAGAAGAGGTGATAGTTCATCAACCAGCATGACCATCCAATTTTAATTAACTTATACGACTAACAAATGCTTTTCATTTGATCAGATATAACTTGCCAAAATGGAACCTCCCTAAAGTCAGGGTTTGGGAAGGGTTTTGATTTTTGTCTTTCAGGAAAATAAAGGCATCCACCTAAGGAATCTGAAGACCACTGGATAAATGAGACATCTGAAGAAAAAGGATGATTCACACACACACACACACAAAAATGTCCCAAGAAAAAGAGTAATTGGCCTATTGATATATCACATTTTCAACAGGATAAAATTTCACAAATCTTCCCAAATGTTTGTTTCTGTTGTTCTCTACAGACACATAATGCAAACGATCTTTTTGTAGTCTCAGTTCAATTACAAATTAAAGCTGGCTTTGGAGTTGAGTAGGAGTGTGGCTCTCTCCTCTAAACCCAAGCATGCTTGTTAAAAGTAAAATCCGCCGGGCGGTGGTGGCACACGCCTTTAATCCCAGCACTTGGGAGGCAGAACCAGGCAGATCTCTGTGAGTTCGAGGCCAAGGCCAGCCTGGGCTACCAAGCGAGTTCCAGGAGAGGCGCAAAGCTACACAGAGAAACCCTGTCTCGAAAAGAAAAAAAAAAAAAAAAAAAAGTAAAATCCAAAATCTCTGACTCATGTCAGAAACCCAGAGCCAGATATCAGGGTGAAAACTGAAAGATCAGAGAAGCAGAACAGCCAGCCACTAGTTCTCACCTCTACGAAATCCTCAGCCTATAAGTGAGTGAGTTCCTGTTTCCTCATGCCTTATATACCTTTCTCTGCCCTGCCATATTACTTCCTGGGATTAAAGGCTTGTGTGCTTCCCAAGCAAAGGCATGAGATCTCAAGTGCTGAGATTAAAGGTGTGTGCCACCACTGTTTGGCTCTGTTTCTCTCCTAAACTAAGTCAATCTCATGTAGTCCAGGGTGGCCTTGAACTCACAGAGATCCAGGCAGATCTCTGCCTCCCAAGTGATAGGATATTTTGTTTCATTTTGTTTCGTTTTGTTTTTCAAGACAAGTCCTGGATCTCACTCTGTACACCAGGCTGGCCTCGAACTCACAGATATCTGCCTGGCTCTGCCTCCCAAGTGCTGGGATTAAAGGTTTATGCCACCACCGCCTGACTTCTAAATCTAATCTAGTGGCTGGCTCTGTCCTCTGATCCTCAGGCAAGTTTATTAGGGTACACAATATATCACCACGCTCAGATAATATTATATCCTTCTTGGGTCTATGATGGAGTTGAAGACTTTATAGTTATAGTTTTCCTTGTTACCAGATTTAGAAAAGAAATTCACTAAAGAGGTGTAAAGTATATAAGGTTGAGAGTCATTAGAAGGTAATTTTGATAACACAAGTTAGAATAGAAAGTAAAATAGATACAACCTTTTGGACTCACCAAGATAGGGTAGATAAAGAGTATTTTCCCTGAATTTGTCAACTGTAAATGGACTAGACGATGTTGATGTATTTATTGCCTGCATACATTGTGTACAGTTATTGTACTTATTGTATATAGTTTTTGTTATATTAGTTAAAAACCTTTTTTATTTTAGACAAAAAGGGGAAAATGTGGTGATATTTTGTTTGTGCTCTAATAAATAAAGCTTTCCAAGCCAGGTGGCACACGCCTTTAATCCCAGCACTTGCCAGGCTGATCTTTGTGAGTTCAAGATCAGGCTGGTCTTCAGAATGAAATCCAGGACAGTCAGGGATACACAAAGAAATCCTGTCTCAAAAAACAAACCAACAAAAATTGTAACAAATTTTTAAACAAAATTAATATTTTTAACAAAAATTTTTATATTAACAAATATTAATCTTTCAATATTTGTTTTTCCTTTTGTAAGATCTAAAAATTTTGTAAAATTTTGTAATTTTGTAAAATCTAAAAAACATGTTTTGGTGGCTAGTGTGGCTCAGCAGGTTGGGTGTTTTAAAACTTGGGGCGCTGGGCAGTGGTGGTGCATGCCAGCACTCGGGAAGCAGAGCCAGGTGGATATCTGTGAGTTTGAGGCCAGCCTGGTCTACAGAGTGAGTTCCAGGACAGGCACCAAAACTACACAGAGAAACCCTGTCTGGAAAAACAAAAACAAAAACAAAAAAGCAAAACAAAACAAAAAACCTTGGAGGCTTGGGAGGGTAAACAGGCTGGATCAAAGGCTTCATTCAGTACCAGGTACACATCGTGGCGCCATAGGAGACCAAGTTGCCCAACTAAGAGATGGTGTACTGCCTGGCTTTGTGTGTCAACTTGACACAAGCTAGAGTCATCAGAGGAAGGAGCCTCAGTTGAGGAAATGCCTCCTTGAGATCCAGCTGTAAGGTATTTTCTCAATTAGTGATCAATGGGGAAGGCCCAATCCATGATGGGTGGTGCTATCCCTGGGCTGTTTGTTGGTCTGGGATTCTATAAGAAAGCAAGTTGAGCAAGCCATGGGAAGCAAGCCAGTAAGCAGCTCCCCTCCATGGCCTCTGCATCAGCTTCTGCCTCCAGGATCCTGCCCTGTTTAGTTCCTGTCCTGACTTCCTTGGTGATGAACAGCAACGCTGAAGTGTAAGCCAAATCCTTTCCTCCCCAACTTGCTTTTTGGTCATGGTGTTTCATCGCAACAATAGAAACCCCACCAAAGACAGACAGTGTTCTAAATGAGATGCAGGCAAGATCTGGAATAGCCATACTCAGAGCTAAGTGTGTGTACTGAATGTATGTGTTAGAGGGAATAGCTATGTGGCTTGATTGGGAACAGATACCAAAAGGAGATTGTAGCATGAATCCTAATTGGTCTTAATAATAAAAACCCAGGGCCAGATATCAGGGTAGATCAGAGAGACAAAGGAGCAAGCCACAGCCACCTCTAACCTCGACAACTCCTCAGTATGAAAGGGGTGAGCTCCTGTCTCCTCCTGCCTTATATTCCTCTCTGCCCAGCCATCTTGCTTCCTGTCTCCACCTCCCTACCCAAGTGCTGGGATTAAATGTGAGTGCCACCACTGCCTGGCCTCTATGGCCAACTTGTGGCTAGCTCTGCACTCTGATCTCCAGGAAAGCTTTTTTTCTTTTTTTCTTTTCTTTTTCTTCTTTTTTTGGTTTTTCAAGACAGGGTTTCTCTGAGTAGTTTTGGTGCCTGTCCTAGATCTCGCTCTGTAGACCAGTTGGGATGTAGAGAGTTTATTTCATCACACAACTCTTAGATCACATTCCTTTCCTGAGGGAAGTCAGTGCACGAGCTCAAAGCAGGAGCTGAAGCAGAAGCCATGCTTTCCTCAGCTTGCTCTTTTCTTTTTTTTTTATTTCTTCTTTTTTCCTTTAATTTTTTGAAACAGTTTCTCTGTATAACAGCCCTGACTGTCCTGGAACTCACTCTGTAAACCAGGCTGGCCTTGAACTCACAGAGATCCACCTGCCTCTGCCTCCCGAGTGCTGGGATTAAAGGCATGCGCCACCATCGCCTGGCCTAGCTTGCTTTTTTCATACAACTCAGAACCACCTTCCCAGGGGTGGTTCTGCCCACAGTGGGCTGGGTCCTCCCATATCACTCCTGAATCAAGAAAACATCCCCACAGGCTTGCCTACAGGGCAATCTAATGAGATATTTTCTCAGTTGAGGTTCCTCTTCCCAGATGACTAGATTGTATCAAGGTAACCAAAACCTAACCAACATACAAGGTCTCATGTACTGAACTGAGAAAGACTTTGAATTTTTGTCTCTACTTCCTGAGTGCTGGTGCACCACCATGCCCAGTTCACTGTACCAGCTGAGCTACAAGTCCCGCCCCCTATCATAAACAAGGGGTAGGAGGGTACACACACAACATAGTTTGCATGTGGCTTCAGGGAACCTCTTTCCACCATGTGGGTCCTGGGGATTCATCCCAGGTCACCAGGATGAAGTGTCTTTACTCACTGATTCATCTCACCTCATTACATAATATGGCCAGCCTAGGACTATGTAGACCAGGCTGGCCTCACTTTCCTCCATCCTCCTGCCTCTGCCTCCTGTGTGCTGACCATACTCGACTAAATAAAAAAATTTTAAGCACCTGGTCATGCTCTTAGTGCCCATTTTGGGGAGAGCATACAGGAGGAAGCCTGGGAGTGGCACCCACAAACCGACTCTACCACCTGATGGACCCTAAACAGATTAAGCAGACCCCGAGGAAAGCGCAACAGTGGGTCACGTTTTCCGAAGTAACAAACTGAAGAGAGGTTGGAGTCTTCTGTTCCAAATATCCCTGGGAATGAGTCCGGTCACCCGCTCCTTCTTTACTGCCGTGAAACCAACCAACCCAGCGTGATGGGCTGAGGCAGGGCGAGTGCTCCATGTCCGATACCAGCCTGGACTACACAGCTAGGCAATGTCTCAATAAATAAGGAAGTAAGTAAGTAATAAATTGGGGGAATGCAGGTCGGGTACGTATTAATGCCACAGGAGGGCACAGAGCAGACGTGAGGCTGGACCAGGCTGGGCATCATTGTGACGGTAGCGGGCGCCAGACCCAAGAGAAGACAGAAAGGATTGGGCTCAGTGACTGACAAGAAGTGAGGGGTAAACAGGGAGTCCTTCAGTGGAACCCTACCCTGCTATTTCGCCAAGCAGAAGGCAAAGAGCCTGTACCACAAAGCAAGGTCCCGGTGGTTTACCAAGGCTCGCTCCACCAGTGCGCATGCGCTCGCTCTGGCCGAGGTGATGCACCCAAGGAGTTCTACGCATGCGCGAGCAGGGGGTTCATGGTAAGGGGCCCTGCGGGCGCCTTCGACCCGGTGTGCGCCTGCGTGGAGACAGGAGCCCGGGAGGGGCGGGTCTTGAAGGGGGCGGTCCTTTGCATTTCTGGCGGGAAAGGCGCGTGTGAGCACGCCTCCTCCGCGCCATTCGCAACCGCCGTTCGACGTTGGCGGCCCTCAGCCGTGTCCCGAGAGGCCTGACCCCAGGTACGCCCTGCCTGTGGCCATTTCCCCAGAGGAGCCACGCAGTCACTCCCGAGAGGACTGCAGGACGCCCCAGTAACATCACCTGCCAGCGCCTTTAACAACGCCCAAGTTCTGACCAAATCCTCTCCGAAATGTGTGGAATCCTCTCTGGGAATTTTTTTTTATTTTTAACTTTTTGTTTGTTTTTTGAGACAGGGTTTCTCTGTGTAGCTTTGCGCCTTTCCTGGAACTCACTCTGTAGACCAGGCTGGCCTCGAACTCACCAGCTCTGTCTCCCGAGTGCTGGGATAAAGACGTCTGCCACCACCTGGCCGAAATTTTTTGTTTGTGGTTTTTTTTGTTGTTTATTTTTTTGTCGTGTCCCCCGTCCCCTCAAGACAGGATTTCTCTGTGTGGCCCTGGCAGTCCTGCAACTTACTCTGTAGACCAGGCTGGCCTCGAACTCGGAGACCTGCTTGGCCTCGAACTCGGAGACCTGCCTTTCTCTGCCTCCCAAGTGCTGGGATTAAAGGCGTGCGCCACCACGGCCCAGCTCCGATGCTTTTTGTTGTTTGTTTTGTGTTTTTTGTTTGAGATAAACTAAGTGTTGCCCAGGATGGTTATGAACTTGTGACCCTCTTGCCTCAGTTTTAAGATTACAGCTCTCTCAAACATGCCCCAAGCTACAATCTTCCAGAAACTTTGAAACTTAACAGTTACTTATATTGTGTTTCATTTTGTTTTGGCAGGGGTAGGTGTGTGTTTTTTGTTTTGAGACATAGTTTCTCTGAGTAGCTGTCCTGGAACTCACTCTGTAGCCCAGGTTGGCCTCCAACTCACAGAGATCTCCCTGCCTCTGCCTCCCGAGTGCTGGGATTAAAGGTGTGTGCCATCATTACCAGGCTTTATTTTTGTTTTGTTTTGTTGTTTAGAAGGTGTATTTATTTTTATTTTATGTATATGAGTGTTTTATCTGCATGTATGTACGGGCACCAGGTGCATGCCTGCGGAGACCAGAAAAGGTTGTTGGATTCCCTGGAGCTGAAATTACAGATGGTTGTGAGATGTCTTGTGGGTGGTGGGAGTGGAACCCAGGTCTTAGTCACTAAGCTGCCTCTCCAGGGGCTCTGTGTTGGTTTTTGAGACAGAGCCTTATTAAGTTGTCCAGGCTGTGCTCAAAGTTGGATCCTGATGCCTCAACCTCCTGAGTGCTGGTATCGCAAGTGTAGGCCACCACGACATCAATTAGAATCTTCTAGATATCCCTTCAGATTTCTTCCTCAAAACGTGTCAGAGGCTTTTCCTATGGAATCCTGGTGGAAATTCTGTATTCAAGTCCTGCCTCACGCTCTAGAAATCTGTACTAGAGCCTCTGCAAGTTCTGCTGGGGACCTTGAAATCTAGTGACACCCTAGAAATGTGGCCCTTGAGTTCTAGTTCAGGGACCCTTCGAGACCTCCTCTTAGGATACGAGGACCCACCCACCCATGTCCAAGGCCCCTCAGGTACCCACCAGAAACTTGATCTAGTTCACAAGTTTGCCCCCAAACTCTGGCAGAGTTCAAGAGAGCCTTTCCCCTTGCCCCTTTCCTTCCTGCTGTGTTCCTGGAAGTCTCTAGAAACATGTCCCTTCCCCAGTGCCTTCTGAAAGCCTCTGGGCTGGACAGCAGGAGGATCTCTACAAGCTGAAGACCAGCCTGGTCTCCACAGATTCAGAAGGCCCTCTGAAGCTACGTAATAAGACCCTGTCTCCAAAAGCCAAATAATAATGTCTCCAGAAACGTGCAGCTAGTGGAATACAGGCGAAGCAGCGTTGGCTGCATTTCATGAGAAAAAGGGAGGCAAGCAGGTGGGAACCCCAACCCTCTCTGACCCTTGTCCCAGGTGCCCTCTCGGCCTCAGAGACACTGTTGCCTAGCACCTGGGGCAGGTACTCATGATGCCTCCTTTTCTCTTGAAAGTGACCCTTATTTTTGTTTTCTTTTGTTTGTTTGTTTTCAAGACAGGGTCTCTCTGTGCAGCCCTGGCTGTCCTGGACTTGCTCTGTAGACCAGGCTGGCCACGAACTTATAGAGATCCACCTGTCTCTGCGTCCCAAGTGCTGGGATTAAAGGCATGCGCCACCGCTGCCACCGCCGCCGCCACCACCACCTGGCAAAAGTGGCCCTTATTTTGACTGACCTGGCTGTAAAAGAGGTAGCACCGTCAGGGTGCAGAGGAGGGAGGCCCAGGTCCACAAGGGCCTGTGAGAACCCAGGGAGCAGCAGGCCGGGAGGTGATATGCTGAGTTCCACGGCCATGGAGGGTAAGGGACGTGGAGATTACTGATGGAGAGGAAAAATGGTTCAGTGGTTAAGAGCACTTGCTCTGTGTCACCTTGATGGCTCATGCCTCTAATCCCAGCACTCTGGAACAGGTGGATCTGAGTTCAAAGCTGGGCTCGTCTTCATGGCAAATTCCAGGCCAATGAGGGCTATAATGAGTGCCCTTGCTTTGTTTTAAACAAAACAAACAAACAAACAAAACATCAAAAACCCTGAAACACTACTCTTGCAAATGACCCAGTTTCATTCCCAGAACCCACATGACAGCTCACAACCATTTGTAACTCCAGTTCCAAGAGATCTGATGCCTCCAAAGGTATCAGACACACATGTGGTAAACACACGTGCAGACAAAACACTCACACATAAAATAAAAATAAACCTAAAGGGGAAAAAAAGACAAGGAAGCAGTCCCGGTGATGCACATTCCTGTGGAGGCAAACAGATCATGGACCCAGAGAGAACCTAAGGCAGGCTGTGGGGAAGGCAGAAGAGCGCAAGGTGGAGTCACCGGCTGTGGGGGAAGAGAGGTGGCCGCAAGCCCTGGAGCGGCAGGTGACCCCACCCTCTTGCCTCCCCCTTTGATCTTCTGCCTGCTCTTCAGTCCTCAGGTTGCCATCCCATACCTCAAATCCATAAAACCAGGTTGGAGTTGGGATGGGGCTGGCAAACAGGTTCTGAGAACCCCGAGGGCCTGGGGCAGAGATGGAGCAGTTAGAATGTGGCTAGTCTGAGGAAGCCATCACTGTTTGTCCTTCTAGGAGCTATCTGGACAGACTGTCCCTTTCCCAGCCTCCCTAGCAGTGGAGGGAAGGTGAGAGCTTCACCAGCAGCAACAGAGAAGCAGCAGTGGTCCATGGAGCTGCCAGAGGACCCAGCTAGTGGCTGTGCTGCACAAAGTAGGTGTCTGCCCGGAAGAGGAGGAGGAGGGAGCTGTGGGTCAGGCTGGGAGCAGGAGAGGTGGCCAGGCAGGGTGGGCAGAAGCAAATGGTGGTGGGATGAGTGTCGACTGTGGGCTTGCCACGTGTCTGTTCCCACGTCCTCCTCTCTGGCGGGCTGTTGGAGACTCTGCACACGGTAACATCCACACCTCCACACCTCTTCCCACTAACTGCCTGTGTTCAGCTCCTGGGCCAGTGATAGCTCTTACTCTGGGTAAAACAGGTGCCCTGGCCCTCTCTCCCTTCCTGATACACTTCTCCTCCCAACACTGGCGTCTGTCTGTCTGTCTGTCTGTCACCTGCTTAGTGTAAGACTCAGCATGGCTCCACAGACCTTATTCCACTCTTGCTGCTGCTCCCCAGTGTGTGTGTGTGTGTGTGTGTGTGTGTGTGTGTGTGTGTGTGCGTGCGCGCGCGCGTGTGTGTCTTACAGTGCAGGAGACGGAATCCAGGGCTTTGTGTGTGCTAGGCAACCAATCACACTGAGCCGTGTCCCCATCTCTGGGTTTTGTTTTTGTTTTTTGACAAGGTCTGGCTTTGAACTTTCATCCCTCCTACCTCTGCTTCTCAAGTGTTGAAATTACATGTGTGCTCCACCTCCCCAGCTCACACATGTAACTTTTAATTTTTTTAAAAGAGAAAAGCTGGCAAGGGGTTCATACCTGTAGTCCTGGAACTGAGGAGCTAAGGCAAGAAGATAGAAAGTTCAAGGCCAGATCAAGCAGGTGATACGAACGGTATTGACTGATTTAACTCTGTACGCATACAAACTGTTGTCTACGTTAAGCAGCATAAAGACATGCTGACTTATTCCTGTGTTTTCAGACATCTTTGAGAACTAGTGTGTGGTGCTTCAGACTAACAAAACATCTTGGCCTGTTCAAGTGCAGTCAGCCTCTGCCTCAGCAACGCCTGCTTCACTGTGGCAGCTCGGTGCCTTGTGGGCGGGCAGATGTAGACACGTAGGTGTGGGAGCCAGCACACATCAGCTCAGGCAGGAAGACACTGGCTAGCCAACTGTCTTCTGTGGGCCAGCCTCCTCCGTCTCTGTGTCTGACCGCTGCTTTCTTCTCTGCCTGTCTCAGCCACTCTGTTCCCTAGGCATCCCTCTCTCTCCCTCCTCTACGCTGCCCTGACCTCACCTCTGACCTCTCCCTCCATCTCCTGAGGATGTGCTGGCAGGGAGAGCCGGTCTAGTCAAGAAGCTCTTGCCTCTAACAGGCAGTGCGGTCATTTGTAGGCGTGTCCTGCCTTCCAGGCTCCTGGGTGTTCACAGCTTGGCCCAAGCCTGAGATCGGCACTTCAGCCTCGGCAGTAACCTCTACAGACACAGCATGCCAGGACTAGAAGGCTGCCTGGCTTGGGGGGAAAGACTGCCATCTAAACCTTGCCTGCACCAGCAGAGGGCGTGCGGCCACCAGGAACTATGACCATCTCCGAGTCAACTCCTGAGACTGCCCTAGGAAAGAGAACTCACCCACAGGAAAAGCAGGGGTTGAAAGACAGGGGTAGCAAAGGAGAGAGAAGGAACAAGATGGAGGATGGGAGTATCTATCGAGGGACACAGGACAGAGGCTAGACATATGAGAGATGTTGGGGAAGACGTGGAAGAAGGATTCCGAAAGAAAAGTAGAGCTGGGCCGGGCGGTGGTGGCGCACGCCTTTAATCCCAGCACTCAGGAGGCAGAGCCAGGCAGATCTCTGTGAGTTCGAGGCCAGCCTGGGCTACTAAGTGAGTTCCAGGAGAGGCGCAAAGCTACGCAGAGAAACCCTGTCTCGAAAAACCAAAAAAAAAAAAAAAAAAAGAAAAGAAAAGTAGAGCTGGGCAGTAGTGGTGGCGCATACTTTTAATACTAGCAGAGGCAGGTGGGTCTCTGTGAGTTCCAGGCCAGCCTGATCTACACAGTGAATTTCAGGACAGCTAGAGCTACACAGAGAAACCCTGTCTCAAAATAACAAAAAAGAAAAGAAAAACCAAAGGCAGAGCTGGGAAGTGAAGGAGGAAGTAGAGGGCAGAAACAACGTCTCTCTTGGGAAAGGACTATGTAGCAGTGGCCTTACTGGGCCACAGTGTCCTCCTTTGTAACACGGGAGGATAAAGAGCAGTAGACCAGCCGAAGTCCACCTCTCCTAACTCACCTGGGCCCCTAGGGCCCTCACATGGGAGCAAGAACGGTCCAGGTCACTGGTGAACTAAGTCAGGGAAGTGTTAGAGTGAGAAGGGGACTCCTGTGCTAGAAGGCAACTGTGGCCGCTTCTGCCGCAGACTCACCTTTCGGCATAGCAGCTGCCCTGGTCTGATGCTCCATGAGTGCCTGTACTTATGTGCCAAGCAGAGGGCCCACCCACATTTTATCCCATTCTTTTCTAGGAGGGAGGGAGCTTTCCTTAGGACACTGCTGAGGCTCAGAGGTTGAGTCCTGGCTTGCTGGTGGTGTGGGGCAGGTTGCCCACTTCATCCCCAGCTCAGACTCTAACCCTGCAGCCATGTGCACTGGGCATTCGTCTCAGCAAGCCAGGCCAATGAGGTGTGAAAGCCATCTCTAGCTTGGAGAGGCTCTATGGCATGGAGATTATTGAGTGCCTGCTATATTCAGGCAGTGTGAATATAGCTGAAGACCAAAAGATCCCAGAAGACAGGCACATACGCACAATACACAGTGGATCTGAGCCAGGTGAGAGCTGCCCTACCAACACACACACACACACACACACACACACACACATGCACACACACACGCACACACACACACATGCACACACACACGCACACATGCACACACACGCACACACGCACACACACATGCACACACGCACACACACATGCACACACACGCACACACACACACGCACACACACACACACGCACACACGCACACACGCACACACACATGCACACACACGCACACACATGCACACGCGCGCGCACACACACACACATAAACACACACCACATATACATATATGCATAGACACACACATACACATATCGCGCCACACTACGTATTGCACTACACAGTACACACACACACTGAACATATCACACATGCACACACACACTCCCACTCCCATACGCATGCATGCACACCCATCTTCACACATGAGGGCAGAGCAGCCCTCCCAGTCCTCTTGAGAGGGATTTTACTGGCATGGAAACAGACCTCCCAAAGAAGGTCTGCTGTGGTGCTGCGGTGCTGCAGACTCAGGGGGTCTGACAGGAGGCTCAGCCCCTAACCAGTCCCCTGCTGCCCCCTGCTTAGACAGTCCCTCCCTCCTCTTCCTCCTGATGCTGGCCTGTGCTGCTCCAGCTCTGATGACGCCATGCTGGGGATGGAGAGATGAGACCTGGTCCCTGGGGTAACTGGAGGAAGGCTGCAGCGGGCGGGATCGATGTAGGCTGCCCACGCCTTATCGGATTGTTCTTGCTCCTGGGCCACCTTCATCCTGGCTTTTTCCAGAATCCTCTTCTTTGCTTTTCTCAAGCCTGGTGCCCTCTGATCTGTAGTCTGGGAGGTTGGAGAAAGGAGGAGGTGAGGGTCATCTCAGAGCTCATTAAGGACTCGTGAGCCCACTGGATACAAAACGTCAGACAGACAGCAGGGGGCAGGCACTCCCTGACCTGAGAGATGGGCCCCACTTGGGAGCAGTGACTCGAAAACCCTCATATTGCCACCTGACTGGAAGCCTCCTGCTGTGCTTCACTAGTCCCAACAACAGAGAGCTCTAAATAAATTAGCCCCCAACTCAGCAGAGACTGGATATGAGACAGCAAGGTCCTGCTGCCCCTCACACAGGGCGGGCCGCCTTTTCTCTACAGTGTACCTGTGGGAGCAGCCTGAGGAACTGAATCCAGGACCACTGCTCAGCCTAGAGGAACAAATTCTTAACTCTACATTTGAAGCATGTGACCCTCATAAGACAGGTGGGGGCTGGGCTAGGGCCCTCCTCAGGGGTCCCACAGGGACAGGAAAATGACATGGGGATGGGGATGGAGTAGGAAGGGTGTAAGGGCCTGGAGGGAGTTAGCCTCTGGCCTGGTACATCAGTGGGTACTGCCCTAGCTCATCCTCTTTGGTTCACTCTGAGATGGACTGAAAATTTGACTCCAGGGAGGAACTTGCCCAGGTCCCTCTGCATGCTGTGGGGCAGGCATGTCACCAGCCCATGGATGACAGGCACTGTTCCCAAGCCAGTGTCCAGTCCAGTCTTCCCCACCATGCTCTGTCCCAGGCACTGTGGCTGTAGCCCACCTCCTGGCCTACCTGGAGGCTGTGACAGGACAGGGCCCGCAGGATGTGCGCCTCCAAACACTGGCCCGAAGCTTGGACCCTTACGGGGAGGGTGCTGAAGCCACTGTGGAGTTGGGCACCTTTCTGGTGGTCATGCGGGACTGGATTGCTGCCTGTCAATTGCATGGGTGAGTCCCTACACCAGCAGCCTCCCACCTGGGAAGTCTTTCAAGTTTGCTCTGTAGCCAGTACCAGTTAGGCCCAGGAACTCCATGTGGTTGGCTTGAGGCTAAGGAAAGATGCGTGAAAAGATAGGGAGGGGTAAAGGTCTGAGGACCAAATGCCTCGGATGATGGTGCAGGGACCCGAGAGGCAGAACTAGAGGGGCTGACCATGGGAAGGGCTGCTCTTCACAGCCCAGGCCCTACCAGCCGGCCTTACCCTGCGCCCTCCCTCCACCACCCAGACCCTGCAGGCACAGGCCCTGGCTGCAGGGGACCTGAGCCTCTTGCCTTTGATACAGGGGATTAGAGCAGGCAGAGGAGACCGCCGCCTTCGGGGGAGCCCTGGCTTCTCCACACCTGCCATCTGGTGAGCCTATTTATAGAAGCAGACGGGGTGGCAGGGGTCAGCGGGGGTGAGCAGGGACCTCTCATCTACCCGCTCCGCACAGCGAGGGCTAAAGAGACAGCTGGGGCCTTTGCTCAGCCTGCAGCTGTGGTGTCTTTCTGGGACAGTCCCCTCATCCTGGACTTTGGGGTCAGGGTTTCCATCCCTCCTCCCAGCTCCAGCCCTAGTGTAGAGGCTGAGGAGAGAGACTGCCGCCTCCTGGCTCTCCTACACTGTTGAAATCTTCCCATGGCACAGGGCAGTCTTGGCCTGCCAGGCTCCTCTTGGCCCTGCCCCCATACACACCTCTTACACCTGCTTGCCGTGCCTTGAGAACAGGCATCTGCCTGGCTCTATCCCAGCCCTATGCTAGGGTGCTGGGTGCCCAGGACCTCACACCTCAGAGATGTACCACTAAAAAGTGACCGTACAGAACCCACACTGAAGCTCTCTTGGCATTCTCTTTTTTTATGTTTGTTTTGGTTTCAGGTTGGGTTTGTTGTTGCTATTTGCTTTCTTTTCTTTTCTTTTTTTCTTTCTTTCTTTCTTTCTTTTTTTTTTTTTTTTTTTTTTTTTTTTTTTTTTTTTTTGAGACAGGGTTTCTCTGTGTAGTCCTGGCTGTCCTGGCACTCACTGTACAGACCAGGCTGGCCTTAAACTCACAGAGATCACCCTGCCTCTGCTTCCCAGCTGCTGGGATTAAAGGTGTGCACCACCTCACCCAGCTCTTGGCATTCCCTTGAACCTTGAGGCCTCTTCAATCTTGGGGGCCAGGGAGGACTGTGAGCAGCAGAGGGTGGCCAGGTCACATAGGGGAAGACAGAGAAAGGAGGCAGAGGCTGGGGAGTGCCCAGGGAGAGAGGAAGGTAGTGTGATGGTGGATGCGGTGGAAACAGTCTAACTGGCTGAACTCCAGCAGTGACAGACTGGTGGTGACGAGGGCCTTAAGACTCGGGGAAAGCTGGGAACAGGAGGGGGGCTTGGGGAAGTGGGGGAACCCCTGGTGACTTGTTCTGAAGACCTGGCTGAGCTCCAGATAAGCATGAGCAAGCAGCCTATGTATGTAATAAGAGTAATTCAGCCCAGGGAACCCCAAAGCTACACATGGAAAAACTGGGAGGCCAGAGTCCTGGAACAGTCCCAGGATCCTTGGACACCCCAACTTTTAAAGTCACCAAAGAGTCCAACCTTCTTTTGTCTGTCCCTTTCCAGCATGCCCAGAAGCCGAGGAGCCAGCCAACTTAGAGAGCTTTGGAGGAGAAGACCCCAGGCCTGAGGGGTGCCTGTCTTCCCCACCCCATCCCACTCCATTTTCTCCAGCCTATCTGGGGCCTGGGAGTGGGGAGATGGATGTTCTTTGGCTCAGGAGAGCCTTGGAGTTTGATTCTGATTTGTCTTAGAGGGACCCTTTCCCCAGCTGCCGGCACCTAGGAAGCTGGGGGAGGTGGGAGCAGGGCCAGGGTGGGTGACCAGGCCCTTGCTGCCCTCAGGCCTGCCACAGCTGAGCTGCTGAGCAGCCTAGAGGACCTGGAGCTCAGCAACCGGCGCCTTGCTGGCGAGAACGCCAAGCTGCAGCACAGCGTGGAGACTGCGGAGGAGGGTTCTGCACGCCTGGGGGCCGAGATTGCAGCCCTGCGCAAGCAGTTGCGAAGGTGAGTGCCTGCGTCTTCCCTTCTGCCAGAGAGCCTGGGCCGCAGGTACAGGCGGGCACCCCACTGCCCAGGCCGCAGGTACAGGCGGGCACTCCACTGCCCAGGCCGCAGGTACAGGCGGGCACTCCACTGCCCAGGCCGCAGGTACAGGCGGGCACTCCACTGCCCAGGCCGCAGGTACAGGCGGGCACCCCACTGCCCAGGCCGCAGGTACAGGCGGGCACCCCACTGCCCAGGCCGCAGGTACAGGCGGGCACCCCACTGCCCAGGCCTCAGGTACAGGCGGGCACTCCACTGCCCAGGCCTCAGGTACAGGCGGGCACCCCGCTGCCCAGGCCTCAGGTACAGGCGGGCACTCCACTGCCCAGGCCTCAGGTACAGGCGGGCACCCCACTGCCCAGGCCGCAGGTACAGGCGGGCACTCCACTGCCCAGGCCTCAGGTACAGGCGGGCACCCCACTGCCCAGGCCTGCCTTCCACTTCCTTCTATCTGGGTCCTGTCTTCTGGCCTTCGGGCTCAGCCTGACTGACTCCTTCCAGTTTTTGCTCTCATTCTCTCCTTCTACCCTCTTTCTGTCTTTGCTGTGTGGCCCCGTGCTTCCTTCCTCAGATGATAAGTGAACGCTGTCTCCCTCCCACACTGCATGCCCCTGTCCCTTTCTCTCTGATCCTTGTGCCCCTTGGCCTAGCTTATGTATGGTCATAGTCTCCCCTCATAGTCTAGGGTGTTTTGCTCTTCTTCTCGGCCTGCCTTCTCTCACATCTGTGCCACCCATCAGCACCCAGCAGGCCCTGCAGGCGGCCAAGGCTTTGGATGAGGAGCTAGAGGACCTGAAGACTCTGGCCAAGAGCCTGGAAGAGCAGAATCGCAGCCTAATGGCCCAGGCACGGCACACAGTGAGTGCTGGCAGGGCATATGTGGCTGCAGCAAAAGGGCAGAGGTGAAAGGGCAAAGGTTACCTGACTTCCAGGTCCTGTTCACCCTACACTCCCTCATCCCTCATAAGCCCTCCTCAGCCCAGCTCTCCAGTGATAGAGGCCCTGACTGCATTCCTGGGTCAGGGAGGGTGATGGGGCAGGGACTGGAACTATCTGATTGATTCTATCCTCTCTCTGCTGGGCCAGGAGAAGGAGCAGCAGCACCTGGTGGCTGAGGTGGAGACGTTACAGGAGGAGGTAAGCTGAGGCCCACCCACCTTTAAGAGTTCCTGCCGTCTTGCCCTCCAAGGGGGCCCAGCATCCCACAGGCTGTAGCCCCTGGGTTCATGTTGAGGCCCTGGCCAGTTCTTCCCTTGTGTGCATTGTGGTACCCCACCATCGGGGGGCCAGCCAGTGGCTGCACTTCACAGAGTAGTGTGAGGTTTAAACCAGATGTTTAGAAAGTTCCTAACTCAAGGGAGGATAGATAGGGTGTGCACAGTAAAATCCAGCATCTGGCATAGTGCTCCGTGCCTGTCATCCCAGTACTCGGGAGTCTGAACGAAATGTCACTTATCATTCTTGATATCAGTGTGTTGTGTGTGGCTTTGATCCCTGGCAATGCAAATGAAACTGCAAAAGCTTATAAAAGTCACCTCCAGGAGTCACAGACTTCAGGCCTGTAACTCTTCCCTTCCCTCCTAAGCTTTGGTTTCTGTTTTTCATTTTGGTGGTGCTGGAGATGGAGCTCTGGGCCTTGGGCATGCTGGGCAAGCGGCCATCAGGCCTGGGTGTTCTTCAGGAGCCAGCAGGAGTCTGCACAGTTGGGTTGTGATAACAGTGAAGGGACAGTGTTTACCTGAGGCTAGCCCCACACTCCAGATCTATTTAAGTCCCTGTTCACTCCGAGTTGTTGTCCACATTGAAATCCATCATGTGTTAATGATATCCACACCACCCCTCCTCCCCTAAGGTGGCAGATCAGTTACAGATCCATAGGGTTCACATCCCAGGCAGCATTGGTCCTCTGCTGTCCTTACAGATAGACAACCTTTGTTCCCTCTACTTGCCTTCAAATCTGAGCTTGCTCTACCTGCTGGTGCCTGGATGCCTGTCTCCTCTCCTGGGCTATGGCTTTAGCTCAGCCTCCCGGAGTCACCCAGGGGATCTGGCTGCTTTCCTGTGAAGGCACACGGCTGCACCTGTGTGCTCTACCTCTGCTGCCCTGCAGCAGTCCTGAGTGAGCTGGGAGGGAAGCGCATTCAGAGTCAGGTGTCCCATGGTTCCTTGCCAGCCAGGGCACAGAGCTCTGAACCGTTCTCTGGCTTTCCAGCCCCAGCTTGAAGTTCTCTCCCTGTGGGTCCCCAGCTCCTGTCCTGACTCTCTGTGTCTGCACTGGGCCTTTTGCTGAGATCCTAAGTTTCTCTTCTTCAGTGTTCTCTGGCTCCTTTGTGAACCGTTTCCCTTTCCAGGGTAATGGGAGTCCCACTGAAGTCTGCATTCAGTCAGGGAAATACCTTGTAGAATATTTTTAAAGAATGTATTGTATGTCTGAGTGTTTTGCCTTTATGTATGCCTGTGCACCATGTGAGTGCTTAGTTCCAGTGGAGACCAGAAGAGGGCATGGGAAATTCTGGAACTGGAGTTACGATGGTTGTGAGCCACCATGTGATTACTGGGAATTGAACCTGGGTCCTCTGGAAGAACAGCTAGTGCTCTTAACTACTGAGCCATCTCTCCAGCCCCCAGACATTTTCTTTCTTTCTTTCTTTCTTTCTTTCTTTCTTTCTTTCTTTCTTTCTTTCTTTCTTCTTTTTTTTTTTTTTTTCAAGAATAAAGGAGATCAGCCAGGCAGTGGTGGTGCACACCTTTAATCCCAGCAGAGCCAGGCAGATCTCTGTGAGTTCGAGGCCAGCCTGGTCTACAGAGCAAGATCCAGGACAGGCTCCAAAACTACACAGAGAAACCCTGTTTAGAAAAACCAAAATAAATAAATAAATAAAATTTAAAAAAAAAGAATGAAGGAGATCTAATTCCAGCACTTGGGAGGCAGATGCAGAGATGGGCAGATCTCTGTGAGTTCGAGGCTAGCCTGGTCTAAATAGTGAGTTCCAGGACAACCAGAGTTATGTAGAGAGACCCTGTCATCAAAGGGGGACAGAAAATGAAGGAGACCTCTCCCCGGGGCCTTTGTCACAGCTCCCAGGCACCCAGCTAGGATGGTTCTCCTGCTCCCTGATTCTGCAGTACCAGTGGACTGCAACATGCCTGCTCCAGGGGAACATGGGCCGTTTCTGCCCAGAGCAGTTTCTGGTCTCTGGATTATCTGGTGGCTCTTTTCTTTTAATTCTATTGATTGATTGATTTATATGTATGAGTACTCTGTCTGCATGTATGCCTGCATGCCAGAAGAGAGCATTAGATCCCATTATAGATGGCTGTGAGCCACCATGTGGGTGCTGGGAATTGAACTTAAGACTTCTGGAAGAGCAGCCAGTGCTCTTAACTGCTGAGCCATCTCTCCAGCCCTGTTTTTTTTTTTTTTCTTCTTAAGTGAGAGTATGCTGAGAATGGAACCCAGAGTCTTTTTTTTTTTAAATTTATTTATTTATTATGTATAGTATTCTGCCTGCATGCCAGAAGAGGGCACCGGATCTCACTACAGATGGTTGCGAGCCACCATGTGATTGCTGGGAATTGAACTCAAGACCCCTGGAAGAGCAGCCAGTGCTCTTAACCTCTGAGCCATCTCTCCAGCCCTGGAACCCAGAGTCTTGCATGTGTTAGGCAAGCAACACTGAGCCACATCCCCAGCCCTGGGTTTTGTTTGTTTGTTTGTTTTTTGTTGTTGTTTTTTCAATACAGACTTTCTCTGTGTAGCCCTGGTTGTCCTGAAACTCACTCTGTAGACAGACTGGCCTCGAACTCAGAGAGATCCGCCTACTCCTGCCTCCCAAGTGCTGGGATTAAAGGCGTGTGTCACCGGCTGCCCTGGGGTTTTTTGTAACAGGGTCTTACTGAGTAGTATATAGGCTGGCTTTGAACTCTTAGTTCTTGTGCCTTAGCCAGGTGAGGTCGGGACTGCAGGCAAGCTCCTCCATACCCAGTCACTTGGCAGCTTCCTCTCCTGCTTGTGGCCTCAGGGTCACAGATGGCTCAAGGCAGGTGGGGAGGCACTACCCCGCCCCCATACACATACTCCCGCCTCTCTCTGCGTCGTCATTTCAACAGCCATCTCCACCACATCATTGACTGGGGAGGATCCCTTCACCACTGCGAGGGAGCCTGGGAGGATGTCTCACCTTCAGCCTGGAGCACAGCCAGCCAGGAGGGGTTGGGATAGCTGCTCCTCCAGCAGTCAGGTTTCCTTGTCACTGCCCCCAGGGGGGATGCAGCCGGCAGGAGTCAGCCCCAGGAACAGACCACCGCACCCCTGCCTCCTGCCCCAGGCCCTATGCCCTGCAGAGGAACTTAGGCTCCATAGCTGGAGCTATTTTCAGCTGCTTGCTGGCCTGCAGCTACCCACTGAGATCTAGAAATTGAGATCTCAGGTTACAGCAGGGCCTGATAGAGTAACAGGACACTCAGCCTCCAAAGGTCTGGCTGCTGGCTGAATCCCAAAACCCCACAGCTGGTGCTTCTGCAAGAGGCTGCAGGGTGCTTTTGGGTCCCACCAGGTGGACAGGTGTTGACACAGCACTCCCAGCTGCCCTTCCTCTGCCCTTCACCCAGCAGCAGCCCAGGCTGCCGAGGTGAGAGAGGCACTGATGCCCTGAGCAGGAACGAGCTAGCCTCTATCTCCTGGGGCACTGGAGAAGGGTGAGGTTTGCTAGACTCCAGGTGCCTGGAACATTGGACTTCGAATTTATTCTTTTTTTTTTTTTTTTTTAATTTTTGAGACAAAGTTTCTCCATATAACAGTCCTGGTTGTCCTGGAACTCACTCTGTAGATCATTCTGCCCCCAAACGCACAGAGATCCGCCTGTGCTGGGATTAAAGGCATGTGCCACTGCTGCCCAGCTGAATTGTCATATTCTTTTGTTTCTAATTTTTGAGACACTTGTTATGTAGCCCAGGCTGGCCTGGTACTTAAAGCAATCCTCCTATCTCAGCTTCCCTGGTGCTGAGGTGATAGATGTCTTTCCTCACACCCAGCTTTGGGCCATTTTATTCTTAGGTCACACTGGGCAGCTGTTGTGGATGACTTTTCCCGACCTCACTGCCTCCCCTTGGAAGGTTCAGCCCAGGCACCACCTCTGCATCAAGCCCTGCAGCTGCCCCGCCATCCAGCTTGGGCCTCCTCAGTGAGCCTTGGGCTAAGCGTTTTCTGCTTCTCCCTTGTCTCTACTACTGGCCCCTGTGCACCTTGTGGCTAGAGTGCCACCACTTCTCACATGTCTTTTGTCACCCAGGGCTTCATCTGGCCCCCCAGAAGAGGTTGAGTATTAGAGGTGGGACTGGGCATCACACAGATTATGGTTTTGCTAAAGGAAATAAGTTGTCGTGAGTAGGTAAACACTAGGGTTGTTCCAGGGAAAATGAGAGATCTGATTTAAAGTGACTGAATTAGACAGGAAGCAAAAAATATGGAGAAAAGAAGAAACCAAAATATAATTATTGCAGCTGGGCATGATTAGGTGAAGCAGGAGGATCACAAGTTCAAAGCCAGCCCAAGCTATATATTGATATTGTGCGTGCCTCTGTGTGTGTGTATGTGTTCTGGGCTCATTATACTTTGTTTTAGTTTTGTATGTTAGGAAACATGAGTTTCTTTTCTTTTTTTTTTTTTTTTGGTTTTTTTTTTTTTTTTTTGGTTTTTCGAGACAGGGTTTCTCTATGTAGCTTTGCACCTTTCCTGGAACTTGCTTTGGAGACCAGGCTGGCCTCGAACTCACAGAGATCTGCCTGGCTCTGCCTCCCGAGTGCTGGGATTAAAGGCATGCGCCACCACCGCCCGGCGAAACATGAGTTTCTATAACCGTTCATCTCTAACATTTCTATCTGGTGCATGCCAGGCCCTGCTGACTGCTCTAAGTGTCTGTATTCATGAACATTCCCTGGCCTGTGTTAACATCAGAGCCGTGTGATCTGGAACAAATTACTCAATCCCTCTTTGCCTGAGTTGCCTTTGTCTTTAAAAAAATGGGAAAAGAAATGCAGTCTCACATGCAAAGTGCTTGGAAGTTATTATTCACTTATTTAACTCACAGGGACCCCATGAAATCCTGTTATCACCTTAGCAGTGGGAAAACCACTTAGGAGAAATTCCAGCTGAGGTCTCAACAGGGTGGTGGGAGAATAAGGGCTGACTGAGGTGAACGCATGGCAGTGAATGGCAGCTGTTAGCATCAGTACTGTTGGCTGGTGAACAAGGCTGTTCCTCCCTCCAGAATGGGAAGCTGCTAGCAGAGCGAGATGGAGTGAAGAGGCGGAGTGAGGAGCTGGCCACCGAGAAAGAGGCTTTGAAGGTGCAGCATTTGTCCAGGCTTGAGGACTGCTCACCTCCCGCATCCAAGTCAGCACTGCAGCTGCTGAGAACAGGCTCTTGCGTCAGAATCCACATGCTTCGGGGCTGCTGGGCAGCTCAGCTGGAGTCCCCTTCAGAGCAGCTGACACCCATGGGTGTCACTGGAGGCTGAGGGGAGACTGGCCGGGGCCTGGTGGGGGCAGTAGGAGGCTGAGGGGAGATGTGGGGGGTTGCTGGGAGGCTGGGTGAAGAGATGTATAGGCTCCTTCCTTGGCAGAGGCAGCTCTGTGAGTGCGAACAACTCATTTGCCAGCGTGAAGCAGTCCTCTCAGAGGTGAGGGCCGCGAGGGGACAGACCTGCCCTTGGCATGCCTTCCTAGCCCCTGCCTTGTGTGGCAGGAGCCCACCCAGCTCTGAGCCCTGGGCAGGCAACCCAGACAGGCAGCCTCAGGTCACAGTGTGGCCTGCAGGGTCTGAGTCTTAGGGTGCTGACTGATCCCTGGCTCTGTGTTCCCCAGCGTACCCGCCATGCAGAGAGCCTGGCCCAGACTCTGGAAGAGTACAGAACCACCACCCAGGTAACAAGTGCCCATCTTTATGGGTCTCAGCGTCTTTCCTCCCTGATAGACCTTTTCACTCTCTGGCCCCTCCTTCCTCACTCTGCATCCCACAACACTCATCTCTCTGGGAGCTCCTGTCCCCTCCCTGGGCAAGTCTGTCCGGTGGCTCCATCCTCTGTTTTCTGTGAGTCTGCCCACCTTAGAAGAGTCTCCTCTGCCTTTGTGATGTTCCTGCTTGTGCCTTATGCTCTGGGCTCCTGTGCTCTCTTAGTCTTTGTGATTTTCTGCCACTGCTTCTTCATCCTGGGCCCTTGGCAGTGTGTGCCAGGGAAGAAAAGCCCAAGGATGTGGCTCTCTACCAGGGCCCATGCTCTGCCTTCCTTGCAGGAACTAAGGCAAGAAATCTCGAACCTGGAGGAGCAGTTGAGTCTGAGCCAGGAGGGTCCAGAGCAGTGAGTGGATAGTCAGAAGGGGACAGGATGTGTCCCAGGGGAGGGAGGATTAAGTGGATGGTCAGGCATGAAAGGGGCAGGAGGAGGCTGGGCCACAGGGTGAAGTCTGCAGACTGTGGTCCAAAAGATAGGCCTCCCCTCTGTGTGGCCAGGTTACTGGAAGGGGCCGAGACAGGAAGAGCAGGCTGGATCATGGCACTGCCCCCATCACTGGACTTGGAGATTCAGGCTATCCGGCAGGTATGCTCTGCTTCCATGGAATGTTCTGAGGACACCAAGGCAGAAACTCCATGTGTCCCTGTGCAGACTCTCACTTCTTTGGCCCACAGTCCCAGAGATCTGGGTACTTGGTACTTGGTAACTCCAGCTCACACTGCTGCCAGAGCAGCACCTCCCAGTCACATGCCCTTCTCCAGCTTGCTCTGCCTCAGCACCAGCCCTGAAAACTCCCCTGTGGCCATGTTCCTTAACATCTACCAATCTATGGTCCCATTACCTATTTCCTCCGCACTTGTCCCACACCTCCCACCTACCAGCTTGTCCCAGCCCCACACCTCCCACCTACCAGCTTGTCCCAGCCCCACACCTCCCACCTACCAGCTTGTCCCAGCCCCACCCCTGAGCCTCCCTCCACCTCAGTCCCGCCTGGGGCCCCACCCTGCTCTGGCTCTCCCAGGTTCAGATGCAGCGTCTGTTTCCAGGAGCAGGATGAGTCAGGTGCTGGCCTCTCCAGTCCTCTGTGTGGAGTGTGGCAGTGGGAGGGGACCGAGTTTCCCGCTGAGGACCCCGATAGTAGACAGGTGAGCAGAGGGGGCTCCGAGCCACAGAAGTCCAGAGGCCCCCAAGAGGATTTGGGATCCCACTGACCCTCAGCCCTCTTGCTGTGCCATCTACTCCTTGAGCTTAACAGAGAGCCTGCTGAATGCTAAGGGTGCAGCCCCAACTAACAGGACACACCCTTGCTTTCAAGGGACGGGCAAACTCAAGCTGCCCTGGAGAAATCCTGTCATGATTCCCTTATTTACAATTGTGCATATTATAGAAGACATGAAGTGTCTTTAAGAAAAGCTGCTGGGCAGTGGTGGTGCATGCCCTTTAATCCTAGCCCTTAGGAGACAGAGGCAGGAGGATCTCTGGGTTGGAGGCCAGCCTGGTCTACATAGCAAGTTCCAGGACAGCCAGGGCAACATAGATACTTTCTCCAAAAAAAAAAAAAAATAGCCCAGCAGTGATAGGGTGCATGCTTTTAATCCCAGCACTCAGGAGGCAGAGGCAGGAAGATCTCAGAGTTCAAGGCCAGCCTGGTCTACAGAGCAAGTTCCAGGTCAGCCAGGGCTACACACAGAGAAACTCTATCTCAAAAAACCAAAAAAAGGAAGAAAAAGAAACACTTACTTAAATAAGTCTGAGCTGCACAGAGACCCTGTCTCAAAAAAGAGGGTGGGGGCGGGGAGAAGGGCAAGCTTGGCAGCTTAGCAAGCTCGCCATGGTGAGCTTCTCCCGTTCTGAGGATGGGACGTGAGTCTGTACTATGTAGGCAAGTGTACCCCTGTGCTCACTCTGTACACAGCTGAGTCACCCAAGACACAAGTGAACCCCAATGGGCCAGCCAGTTCAGGTGGCAGCTGGCCTGGGGCAGAGAGGTCTGTCTCAGTGGGAGACAGCAAAGGGAAAGACACCTTGCCTTAGAACCTGAGAAGCTGGGGACATAGAACCACACATGGCCTTAGAACAGAGAGGTGACTTGGTGAGGAGGGGACCAGGCAAAGGGGATTGTGCCTGTCTCAGGCTGTGAGCAAGGGTGGGCAGGGTAGGGACAGGGCAGGAGGGCAGTGCTGAGGAAGGAGGTGGGTGAGGTGACATCTTAGAGGACATCTAGGGACTATGAGAGACAGCTAGGTGCACAAGCCTGGAGCTCACCAATGATTAGAAAACTGTTGGATGGATGTGGTGACTCACACTGCAATTCTAGCACTTGGAAGTCTGAAGCAGGAGACTTACCATGAATTTGAGGCCAGCCTGAGCCACAAAGTTAGACCCTATCTCAAAAAAAGAAAAATGTGGGGCAAGGTGGTCACACAGCTATATTTCAGCTCCTAGGAAGTAGAAGCAGGAAGAGTTCAAGGCCATCTTCTGCTACGTAGTGAGCTCATACCAGCTTGGGCAACACGAGACGCTGTCTCAACAAAACAGCAGTAACAAAAAGTTAGCGGAGTTGGTAACTGAGGTCGTAGGCACAAAGGAGACATCTCTAGAGAATAGGCCTGGCTCTGGCTGAGACCCCCAGAGGGAAGTGGGGAGAAAGTACTGAGCCCCTTCTTGGCACAGGCTGGTGGATGGGAGCATCCTGGGAACACTGATCTCTAATCCTCAGAAGGAGCTAGGTAGATCTACGTCACCAGTGTCCATGGCACACGTGGCTTTTCCTGGGTGCTGGGACGGCACCCCACAGGAAGTTTAGAAGCTTGTGTCCGTTCCTGGGGCCATCCATTTGAGTCTGGCCCTCAGTTAGAGGGTGCCTGGCTGGAGCTGGGTCAGAAGCTCAGAGAGAAGTCCCTGGTGCGAAGAGTTAAGGAGACCAAACCTTAATGTTCTACAGAGAAACTTCCAGAAGGAGTCAGTGCAGGCTCTAGAAGGGAACCAAACACCGTCCTTAAGGTAAGGAGCAGGTGACAGAGCCCTCCCCCATCACAATAGTGTGGGTTCTGGCTGTTAGAGGATAAGGACCAACGGCGTCCTGCCAGAGTCAACACACCTCTCCTCCATTCCCCAATCTTTGGCTGCCTCAGAGCCCTGGGCCTGTGAGCAAAGGGAGGTGTTGGCCTGGCCCTGCCCTCAGCACATCCTGACCCTGACAATTTTAAGAGGAGGTGGGCACCTGGACCCCAGGGCGGCTTTCAGGGGCTGTGGGGGGCACCCCAAGAACCAGGCTGGGTGGTACAGGTTTGGAGGTGTTACCTTACAAGGAGCCAGAGATGCAGGAACAAGGCTGATGGGGCCTTGAGGGCTCTCGGCCAGGGAAGACCCTGCAGGCTCCAGAACTAATCTTGGGCACCCATTCCTTGAGGGCTGGTATGAGCCTCCATGGGTCCTGGAGTCTAGCTCTGTGACTGATGGGAGTGTGTTTTGAGGCCTTACTCAGGCTTTGAGTAAGGATGGAAAGCGCTGGATGTGTGGTCACAAGCGCCCTCAGCTTCCTGTGGTGCCCCCCTCCTACAGACTCCTGCTGTCACAGCTAATGAGGCCCCTACACAACCTCTAATTGGACTTGCCTGGGCAGAGCTGAGATTGGGCTGCCTGGGTGCTCTGAGCAGTGTGACCTCCTACGTCATCAGGATGGAGGGAGGAAGGATGGGACTGCTACCAGCACATTTCCAGGGTGGCACTCAGCCCACTGTCCTCTAGGAAGCAGAGGACTGGGGGGACAAACACTGGCGCCCAAGATGGGATGGGGCTGGGCCTGACCTCAAGGGGCCAGGGACTCAACAACCCACATGAGCATTTCAGGGGGTCACACAGCAGTGTGCAGCTGTGTCCCTGCAGCTGCTGGCTCAATGGCAGCTGCAGGGCTAGATCCCTGATCCTCAGGCATACATAGGCTGGGGGCAGGGACACCTGGGTCCCTGTGGAGCCATCAGCCTCTGGAGCTTGATACCAGGGCCTCCAACGCTGTGTCCCTGAAACAGGCTTGGGGAAGCAGGGGCTAGCACACCTAGAGAAGTTGTTTGGACGTGAGAGAGCCCAATAGTGAGGTTTCAGGGCTGAGAGAGGGGAGGTGTATTCCCAGTCCCTAACAAGACCTGAAAGACCAAGGCTAAGAGAATGTCATAGTACCCCCAACAGGGGTGCCCCGAGTTCACATACCCTGGGGTCTCTGGTATGGGGGTAAAGCAGGGAGCCTTGTTTCCGCCTGGGAATCAGCTGGAAAGGGACAACTAGGAAGGCCTAGGTCAAGGGCTTCTGAGATTTTGGGGGGGGGGGTCACAAACTCTAAGATTGGAATTTTTTAAGTCTCTGAAAAGCATACACAGGAGCCACCATCAGACCCTGAGGTCCACTGTATCTGCAGCTTCTGGTGGGGATAGAGAAGTAGGGAGGTGGGGTGTCCAGTGACTTTGTTTGCTCTAGGTTGTCCAGAAGACAGGAAGAAGAGGAAGAAGAGGAGAGCTTGGTCCTGGTAGGCAATACCTAGCACCCTTCCAGTCCCTAAAGCTGAGGAACTAATGCCAGCCCCTTCCCTCCAGCTTGAACTCCTCAAGAACAGACAGAAAAATCATTTGGTCAGGAGATAACAAGGCCCTCCGTGCAGCTAATGAGAGGCGGGGGTGGACGTGGAAAGGGGGAGGCTGGAGACTATTGGCAGCCAGGATGTTCCCCAGAGAGCCCAGCCACATATATACAGGCTGCAGTCCTCACATTCTGAGCCTGGAGCCTCACAGATACGGCTACACCTCCAACTGTATCACAGACTCCCACACACTCCCGCTCACCAAACATCTAGTGGCCTCAATGATCTGGCCAAACTGTTGGGCCTGGACTCCTCGAACCGAGTGGAGGTCTCAGCCCAGCTCTTGTCAAGGGAAGGTAAAGGAACTTGAGAGAAGGGTCCAGGGTCTGCTGAGGAGTGAGGCCAGGCGCTGGAGCCCTTGCCCGCCTTGTCAGACTCCAGCCCTTCACTGAGGAACTCCAGCTCCTTTCCTCTGCTCTCAGATCAGGGCCAGGCAATGTGGGTGCAGGACCGAGCAGTTGGGAGTGACGTGCTAGTCGGTTTATCACTGTCATGCTCATTGTATTTGGAGCAGATGTGGGCATGTGAAACCCTGACTGGCACAGAGGTCCCAGAGAGACAGAAGGAGCGGCAACAGGCTGCCAGAGCCTTCAGGGATTGGCTGGTATATGTGCCCAGCACCTGTAAACCACTGCCCTTGGGGCTATAAACTGAGAGACTCGGGAGGTGGGAAGAAACAGTGCTAAAACTCTCGCCCTGACTGACTACTGTGTGGGCACTGGTCTGGCTCTGCCTTCTTTCCCAGTCAGCCCTGTGGAGGGACATGTGGCCTCCAGTGTGTAGTCTGCATCCAGGGTGCTGCCGAGAAACTGCAGACTGAGTGAGTGGGTGTGTTGTGTCCTTTCTCCTCCCAGGTTGACCCTTCCATCCCTCTGGGAACCCCTCACCATGAGCTTGCCCCAGAAAGCTCTCCTGAGAGGTAAAGGGACAGATGGGAACTGGAAAGAGATGTAGGACAGACCAGGCCTAGCAATAATGCCCTTCCCATCTGCCTTCCAGTTGTCAAGATGTGCCAGAGGTTCAACGAGCCCTCATGCCTGTGGTGGGAGAGCTGGTGCCAGTCGAGAGGGTCTGGGCCCAGCACTGCCTGCACCCCCAGCACTCCCCAGGGCTCAGGTGTGCCCTTCTGGGGTCTCCAGAAGTGGGTGGGGTGCCACATGTTGGTGAGACCAATCTCCCTGGGGCCACCTTCAGTCTCTCCTGCCTCCCCTCCAGAGTCAGCCAGCACCCACTGGTCCCCACACCCATCTTGGGCCTGCTGCTGCTGCTGCTGCTGTCTGTCCTGCTGCTCAGCCAGTCCCCGACGCCCTCGTTACCACAGCTGCAGCTCTACTACCTACAGCCCCCGCCAGTGTGAGCACCCTTCCCACAGACACCGTCCTCCATGCCACCGCTGTGCCTCACCTGCCACTGACTCAGAACACTGGGCCCACATCCTTCCGTTGTTTTTATGTGACCATGACCTCTCCTGGCTTTCTCCTGTTTTCTTAACAATACAAATCATGCAGTAATGACTTCGGCACAGGATGACTTCCTCACCAAACAAGTTCCAGGGGGGAGGGCAACTGGACCTCAGCTGAGTCACAGTGGGACCAGAGGTCCCTAGGCTTTCTCCATCCTCTGCTGTTTCGGAGGCTGCTAGTGCAGCATCCTCAGCACAGTGCAGGGCTGGGGGGAGCGGGCTGTCCCTGAACTGTCTCTGTGGGGTAGACTCTTTGCTGCGGGGAGGCAGTAGACTAGGGTGGGCCCCTCTGCACTGCCAGTGCACCGCCTGGTCAGTCAGTGCTTCTGAGCAGGCAAGCCAGAGGCTTCTCTGACAGATCCTCATTGGCAACTCCACAAAACATGGGGCCACACAAGAGCGCGGGCTTGCGGACCTCTGATCCCTCGAGCTGCCTGAGTGCTGTGAAGGGGCCTCTCTACCGTAGGCACTCCACACCAGGATCGTGCTTCCCTCAGGATCGTGCTTCCCTCAGTTTTCCCTCATCGGCACTGGCTCCATGATTTGCAAAGACAGGGCCAAGTGGGGTGCAGTCTGAGAACACCCCCCCACCCCACGCGTTCGGTTTTGAGAGGCGGCGCAGGTGGCATACGGACGGCAGGGGAGGGTTTTAAGGTCAGCTGGACAGCCCAGCCGTGGGAAGGAGACCCAAGTCTGGTGATTCAGGGAAAGCAGGCCGGCAGCCAGAGCAGGCTCTGCGAGTGAAAAGCTCGGTGGGGCTCGGGCCCCAGCCCAAAAGCTGTTCCCAGTGCCCAGGAGAGGGCTGAGAAGGGCAGGCCCAGCCACTCGGGAACAAGACCCGCCGCCTGTGGAGCCGCGGGTGGAGCCGGGAGGTCTGAGCGAATCCACGCGGGAGAACAGACCTGAACTGGCCGGAAGGTGGAGGGAGCCGCGGGAGGAGGGTTGTATGGGGGTCAGGGAAGGGCGGAGGAGGGAGTTTGGAGAAACGTGAGCTCTTTTGGCCGCACCCTGAGTCCTAAGGCAAAGCAGCCAGGTGTGGTCTGCTGGAGAGAGCCGTCCGATTTCCGGGCATGAGGATCGCCTCCCGGAAGCCTGGAATTGCTGCGGGCGCCGCCTACTAACTGTTTCTGACCGTAGCCTGGGCTTCCCAGCCGCAAGCAGCAGCTCCGCCTTCACAGCGTAAAGGCCAATGAGGACTCGGTCCGCCTCCAGGAAATGCAAATTTAGGAAGGCGGCCTCTTCGACCCTCTGTAGGCCAATCAGGTCGCGGTCCGCTCGCCCCGCGGGCTCGCAGAATCGACAAGTGTCGCTGGGGGGCGGGGCCTCCGGGGGCTGCGGGCTTTGGTTACCGGCTCCTGCACCCAGGACCGCGCGAACTCCCCCGAACTCTTGGAGACCTCCAGGGGCGGGTAAACAAAAGGCCCAGAGAGGTTAAGACACTCCGACCCCCCGCCTGGCGTGGTGGTGCACGCCTTAGAGAAGCAGACAGGTCTCCTGAGTTCGAGCCTAGCCTGGTCTACAAAATGAGTTCCTGAACAACCAGTACTTATACAGAGAAACCACGTCTTGAAAAGCCGGGGGTGGAGGTGGGGAGCGGAACCTGACCCAGCCGAGTGGTGGTGGCAGTCGCCTTTAATCCCGGCACTCGGGAGGCAGAGGCAGGTGGATCTCTGAATTCGAGGGCAGCCTGGTCTACGGAGTGAGTTCTAGGACAGCCAGAGATACACAAACCCTGTCTTGAGGGGAAAAAACCGAAAAACCCGACCCATCACACAGCCGGATCAGGGGCCTGCGACTGTGACAAAAGGAGAGTGGAGTGGCGAGGGAATTCGGAGAGAACAGACTCGGTCAGACCCTGGAGGCTGCGGGGCCAGCGAGGACGAGGAGGGCCACGTTGCAGTGAGACGGCGCGCCCACCCTGGGGCCCCTCCCCACACACCCATGCGAGGGCGGCTCAGCGAGAGGGCGCGGTCCTTGTGGAATAGGCTCTTTATTGGGCTCAGGGCGCGTCCAGCAGCAACAGCTTCTGCATATACGAGTCTAGCCAGCGGCGGCGCTCCAGGGCGGCTAGCAGGCGCGCGCGCTCCCGGAAGGCTGCGTCGTCCGCTAGCGCCAGGCTGCGTCGAGACAGGGGAGTACCCAAGTCAGCCCAGGCCCGGCCGGGGGCGCGGAGGCTGCGAGAAGAGAGATGCAGTGGCTGAGCGCCAGGCCCCACATGCCGCCGGTCCCCACTGTGTTCTAACGTCAAGCCCTCCCCTCCCCCACTCACCCCCGCGTGTTATCTCGCCTTCCCTTGGGGTGTCTCCTCCCATTCCTGGGTGTCAGGGACCTCACACCTACCTGAACACACCAGCGAGGGGCAGGGCAACACCTGAAGCAGGGCCGGTGCCCCAGGGCACAAGCAATAGCAGCAGCAAAAGCAGCAGCAGCCGCTCTCGGGGGCTCCTGGACACCTGGCAGGTCTCCATCACCTGTGAACACGGGGGACAGGATCTCGATGTCACCATCCCGCCCAGAATCTGGGAGCCCACCGTCCAACCCCCGCCACCAGCCTCCCGCCGGGCCCCCTACCGTGCAGTGGACTCAGGAAGTGATGCTCACACCCCCTCTTATATACCCGCACAACCCTCGCCTTGGCAGTGACGCAGGCCGGACTGGGGGCACGGGGTCACTCCACCCCACGCTCATTAGGAGCCGCCAGCGGTAATGAGAAGCCTGGTGGGGGCCTCCGCTGCTGTGACCGCCACCAACTAATTGGGACCCAGAGCTGGTACTGAAGAAGGGGAGTGGAGGGGACAGACAGAGAGGTGGACATAAGGGGTGTGTCAGAGGGATAAAAATAGAGACTGCAGAGGGGACCATTAGAGCACAAGTCGGGGACACAGAGAGAGGCAGAGAAGAGAGAGAGCAGAGGAATCCAAGAGGAGAGAAGGAAGGAATAACCTGCTGGCAGGACAGAGACTGGGTGCCCTAGGAAGGACATAACAGGAAGAGAGGAAGGCCTGAGGGCTGTGGAGATGGAGGGGAAGGGAGATGAGGGCTGAGACGGTGTGGGAAGGACAGGCAGGCTTAGCAGACAGCCAGGGAGAGAGAGGAGGTGGCAGTGTGCAAACAGGTGAAGTCATGATGTGGGGACACAGAGGCCCTGGGCTTCCACAGGGATGCGTCTTCCCGGGTCCCCCAGGGGCACTGGGACATGGTGGAGATAAGGCCCAATCCTCCATACCTGGCATGTTTAAAGGGGGTTCCCAAGGCCACCCCCATAGTGCAGTTTGCCTGTCTTGCCAGACTCAGGAGGCAGAAGCAGGAGGATCACTGCAAATCTGAGATGTGTGTATGCTACATAAGACTCTTATCAAAGTAGGGGGCAAATAAAGAGGGACGCCCTCCTCCCATGTTATGGGCAAAGGAGGTGGACAGGAGCCTGGACTCCTATCTCTGCAGAAAGGAGGGGCCCAAGCTTGGAATCCCAAACCTAAAGGTAGTCAAGACAGAGCCCCAGACTCCTGGGTTCTGGCAAGGGTCCACCTGGAAGCCTGGGTTCCCTAGTCTGAAGGGAACAGAGTGGCCTAGTGGGATTAAGGTAAAAAGGGGCCAGAGACTTAGATCCTTGGGTTTGGTTGGGGGAATGGGAGAGGGCCTAGGGCTTGTTTGTTTTTGAGGCAGGGTTTCTTTGTGTAGCCCTGGCTGTCCTGGAACTCACTCTGTAGACCAGGCTGTCCTGGAACTCACAGAGATCTGCCGGCTTCTGTCTCTCAACTGCTGGATTAAAGGTGTTGGCTACCACCAGACAGCTGGGCCCAGGGCTTTTATATATGGAGAGTTTGTTTTGTGTCTGTTGGGTTGGTAGTTTTTGGAGGGTTGTTTTTGCGTATGTTTGGTTGGTTTTTATTTTTGTTTTAGAGTCAAGGCTTCACACTGTAGCCCAGGCTGGCCTGGAACTGATTCTGTAGCCCAGGATGGCCTCAAATTTGTGGCAGTTTTCCTACTTCAGCCTCCCAGATGCTGGGATCGAAGGCAAGGACCACCATTCCTGGCTCTTGAGACACAGTCCTGCTAGGCAGCCCAGACTGGCCTGGGTCTTACTGTCACCCACGATGGCCTCAGCCTTCCAAGAACAGGAATCACAGGCCTGTACCATCATACCTGGCCAAACCTTGGCTTCAAAGGGAAAATAGCCTGGTTAAATCCTAACTTCCTCCTTTGCCCTAGCTATGAGGTCCTATGTCTTTGTTTCTTTAAGAACCTCAGCTTGTTGCTAGGCTCCCAGGATTCCTCAGGGAGGGGGTCAGGTGCATCACCTGTGTGCCTCCGGGACCCTAGCACCTGCCCCTTCCAGCGCCATTCAGCAGCACTCCCTGCCTGTCTCTTTGTCCAGCGCTGGTCATCTGCTGTTTTGGACACCACTGAACAGGTAAGAGACCCCATGACCCAAGTGACCCTGTCCTACCCAAGCTCACTCCTCCATCTCCAACCCACTACAGAAGTTACTGGATCTATCGTCGATAGACAGGGGATAGAGCTCACTGTCAGAGAGGAGTCTACACCTCACATCCCTACTCTCGGAGACCTGGAACTCAGATCCAGACATCACTTAACCCATGGTCTGAGGATCCCATGTCCTTTCCCCTGTAACCCTTAAGCCCCACTTCTAGGTCCCAATATTCAAAGTTTCTAAGCCCCTAATTTCTGGCAAGAACCAAAGACATGGACCCTCAGCCCTTCACTCTGTGGGCCTCAAAGCCCAATAGCTACCTTCTTAGGACCATGGAGTCTTCCCCCTCCCTCTGACTCAGCTTGGGCCCCAGCTCTTCATTCTCAACCTCTAGTGTTAATGTCTGTGCAGTCCTGGTTTCTTAAGAACCCTGGGAGGAGAAGGAGGTTGTCCTGTGTCCCCTTGGCCACCTGATACCCTCTGAAGGTGGAATCTAACATTTGTCGGACCTTGGAAAGGTGTCATTATGTCCCAGTTTTCAAGGACCCCACTGGTAAATGTACTCCCACTCCCGAGAATCCCTGAACTCCTGTAACCTTAGCGACCACAGTTACCACCTCACAGCCGCCAGAGACTTGCAGTTGGGTTTTGCCAGAGTCCCTGGGCAGACCTGGTCCTTTGGGGAGCCAGTGGGTGTGGCCTCTGGGAGTGTGTTTGGCTCCAGGATGCTTTGGTGTTAACCTTTTCCTCCCTACTCCTTCCACAGCCACAGGCATCTCTGAGCCATGCAGCTCTTCAGCTCCATCTTCTTCCTCTCCCTCCTCTCCCTCCTCGGTGGTCTGGGTTCCAAGGCAGCTCCCTCAACCTCTCTGCCTGTGGGCTCCGACCCCCAGGGGATAATCCAGCCCTCTAGGATGCCTGTTGCTCTAGAAAATTCTACTAGAGACAGGCCTACCCCAGGATACCCCGCAGCGGCTCCTCCTGAGCCCTCCAAGACACCACCCCCCAGACCCAGCCTCTCAGGTTCTCCAGAGACCCCCGTGCCTGCCCAGCTCACAAGCTCAGTCACGGAATCCCAGGATGCTTTACAAACGAGCCCCTCCAAAGCAACACTGCCAGGATCTTCTGAGATCCCCAAACCTGATCTGACTGCAATTTCCCAGACTGGATCTCCTGACACCCAAAAACCTAACCCCTTCAAAACTTCATCCTCAGAATCACCCAGAGCTGAACACACTGACCCTACACCAACTACACACCAAGACTCCCCTGAAATCCCCAAAGGAGGCACCCCCCAAATCTCTCCTGGTGAAGGGCCTAAGATACCAAGTCCTGGCCCCACCCAACTCCTCAGCTTCACATCCCGAGAGACCTATGACCCTGGTGCTAACAGAACCCTGAATTCTGCATCACTACCAACCACCCATGCTGACCCCACAGACACTCCACAGTCAGCATTCATCACCCACTCCAATCCCACTGACACCCCCCAGACACAGTTCCCCACAACCACCAACCAAAGTGCAACAGAGATGGCTGTGAACTCTGACTTAGAAATCACCACTGGTCTTCCCACCCACCCGACAGCAGCCTTCAGAGAGGAAGCCACCACATCCAGTGAGCCAGGCTCCAGTCCCAGCCCAGAATCCCCTGCAGTGACCCGAAATGCCACTCCTGGCCTGCCCACGTCAGATCCACTAGAGACCAAAGAGCTGAATATACCCCAGAACTCAGGCCCTAAAGGACCAGATATCCCTCCTCCCTCAGCACGGATTGCAGGCCCCCCTGCTCCTCCAGAACACCCCAATCAGGTAGCCCCTGGGATGCCCCAGGCCCCTCAGAAACACAGCCGAGGAGAGACAGTCAATACAATCATCGTGGTGGAGCGAGTGAAGGAGACCGGTGAGGGGCCTGGCCATGGAGCTCCAAGCAGAGGGCCGGGCCTGGACCCTGGGTCTGAGGGAGGAGGCCGGGCCTGGACCCTGGGTCTGAGGGAGGAGGCTGGGCCTGGACCCTGGGTCTGAGGGAGGAGGCTGGGCCTGGACCCTGGGTCTGAGGGAGGAGGGCTGGGCCTGGACCCTGGGTCTGAGGGAGGAGGGCTGGGCCTGGACCCCTGAGTCTGAGGGAGGAGGAATGGACCTGGACCCCTGAGTCTGAGGGAGGAGGGTGGGACCTGGACTCCTGAGTCTGAGTGGGGAGGGCTGGGTCTGAGGGAGGAAGCCCTCTGTTTAAATGGCTGTGTCATCTCTCAGGGGTGACTCTGGTCAGCCGCCCGCGAGGCTCCATCAGTGGATCCCTGTGCCTGTTCTTCGCCGGGACAGGGATGCTAATTGGCATATTCCTCCTGCTGTGGTGTCTCTACCGCCGAGCCTCCAGACACAGGTCCTTTGCACACCACCGGCTCCAGGACAGCGGAGATGAACCGGGTAAGTGTTTGCTCACCCTGCAGTGCCCAAACGGTTCCTTATCCAGGCCTTGTCCAGACTTAGGACACCCTTCTAAAGAACACAGACAACCCCCCCCCGGGGGGGGGGGCTGGAGAGATGGCTCAGCGGTTAAGAGCACTGGCTGTTCTTCCAGAGGACATGGGTTCAAGTCCCAGCACCCACATGGCAGCTCATAACTGCCTGTAAGTCCAGTTTCAGGTGATCTGACACCTTCACACAGATACACATGCAGACAAAACACAAGTGCACACGAAATACAAACAGATAATTCCAAACAAAAACACAGACCCCTGTCCCAGGTAAGTGTAAAGCCTGACCCTACCACGGTCTGGTCCCAGCCCCTTATATCTGAAATCATTCCTCTCCCCCATCCCACTTCTTCCTCCTCTGAGTCAGGATCTCACTGTGTAGCCCAGATCCCCCCCCCCCGACACACACACACACACACACACACACACACACACACACACACACACCAGCAATGTCCTCAGCTCCTCCGCGCCCACACGCGCCTCGCCCCACCCTCGCCCTGCAGTCTTGCACCTGGATGCCCCGAAGGACCCCCTGGACCTCTACTTCTATGCCCCCGACGCGTGGGTGCCCTCGCACATCCCCACGCATCAGCCACCGCCCACGCCCCCGCCGCCGCCCAAGCTGCCCCCTCCGCCCCGCGGCCCGCAGCGCCTGGAAGCCCTGTCTCCTGCCGCGCTGTCCCCCAACTTCCTCTGATGACTGCAGCAGCCCGGGTCCAGCCCAGCTTCAACGCCTAGAGGAACCCCAGAGCCGAGCAGAGCTTCCCAATAAAGCCCCTCACCCCCAGAGTCTGCGCCTGGGTGCTTGGCGGGGGGTGGGGGAGGGTCCGGGGTCCGCTCAGCCCAAGAGGGGAGGTGGCCACAACCGACAGGAGGTGAGGAAACGGAGGTCCACACTGGGCGGTAGAGAGGGCTGGGGTCTGCACCCCTGGACCCCCAGTCTGAGGAAGGTGGCTAGGGCCTGGGACTGAGGAAGAGGGTGGAGTCTGGCCTCTCGACTCTTGTGACCCACAGGTGACATCCTAGTCTGTACACCAAAGCGTTTATTGGGCGTGGGATGGGGCAGGGCAGGATTTACAGTCACAGAGACAGAGACACCAAGACACAACCCTGCCCAGGAACAGCCCTCTTCTCCCAAGCCTGCTCCCTGTCCTGGGATTCCTAAGTTGAAAGAGGGGTGTCTGTGAGGGGAAGCACCCCAGATTCGGAGTCATTTAGCCCCTGAGGGACACAACAAATGGTCACTGAGAAACTGAGGGCAGTCTGAGCCACCCAGAATAGTAAAGTGCAAGGATTTGGGGGGAGGGAGATCCTGAAACCACCACAGGGCAGAAGTGACAGCTTCGAGCCCCTGAATTAATAGACTTGAGCAAAGACCTGAAAACTGAGTCAGAAAAAGAGCACGGGGTGAGCAGAGCCACGTCGGCCATTTCCCTGGACATTGTACTAAGCTAAGGGTGAGGACGAGGCCCGGCAAAGTGTGCTGGTGAGGGAGGGAGCTAAGGAGTGGGGAGACTTGAAACCGCCATTTCCCTCCGAAACGCTGGTGAGAATCAGTCCTTGGAATGGCGGGGTCGGTGGTTGGTTGAACCATCTTGGGAAATGCCGGACGGTCGGGGAGCCTTGGGACTAATAGGGGATGACCATGAGTTTTTCTGAGTTGGAGACCAGCTGAATAACCTTGGGGTAGCCTGAGAATCCCTGGGGTCCTAGGAAAAGGGGTGGAACCTCAAAACCACAAGTGAAAGGTTGAACTGTGTCCACCAAGTGGAGTCCTGAGGGGAGAGATTTGGAACCGGACAGAACAAGCGAACGACTTCCGGGGTGTTTGGGTATCCTAGAAACTGCTAGTGTGCAGCTTCCCCCCCTTGAGAGGCGGCTGAGAAGGGACGAGGTTGGTTGACAGCACTGGGAACAAGGGAAGACTCGCATCTGAGGCCCGAGGCCGGCCAGGGAGGAGGTGGGTCCTCCCCACGGCCGCCCAGGCTGGAGGTGGATGGAGGTCCTGGAAACTGCCAATCAGTGGGAGGCACACGGTCAGTAGTCCCGGACAGGGGGCGGGGGCCTCGGAGGTTGGACTGTGCTGTGTGTGGCCCCATAGGAAGGAGGAGGTGCAGGGGGAGCCCCCGGGGGCTCGGCCTCATCTTCCATCTCACTCTCCTCGCTGCCGGCCAGCTGGTCGTGGCCCACAAAGCCGCACTTCTCCTCACTCATCTCCTCTGGCTCCGCCCACGGCTGCTTCTCTCCCGAAGCGAAGACCCCGTAGAAGATGACACCCCCATAGTGCACCAGGGAGGCAATGAGGAACACGTACTGCCACTCCTCCCGGGTCTGGGGGGCAGACAACACAGCAGAAGGTCAGAAGAGGGAGGGGTGCATCCCAGGGACTCTGCAGGCTGGCACAGGAGGATGGCCGTCTTTACAAATACATAGGGTGGGGGCTGAAAAGATGGCTCAGCAGTTCAGAGGTCTTATTGCGTTCACAGAAGACCCAAGTTCAGTTCTCAGCACCCACATTAGGCAGCTCACAATGACCTGTAATTCCAAGGAGTCGGACGCCCTCTGGCCTCTGTGCGCACAGCACTCACATGCACAGCACACAATTAAAAATAACAGGAGCCGGGCGGTGGTGGCGCACGCCTTTAGTCCCAGCACCCGGGAGGCAGAGCCAGGCGGATCTCTGTGAGTTCGAGGCCAGCCTGGGCTACCAAGTGAGTTCCAGGAGAGGCGCAAAGCTACACAGAGAAACCCTGTCTCGAAAAAACAAAACAAAAAAACAAAAAACAAAAAACAAAAAAAAAGAAAGAAATTAAAAATAACAGGAGGCCAGATGTGGTGGAGCACAGAGGCAGATGGATCTCTGTGAGTTCGAGGCCAGCCTGGTCTACATAGAGTTCCAGAACAGCCAGGACTATATAATGAAACTCCGACTTAAAAAAAAATAGTGCTGGTGAGATGACTCAGTGGGTAGACAGGCTGCCAACCCTGAAGACCTGAGTTCTACCCCGGGACCCACACGGTGGGAGAGGGGACCAATATATATTCCATACCACAAAACAGCTCACACATGCTAAGTTAATACAAAATTAAACTAATAAAAATAGATGTTTTAAGAGATAAAATCTCTGAGTTTGAGGCCAGCCTGATCTACAGAGTGAGTTCCAGGACAGCCGGAGCTACACAGAGAAACCCTGTCTCTGTCTCTGTCTCTGTCTCTCTGTCTCTCTGTCCCTCTGTCTCTCTGTCTCTCTTTCTTTGATTTTTCGACTTTTCGAGACAGGGCTTCTCTGTGTAGTCCTGGCTGTCCTAGAACTCACTCTGTAGACCAGGCTGGCCTCGAACTCACAGAGATCCACCTGCCTCTCCCTCCCAAGTGCTGGGATTAATGGTGTGTGACACCACCACCTGGCGTGAAACCCTGTCTTAAAAAAGAAAGAAAGAAAGAGACAAATTAATTAATTAATTAATTAATTAATTAAAGAAAGGGGGGGTTGGGTGTCAGAAGGTTCCAGGCATGCACTGGGAGGGCTGTGCTAACCTTGTGCTTGGTCATTGCACCCACGATGATGGGGCACACCATCCCAGACAGTGTGCCCACGCCGTTGGAGATGCCCATCAAGATGCTGGCATAACGAGGGGCGATGTCCAAGTGGTTCACGTTAAACCCTGGTGGGGTATCAAGTCAGCAGCTGTCACACCAAGTCCCTGCTGCAGTGTCACACCCACCCATCTCCTCTGCTCTTCTGAGGCACTCATTTTTAAAAATTTATACTTATTACTGTGTATGTCTGTGTGAGGGTATACACATGTGAGTGCAGTGCCCATAGATGCCAGAAGAGGGCGCATGATCCACTACTGGCAGTTGGGTAGATGCTGGGAACCAAATTCAGGTCTTCTGAAAGAGTAGCAAGTCTTAACTGCTGAGACATCTCTCTAGCTCCTGAGAAGCCCATTTCAGGGCCTGAGCTGACTCCAATACCCCCAGCTACCCATCTGGGGTTCTCACCAGAGATGGCAAAGCCGCTGAAGCCCACAGCCAGGACAAGGAAGGAGATGGCCACACCCTTGGAGTGTGAATATCCGACCACCAGCAGCAGCGTGGCTTCCATCCCGAAGCCTGCAGAGGGCCATGTCTCCCATGTGCCCATTGTGACCCTACTGGCCACCCTGCCCACATCCCCAGCCTTGATCCCACCCCAGCCCCCTTCTATTGACCCCATCTGGCCACTCTGACCTGTAGAACACCTGACTAGTTCCACCAAACCAGAAAGGGTCCTGCTTCCCCAAGATCCACCCCAAGCCATATCTTTTGATGGCTCTGCCTTAAAAGGGCCCACTGTGGTCCCACCTTCTGACTAAGCCACACTCCGCAAGACCCAACACCCCATCTCTGAACCCTCAGAACTCACTTCTATGTCCCTATCACATAAGGAAGCCTGGGACCCCACTCAGGTCCCCATCTCCCCTGATCCCCATTCTCAACTATCTTGCTAGGTTCCCCACTCACAGTCTGGTGTTCCCAAGTCTCCACCCATGACCTATCTCCCTAAAACCCCAGTTATGGCCATTTTAGAGTTATAGGACTTTTGGTTTCAGGGTTATATAGGACTCAGCTCCCCCAGTCCCAGCACCCCCACCCCCACCCCCCACCCCCGCCAGACTAGTTTTAGCCTGGTTTCACCTCGGGAAGGTCCCACTCTTCCATCTCGGTGTCATCTCTACACCGCTCATCTGCCTACCCTTTCCACAAGGTGGTCTCCAAACCTGGCTTCCCGAAAGTGTTGCACACTGCCCTTACTCCCTCAGATGGGGTGGGGTCAGCCACGCCCTGTGACCCCCACCTCTACCCTGCCCATCAGACCCTCCCCTTTGCGCCCTGCTCCACGCGCGGGCTCCACGCGCGGGCTCCACCCACTCACCGCCGCAGTTCATCAGCTTTCGCACATTGGTGGTGGACATTATGCGGCGACTGCGCAGGAAGTCGGCGATCTGGCCTCCGATGGGCACGATGATGGTCATGACGAGGTGAGGCAATGCCGACACCAGGCCCACCTGTGAGAACAGGTGGATAGGCAGCCACTCCCTTTGGCTGACTACAACATCCTCCTCCGCCCTTGCCTAGGGACGCAGGCACCCTCTCCCTCACCCCCACCGCGTCCCCCACTCCTGCACCCTAACCTTGCTGATCTCAAAGCCGAACACTTCTTCAAAGTAGGCGGGCTGGGAGATGAGGAGCAGGTAGAAGGTCCAGCTGCGGCAAAAGTTGGCCACGATGATGGCATAGACTGGCATGGACGTGAAGAAGCGCCTCCAGGGTGTGTTAAATTTCTGGGGGGAAGGGGAGAGCAGACCATGCTAAGGCAGACACTTGGGAACTTCATGTCCCTTCAGGGACCCCACCCTAGCTCACTGAAGCCTCTAGCATGGGCCACATCTTTACTCCTGGGGACTTAGGGATTCTAAAACTCCAGCTTTAAGGTTGCATCACAAGGATGAAAGATGGGTCCTGACTCCCCAGAGGTTCCTTGAGTTCCAGATATTAAACCCCATGATAACCCATAAGTGTGAGCCCAGTAAAATGTCTATTCAATCACGCTACAAAGTTTAGCCATACGCACAGCAATATCTAGCAAAATCTCAAGTTCTAATCCCCCTCTGCTGCTTTTAACCAGGCGTCATCCGTGGCTGTAACTCAGCCACCTTGTACCTAACTCTATGTCCAGTACCTGCCATTCTGGAACACCATCCAGCCTAATATGGAATCTAACCCACCTAGTTTCTTTTCTTTTTCTTTTTTTTTTTTTCCAGTAATGGGAATAGAACCCATGACCTCATGCATGCTAGGCAAGCACTCTATCATTGAGCCATGCCCCAGTCTAGGCAAATGATCTACCATTGAGCTATACCTCTAACCCACTTTTGAAATAAAGCTTCACTAAACTTCTCAGCCTGGCCTTGAACTCACTTTATAGCCTGACCTCGAACTTGCAATCCTCCTGCCTCAGCCCCTGAAGTAGCTGCGATGACAGGCCTGTATCGCCACACCCCATCTAGCCCCATTTGCCTGGCAGTCCTATTATCCTCTCTGAGTCACTGCACAGCTTTGAGCCAGCACACTCCTCTCCGCCCTACACAGTCCCACAGCCGCACCGTAACGGGGTTCATGAGCTTGGCACTCTCTCCGATGGCATCCTCGATGTATTTCCGCTCCTCTTCTGAGATGCTGGGATGCATTGCCGGTGACTCGTAGGAGACTAGCAACCAGAACAGGTACCAAAAGATCCCGAAGCTGCCTGTGGGGGGCGGAGAGGGAGGAGAGTAGGGTGACATCTGGCCTCACTCAGCCCCAGGGCCGCCCAGAACCATACATTTGAGTCCCTCACCATAGACATAGAAGACAGAGCTCCATCCTGAATACTGCACCAGGACCCCAGCCAGGGGCATGGCAACCACTGCCCCAGCATAGGAACCTGAGGAGACAAGGAGGGTAGAGAGCAGACCCCCCTCAGCCCTGGAATCTGCCACATCACAGCTCAACCCCCTCACACAGGAGCCGGTCCCCAGTCCCTTCTCACCACAAAAGGCTGTTGTCGCCAGCCGACTCCGTTCTAAGGGAGGGGCCCATTTGCTCCAGATGCCGTGGCAGGCAGGGTATGTGACCCCCTAGGGAGGGAGCACCGAGGTCAAAGAGAAGAGGTGGGGTCAGAGAGGGGGGCAGGGCTTATGGGACAGGCTTTACCTCTACCAGTCCCTGCAGGATCCTCACAAAGATGACACAGCCGTAGTGGACGCGGGCCGCTGAGGGGATCAGCATGTTTAGGGTGGAGGTAGCCACGATGGCAAAGCCAAAGACCCTGGTGAAAAGGGGGGAAAGAAAAGTCTAACCAAGGCAGACGTAGTGAGGTGTTCATGTGGTCCTGGCCATCTAGCCTTCCCACCATCCCTAGGATTTGCCCTTCCTGCCCACAACAGGCCACGAGTTTCACAGAACTCAAGGACACCGCTAAGATATGCCCTCAAACAAGGACCCTCCCAGTATCCCAGAGCCAAACCCAAGACCACACCTCTAGCTCCACCACACACACACAGCTGCAATTTCTGCCGCCTTGAGATGCCACCACTGTACCTGTTGGCTGCGAATTTTTGGCATATAAATCCTCCTGGAATCTGAGTGACAATGTAGCCCCAGAAAAAGGAACCATGTATGAGGCCGACAGTCTCTGGATCCCAGTTGAACTGAGCTTTCTGCGGGTCAAAATGCACATCAAACTAGCCGCCCTCCAGACGCTACCCTCCATCAATCAGCACCCATAGAATTAGTGTCTCAGACAATCAGCAACCAGATCCCCTCCCCCTGCCCAAACCTGCCAATCAGAGCTCACTGGAACTCCGCTCTTCTATGTAGCTAGAGCTAGTCCTATAATAGTGCTATGTAGTCCTATAAGCGCTGTTGTCTAGAAGCCTAGTTCTACTTGCTTGCTTACCTCAGTATCCCCTCCCTGAATATCCCCAAGTGTGGGAATGACTGCCTCCTGTTTGTGGACAGACCTGTATGGGGTCTAGGCAGGGCCAAGAAGTAGCTAAATTAGGGGTGTTCCTTATTATATTGGAGCAAAGGATGGGCTTTCAGGTAAGCTACAGACTAAACCAAGATTTTTTTTTTTCCTTTTTCCAGTCATGGGCATGGCTTCCATAATACCCAAGTTAAAATAGCATAAATCTGAGTTTGGACAAGGCTTTAGGTGTGGGCCAGAACTAATCAGGTGGGCAAAGGCGGAGGTAAATTTGGAAAGGAGCTTGAGAGAGGAGTGAAATTATAGAAACGTGACCCGAGAACATAAACGCGGGACACAGCTGTAAGAGAACTGGCTAGAAGGTCCAAGATGGGCCGAGGTAATAAGTATCATACCTAATACTGGTGGGACATTTCCTAATCTGGTGTGGAAAGGGGTGGAGCTTTCTTTATATCAGGGCGGGGCTTAGGAAGGCAGGGACCCAGAGTAAGGTCAGATCTGTCGGGAGGCACGATGGGCAGATTGTAGCTGGGAAGGAGTGTGAACTGGCCGCGTGTGACATCCCGGGCCGTGAGCAGGGCTCGCTAGAGCAGCTACCTGCACCACCACGTGGCCCCCACGGTGGGTCGTGCTGTTGTTGACCATGGACACGATGGCCACGCCCAGGTTGCAGCGGATGCCGAAGCTGATGCAGAAGCCCAGACCACTCATGATGGCGATGATATAGCGCCGAGGGAGGCCAAAGCAGGTGCAGTCCACCACAGGCGGGTCCCGCGTGTGCGTGGTCACTGGGCGCCCGTCGGCGCTCAGCTCCAGTGTCTCCGCGCCTTCCTGACGCTTCTCCAGGAACCTGCAGGGCAGCCAGAAGCCAAGCCTCAGCAGTCCGGGCCCCTCCTCCCGGTGGCACAGGGGCTCCGGGCTTAACCTTGCTTTGCTGCCCTCGCTAGGATGCAGGTATCTCTGGATCTGTCTTTCCCTCCCTCCATCCAAGAACTCAGGGTGCTCTCTCCTCCCTGTGACAGAGGAGTGCATGGCAAAACCCACGTCTTTTGTCAGACCCAGAATTCTGAGTCGGAATCCCTTCCAGTGCCAGGAGTCCAGGCCACCAGCTCTCTCTCTCTCCTGCCTGGATTCGACTCTGGGGTCAAGATCTTCAGTCCCTTTCTGCCTCTCTCCACTAGGGAGTTATAGACTCCACACCACCCTTTGGGATCAAAGAGCAGGTGCCTGCAAGCCCCCACCGCAAACTCCAAGACTGTCCCCAGCCCCCTCCGGCAGATGCAGATCCAAGTCTATTTGAGTCAGCAAAGGTACAAAGAGGCCTGTGCAAAGGTGTCAGAGCAGATGCTTCGAGCCACCTCAGCTATATATACAGACACCCCTCCCCTCCCCCCCTCCCCCTTCCCGTGATCGCCCTGCCCTGCTTCTAGGCCCCAGCTATGTGGGTTTGGGGAGTCCCCGGTGGTGCTGAGTCCAGCAGTTTGTCCAGTTTGGGGCTCCTGGGGAATCTGGGGTTCAGACTGTCAGCCTAGGGAGCAGGGAGGGGGAGTGATGGCTGGTGTCCTGGCAGGGGACAGATGGCCCTGGTAGGGAGATTGGCGCATTCATTCCCCAGCGTGACTCTCGCCTCCGCCCGATCTGCATCCAGGATTGAGTCTGCGGTGATGGATAGAGCTCATGGAGGGGCTGTCTCCCAGGCAGAGATGCTGCCGGAGACAGGAGGGCCTGACCTGGAGACAGGTGGGCAGAGTGCTGAGTGCTGACATGGAGAGACAAAGAGTGGACAGAAACATGGGGAGTCGACAGAGAACTAGCCAAAGGACGGGGGGGGGGGGGGGGGCTAATGAAAGGGTGGAGACTCAGAGAGAGAGCACAAAAGATAAGAAACCCAGAGGGGAGATGACAGAGACCTAGAGAAAGGAGAGAAGGTCAGAGATTCAGGGAAGAGAGAGTGGGAACTGACTAAGTAAGAGACATAGATGTGGGGTGGGAAGGGCAGAGAGCCTCTGATATTAGGAAACGGAAAGATGAGGAGACATCGGGGACAGATGATCAGAGGCCAATGAGGTGCCTGAAGTATGGGGACATTGAGAGTTCGGCGTGGCCCCTCTGAGGCGGGTAGGCAGCCAGGGGATCCGGCTGGATCCCAGGAAGGGGCGAGAACAGATGGAGGCGAGGGAGACTGGGACGGGGGAGGAAAGAACAGCCAGACGGCCTGGGGGGAGGGGCGGAGGACCGAAGAACACAGCCCACAGCCCCATCCTGAGTCTTAAGGAGGTGGGGAGGGGCAGGCAAGAAAGGGGTGGAGGTAGAAACCAGGCGTGGTGGTTCACGCCTGTAATCCCAGCACTTGTGAGGCTGAGGCAGGAGGATTGCTGCAATTTCCAGACCAGCCTGGGCTACAGTGTGAGACAAGTGAGGGAGAATGGAGATGTAGCCCAGTTGGCAGAGTGCTTGCCCAACATGTGGGAAGGTCTCAGTTCTCCCCCAGCACTGGTAAGCCAGGTACACTGGCTCATCTGTAATCACTTAGAAGCGGAGGCAGGAGGATCAGGAATTCAAGGTCATCCAGCCTGAGTCACACCAGACTTAGTCTCAACAAAACAAGCCATATGGTGGCGCTCGCCTTTAATCACAGTGCTTTAAGGCAGAGGCAGGATCTCTCTGAGTTCCAGGTCAGCCTGGTCTACATAGCATGTTCCAGGCCAGCCAGAGATGCACAAGAGCCTGTCCAAAAAAAAAAAAAAAAGTGAGGGGTCTGGAGATAGAAAGAGAGAGGGTATAGACAGAGTCCGAGAGCTGGGAATCAAAGCCCCCAGGATGAACAACATAGGGTAGAAGGACGGACCCCTGCATGTTCCCCTCCATAGAACATTCCCTGTGAGAGTGGAATTCGACCCAGGTTGATTTCTGATATTTGGCTGACTCTGAAACTGCAGGTGTGGGTCTAGCCCCAGAATTTTGAGATTTGTTGTGTGTATGAGATGTCAGATCTCTCTAAGCCAGGCTTTTCAAACAGGGATCCTGAGTATCATACAAGACAGGACACAGGGCAGTGCAGGTGAGGCCAGGCAGTGATCAGGGGTTTGAGGGCCAGCCTGGGCTACCGAAGACCTTGTCTCAAAACAGCAAGAGTCACAGAGAAGCCCCACCTCCTCTCTGAATGACCCCAACTAGGCCAGGGACTTGGTGAGGGAATGTGTCCCTTAGGGTGGAGTTTCCCCAAAGGAAGCCGAGTCTCAACTGCTCTCTGAAGATACCTCCACACTCCCGGCATCTTTCCCCCTATGCCTTGGTAGTTTTCTGGTTTCTTCCTATCACAGAATTAGGAAACTGAGACTTCAAAAACAGATGTCACAGGTCCAAGGTCACACATGAGGAAAGCAACTTGGGCCTGATCCATTCCTGGCCCCCAGCACTGCCCTGCCCAGAACCTGGCCGAAAGAAGCAAGACCCCTGGCTCCTGGCTCCTCTTCTTTGTCCTAAGTCACCCTGGGTTATTTTGGTCCAAAAGACACCCCCAGCCCCCAGCTAGCACCAGTCTTCTCCATCTCCAGGAACATCTGTAGCTCTTATCTCGTTCCAGGCTTGGGAAGAATGATCTGTGTTCAAATGATAAGTTTGGTCCTCAGCCATTGATGCTCACCCCTCTCTGTCAAAGTGGATTCTGTAAGCAAATAAATGCTTGCCCCCTCCCCAGCTTCATGATGCTTCTCCTGGGGTCTTTGAGTTTGGAGAGGAAAGGCAAGGCTGGGGACCCAGAAAGGAAACGGAGATGGAGAGAGAGGGCCTAAAGAACACCCCCTTCTGCTCTCACCCCTGCAGCCCCTCCACCAACATGTCTTTCTCTCGCTCCCCTGACTTCACACTGGTGTATTTTGAGAAACTCGTGAAAGGAGGCGAGAAAAAAGGGTGGGGAGGGGCTGGGGATTGGAAAACTAGGAGAGGTGAAGTTGTCTCAGCTCCCCCACCCCCCACTGCACCTCCTGCCTCCCTCTGTCCACCTCATCCCTCTCTCGTGTTACCAGAGGGTGGGGTAACTTAGGAGCAAGGATGTGAGCCACAGGAAGCTGGACTATCAGACTAACATTAGACTCAGGTGGCCCAGTGAGATGGACTGAGGACCACGTAAGGATGGACCAGGGCCCTGGATGGAGGAAGCAGGGCCTGAGGGCGCCATGCCCACGAGGCCATCTCCTCCCCGCACCGTGAATAGATATTTTTAGGTTTCTGGAGAGCTGAGTAATTTCTCTGACTTGGAGCCAGGGCTGGGGTTGGGGGTGAGGCTGGGAGTGTCCAGGCTGCCTCATGGGACACTGGGGTCACTGGAATCATGGTTCTGGGTGGGAGCAAGTCTCACACAGTTGTAGCCTATATCCCTTGGGAAGTCCATATCACCTCCCAAGATTAGTTTGGTTTTGTGGCCTGAAACTCCCTCACCACCACCCCCTCCTGAACCTGGGATACCCCAGCTTTTTCCTCCCGGCTTAACCCCCATCAAGGACAAGAACCAACAGCCCCAATCCGCTTTAGCTCCAGATTAAATGCCTCTAGGGACAGAATCTGAGAAAGAGGAGAGATGGGGAGAGCAGGCCAGGGGAACAGTCAGAGATTCCGAGAGAAACACAGATCTGAGTGGGGGCCAGTGGTCCAGAGAGGAAGAGCAGGAGAGGCGCAGAGTCAGGACCGGTGGACAGCTAGTGAGCGCAATGGCTCCTAATCAGAGGGAAGGGACAGAAGAGGCACCCAGAGAGAGGAGACAGGTGGACAGACACCCGGAGAATAGGGAGAGATACACAATCTCAAAGAAAAGTCAAGCCCAAGGTGGGGTGAGGTGCAGCGGGGAGAAAGGTGAGGATGGACCAGGCAGGATGGGAGGCCAGCATCGACAGGGCGGAATCCTGGACAGATGGGTGGGCCTCCCCACACAGTGCCAGGGTGTCATCTCTCTTCTCCCTCTGTCCGTCTGCTCCCGGGTGGAAAGGAGGCGTCCTCACCCTTCCCCTCCCAGGAACCCCACCAGGCTTACCGGTGCAGCCTCCCCAGGGCGCGCCCCGCCAGCTTCCGAAACTCCTCCTGCCGGAACTCCATGGTGGCTGTGCCCACGCGGGTCCCCTGCCAATCCCCCCGCCCGCGGGCCCGGGCGGCCGCGTCCGGGATCCCGGGGTCCGCCCCGGCCCGGCCCGGCCCCGCAGCTCCGCTTGGGGGGAATCAGGCTGAGAGTGCCAGTTGCCCCGGGCTGTGGCGGGACTCAACGTCGGGGGGCGGGGCGGGGCGGGGCATCACGCCCACCCAACGAGGCCCCACCCCTTGCAGGCAGGGCCCGCCCTCTCCTTCCCCAGTTACCTGGGGGCTGTAGGCCAGTAGGCTAGGCCTCTTACCTTGCAAGCTGACCCTCTCTCCTTCAACTCTCCCATCCTAGAGCCTCTACCTGGCCATCTCAAGGCCACGCCCTTGGAATTGAACTCTGAGTTGCCTCGAAACCCGCTACAATCCAGTTCCCTAGTAACTCTGCACCATCCGTGCTCTCCGGGTCCCTCCTTCCCAGATCTCTGCGCTCCTGAGCTCACTTCCCCATCTGATGTTTGGCTTTCTCATTTTCTTTTCTAGTGATGCAAGCCTTTAATTAATCCCGGGACTTGGGGAGGCAGAAACCCTGTCTCAAAAAACAAACAAACAAAAAACAGCTGGGTGATGGTGGTGCACACCTTTAATTCCAGCACTTGGGAGGCAGAGGCAGACGAATCTGTGAGTTCGAGGCCAGCCTGGTCTACAGAGCGAGTTCCAGGACAGCCAGAGTTACACAGAGAAAAACCAAAATAAACAAAACAAAACCAAAAGTTAGGGTTTTTTTTGTTGTTTTGTTTTGTTTTGTTTAGGGCTGGGCGTGGTGGCGCATGCTGTTCATCCCAGCGCTTGGTAGGCAGAGGCAAGTGGATCTCTGAGTTCGAGACCAGCCTGATCTATAGAGCAAGTTCCAGGACAGCCAAAGCTACACAGAGAAACCCTATCTCAAAAAAAAAAAAAAAAAAAGTTTTTTAAATTTAATTTTTTTTTTTTTTTTTTTTTTTTTGGTTTTTCGAGACAGGATTTCTCTGTGTAGCTTTGCGCCTTTTCCTGGAACTCACTTGGTAGCCCAGGCTGGCCTCGAACTCACAGAGATCCGCCTGGCTCTGCCTCCCGAGTGCTGGGATTAAAGGCGTGCGCCACCACCGCCCGGCTTAAATTTAATTCTATGTGTGAGCGTTCTGCCAGCATGTCCGTCTGTGCTCTACTTGTAAGCCTAGCACCGCGCACACCTAAAAATAGCATTGAATCCCCTGGAACTGGAGTTGTGAGCGTCCACGTGGGTGCTGGGAACTGAACCCAGGGCCTCTGGAATCGCCACTGAGCTCTCTCCAGCCCCTCCTTTCATTTTTTGGGCCATACTAGGGATAGGACCCAGAGCTCCACACATGCTAGGCACGTCCCCATACCTCACTCTGTAGCTCAGGCTGGCCTTGAACTTATGATCCTCTTGTGTAGCTGGTGTTACAGGCTGTGCCGCTGGACTGGCTTCCCCCATACTTTTCGGATTCCACTATTCCCCTTGAGTTCTACTTTTCCTCGGGTTTTGTCCGCACCCCATCCTTCTCTGTCCTCCCGCTTCATCCCTTTGAATTCCGCTCCCTACAACGAGGCCCACCAACACTGCCCTTGGTGCCCAGTGATTCCGTCTGCACTAGAATATCTCCAGGCTCTATGACACTCTTTTGAGTCTGGGTCCCATCAGTTGGGTCCTATCTCCTCCCTCTGAGTTCTACCCTCGCCCCCCCCCACGTGTCCCCCTACTCCTGCGGACGCTATGTTCTGTCTCTGCCTTCTGGGGTCTGGCTCCTCCCCTTAAGTCTGTCCTAGCTGTGGCTTCCACTCGGGCCCCAGGATCTGTCCCCACCCACTGAGTCCTCTCCCCACCAGTAGATCCCAGTTCCATCCCTTGGGGAAACACCAACTCTCCGGTGGCCCTCAAACCCTGACGCCCACCAGACCAACGCTTTTCCCGGTGCGCCCCCAACTCCAGGCCTCAGCAGGGTCCTGGTTTCCCCACCGTCTCTCTTCCCGTGTCGGGCCACAAATGCATTTGGGATTAAATTTTCATGATGCGGCCCAGGAAGGGACGAGAGAAGCCGATCGAGCGGCGGGCGGGCTCGGAAGATCTCCGGCTTGTCTCCGACGAGTCCCCGGGGAGGAGGGAGGCGGGCCGAGCCGCGCACACGCGCCACCTGGCGGCCGGAGCGTCCCGGACGGCGTGCGGAGGAGGCGTCCGCGGCTCCCGGCCAGGTGTGAGGGAGGAGCAGATGGTGAGGAGGAGGGAGTGGGAAGGGGGCCCCTCCGCTGCCAAATCCCGGGCAGTCGCCCGCACCGTCACCATGGCGACGGAGGAAGGAGGAACGCACCCAGCCTCAAGCTTTTTCAGGACCTGGAAACTAGTCCTTCAGTGGCCAAGGGATGGCCATGTCTGTCCCCACCACCCCACGTTTCTGCTTGCTTCTAGGAGATGTGGTTGTCCTAGCTAAGAAGCCTTGGAGCTTGAGGCTTCCTTGCGCCCTCACGTGGGCAGCTCGCTAGTTTGCTTGACAGCATCCTGGGGCAGGATAGATGTCGCTGCTGTACAGACTAGCATGGAACTTGTCATCCTCCTGCCTCAGCCTCCTGAGAATGTCATGCAGGCATACCCAACAAGCTTGGCTACAGGATACCTTCTGACTTTACCAGCTTTTCTCAGCAGCAGTATGGCCATGTTATTGTTGTTGTAGTTTTCTTCGACACAGGGTTTTTCTGTGTAGCCCTGACTGTCCTGGAACTCACTCTGTATAGTGACTGGAACTCAGAAATCCCCCTGCCTCTGCCTCCTGAGGGATGGGATTAAAGGCACGTGCTACCACTGCCCGACTTGTTTTTAATTTAAAAAAAAAAAAAAGTGTGTGTGTGTGCGCGCGCGCGTGCGTGCCAGGCAGTGGTGCATGCTTTTAATCCCAGCACTCGGGAGGCAGAGTCAGGTGGATCTCTGAGTTCGAGGCCAACCTGATCTACAGAGCAAGTTCCAGGACAGCCAGGACCACACAGAGAAATCCTGTTTTGAAAAACCAAACAAGCCGGGCGGTGGCACATGCCTTTAATCCCAGCACTCGGGAGGCAGAGGCAGGCAGATCTCTGTGAGTTTGAGGCCAGCCTGGGCTACAGAGTGAGTTCCAGGACAGCCAGAGCTACAGAGAAACCCTGTCTCGAGAAACCAAAAAAAAAAAAAAAAAAAAAAAAAATTAAACAAAAAAACAAAAAAACTAAAAACTACATATATATTTGGGGCTGGAGAGAAGGCTCAGTAGTTAAGAGCATTTGTTGCTCTTGCAGAGGACCTGGGTTCAGTTCCCAGCACCCTTACTGGCGCCCTCTTTTGAATTCTGCAGGTCCAACAGTGTACATGCAAATAAACCACTCATAAACACAAATAAATCTAAAATCTGTGTGTGTGTGTGTGTGTGTGTGTGTGAGAGAGAGAGAGAGAGAGAGAGAGAGAGAGAGAGAGGGAGAGAGAGCACCTACGGAGGTTAAAGGACAACTTTTGGGAGTCAGTTCTCTCTACTATGTGGGTTCCTGGAATGAATCTCCAGTCACCAGGCTCAGCAGCAAGTAGCTTTACTCAGGGAGTCCTCTGGACTGCCCAGGTGTAAGGTTTTTAATAGTTTAGCTGTTTGGATTCTCTCTTCTCCCTTTGCAGGGCTGGGGAGTCTCAGAGCACATTGGAAATAACTGTGCATGGGTCTGGGACAAGGTTGTGGCCAGACTTTTCTCACGAGTCAGCTTTTGACGCTGGAGAGGTGGCTCTATGTAAATACTCGTGGCTCACAACCACCTGTAATTCCAGTTCCAGGGGGTTCTGACCGCCACAGGAACCAACCACACAGACAGTGCACATACAACATACACAGACAAAACTCTCAAAAATGTAAAATAAAAAAAAAATAAATAAAAAATAAAAATGTAAAATAAAGGGCTGGAGAGATGGCTCAGAGGTTAAGAGCACTGGCTGCCCTTCCAGAGGTCCTGAGTTCAATTCCCAGCAAGCACATGGTGGCTCACAACCATCTGTAGTGAGATCTGGCGCCCTCTTCTGGCCTGCAGGCATACATGCAGACAGAACACTACATACATAATAAATCTTTTTTAAAAATATAAAATAAATAAATCTAAAAAAAAAAAAAAGGGTCAGGTTTCAACAAGTAAAAACAGCATCTGATAATTTACCAATGTAATTTATATTACAGCATGGGGGTCCTGAAAAAGCACCTCAGTTGGAGGAGTGCTTGCCCAGCCACGCGTGAAGCATGGGTTTGGTCCCCTGCTACATAAACCAGAGCAGTGGTGTAAACTCGAAACCCCATCGCTTTAGGGGAGGCAGGAGGATCATAAACTCAAGGTCATCCTCAGCTTCATGACAAGTTTCAAAGCAGCCTGGGATACATGAGGCTTTTTCTCTAATTAAAAAGAAAAAAAGCCGGGCGGTGGTGGCGCACTTGGGATCCCAGCACTCGGGAGCAGAGGCAGGCGGATCTCTGTGAGTTTGAGGCCATCATAGTCTAAAAAGCGAGTTCCAGGACAGCCAGGGCCACACAGAGCAACCCTGTCTTGAGAGATCAAAAAAAAAAAAAAAAAAAAAAAAAGGAAGAAAAATTAAAAAAGGGGGTGAGAAGTCCCCTGAGGTGTAACTCAATAGTAAAAGAAATACATGCCTCGTATTGTTCGTTTTTCCAGGGTTTCTCTCTGGAACCCTGGCTGTTCCGGAATTTGCTCTGTAGACCAGGCTGGCCTCAAACTCTGAGATCCCCCTGCCTCTGCCTCCTGAGTGCTGGGGTTAAAGGTGTGCGCCACCATTGACTGCCCAGTATATGCTTGGCATCAGAGGCCCTGAGTTACATCCTCGGCACCAAAAATGGGGAAAGGATATTGGGGAGTAGAGTGGGAGTGCCCCAAAAGAGGGAACAGCACAGGCTGAGTCAGGAGGAAGTGAAGCTTGGGGGTTCAGGACCTAGACTTGGGCATGCCCGTGACAGGAAGCTGGACCCAGGAACGGATGTGGTTTATGGAGCGCAGGAGACCCTAGGCGCTGCTGGAGTTTGGTTGCTAAGAGGTCAGGCAGTGCAAGCCCCCGCTCCATGAGAGCACCCGCTGCGCGAGGGATGGCCATTTAGTAATTCCCCACACGCCATTCTGGAGAAGAGGGCACCAGAGCTAGGAGAGCAGGAGTCAGTGGCGTGGCGGGACACTGCTCTGTGAGATGGCTGGGCATCAGTGAGGGAAGAGTTATGTCTAAGAAGGAAGGGGTCAGAGCTGAGTCTAGATGCCCGGATGCTCCGGGACCATGAAGAAGTGGACTAGGAAAGGAGGAGGGGTCAGCCCTGGGGCCCAGGAAGGCCAGTGAAGACAGGAGGCCAGGGCCTCCAGAAAGGGACAGAGACTTCTAGCAGACACGGGTCAGAACGGATGGTCGTCTCCCCTCCCACCCGCCATGTCTTGATTTCTGAAGCTGGAAAGAACAGGAAAAACTGTTTATTTCACATTGAGAGAAGACACCAACATCTTCTCCACATCTGGAAATACAGGGGGATTCTGGTTAAGACACTGACAGGAGGGGCATGGACACCATCAGTTGCTGGGAAAAGAAAGAGAATGAGGATTCAGAACCAGGGCTCTAAACCCCAGCTCTCTTCCAGCCCGGGACTTGAGGTCTCAGCCTCTTCCCACAGCTCCCTGTATCAGGTACCTTTCTTCTGTGGTGGAAAGCAGCCCTGCTGGCCTCAGGGTTGATCCGCAGGGGGATGGAGGCGTTGAGGTGGTACAGTTGCTGGAGGCTTCCCATCACCAGGTGATTCTCCCCTATCTCCAGGGTCAGCCCTCGAGCTCCATCCTGGGGATGAGGTCAGTCAGCCCACATCCCCTAGCACTGGGAAGCTATGTCCACAAGGTCATAGCATGCATGGCTGTGCTTTCAACCTCAGAACCAAATCAATGCAGACAAAATCAAAGGACAGTGACTATGAGTCCCGAGGAACTCAAACTCAGGACAGCAATGGCTGCACCTCTTGGTTTTCTGGGCCAGGAGAGGCAACTTACGCAAGTCTGGGGGCAGCCCCCGCATCACTGCTTCCAGAGATATAACCCAGGCCGAGGGATCCAGGCTCCAGCCTCCCCCTTCAGATCCGGGGTTTGGCTCCTAAACCTCCTGCCTTAGCCCCGGGGTGTCCAGACTCTAGCTCTTTTCCCTGCACTCACCAGCTTGGGGAGGTCAATTTCAGCCAAGAGGAGGTCGGGGGCTTCCAACCAAAGGTTCATGTGAGGCCGCTCTGGGCTGTATGGGAACAAGGGCCGACTGAAGGTGACCACCTGGCCTCTGACAGCCCGGCACCCTCTACTTGGCTTGCTGTTCCTTTCTCCCTCCACCCAGTTCTGTGTCTCAGCTCCATCTGAGTCCCTAGAGTCCCAGGATAGTCATCAGCCCAGATATGTATGAAGGCTCACCCCTGCAGGGTCCCCAGCTCCTGGATCCGAGGACGCTGCCGGGAACGGATGTTCTGCTGCGAGATGGACCCCAGGAAAGGCCGGTACTTCAACATGCGCCATTCTGAGGGTTGAAGTCAAAGATCGCTGAGGTGGGGTCCCCTCAAGTGGTGCTTCCCAGTCCACAGAGGCTGGGCCGCCTTCCTAGACACCTTCTGCTCTGACCACTGCAATCTTGACTCTTAGAGGCCCTGCCCACCTTAGCCCCCACCCTTCCTGGGGAATGCACCAAGACACCTCCACTACCATCACCACCACCACCACCACCACCACCACCACCACCACCACCACCACCGCCACCACCACCACCACACCCAACCCCACACCCCACCCCACCCCCGCCAGGCTCCTGGCCCCGCCCCCTCACGACCCCACCCTCACTCTGAGAAGCTCCACCCCCTCCTGGCCCACTGGACTCACCTCTTCCAAGTGTGCCATCCCAGCCATTCCCCTCCTGACCCTCACCTGGATTTAGCTGTAAACCATACTTGTCCTCAAGGCCCTCCCTGGCGATGGTGACCACCAGCTCCCTCAAGAAATCGCTGTTCTAAGGTGAGAAGAGACGCGATGGTGGGGTCGGGGCTGGAGGAAGCACCCTCCCCGGGCCTTATCCATAACACACATCCCACCTGCATCCTCAGGTAGAAGTTGCTATTGACGGCGACATCATAAGCAGTGCAGCCCTGGCCTTCTGTGGAAAGAGGGAATGAGGCCATTGCAACCCTCCATGTAACACCCATAAGGAAAACTTACCCAAGGACCAGAGACCCAAGACACAGGAAGTGAGAGCCAGCATACATTTTACTTTCCAGCCGACTCAGACCAGGTCCTTCCTGGCTTCCAGGCTCAACTCCAGGTTGATGCTCACATCCCCAAGACAGACCCTGATACTCCCCAGTGACCCCAAGAATCACCTCACTCTATCCCACCCACCTCTAGGAAAATGCTCATTTCTACTCTAGAGAACACCAGCTGTCCACACTTCCAGTCTCTCCTGATTGTTTGTCCATCAATCAAATCACTGTACCCCCCAGACTCTGGCCCTGGTCCGTGTAGCTCAGGCTGGCCTCTAGCTTTCAGCAATTCTCCTGCCTCAGCACCTTAAGAGCTATTTAGAAGAGTGAGCCACCATGCCCAGCTCACTTGTCATCTCTGCCTACAACCCTCTTCTCTGACTTTGCCTGACTAATGCTTTAAATCTTTTCTGAGTCAGCCTTTCTCTGTGTAGCCCTGGCTATCCTGGAACTCTGTAGCCCAGGCTGGCCTCGAACTCACAGAGATCCGCCTGGCTCTGCCTCCTGAGTGATGGGATTAAAGGCGTGTGCACCCCCCCATGCACTCCCCCCCTCTCTTCAAATCTTCTATCAGAGCATTACTCTTCTAGGTAGGCTTCTCTGAAGTCTCCTTAACCTCAGTGAAGAGCCCCAGGGCATGTTCAGACTTGGATCAACCCCCTCTGGCTCCCAAAGCTGACTGGAAGCTCCTGAGAAAAGCAGGGTCTTGAGGGAGCAGACTTGGTGTCCTCGGAGGGTACTGACTCGCATCCAGCTCAGCATGTGGCTCTCCCAGGCTCATGGGGATTCGGAAGCCAGCTTGGTCCTCCTCCAGCATCTGAAGCAGCTCATCCTCAGTCACGTCCACCGGGGGAGGGATGGAGGGCGAGTGGCAGATGTTGATGAAGACCTTTCCTTCCGATGAATTGGTCTTTATGCAGAACCCTGCACAAGTGCGTTATCTCGGCCATCTGTCCCCAGACAGTCCCGTTCTTACCCACCCTCTGCACCCACCCTCTCCCTTTCAGACAGGGTCTCTCACCCTATACCCAGGCTGGCCCCAGACTTGGGATACTCCTGCCTCCTGAGATTATAGGCATTCACCACCACACCCAACTTCTTTCCCTCTTTTAATTTTTATTACATGCACTTAGTGTGTGCGCACGCATCATGGTCAGAGGACAGCCTTCAGGACTCAGTTCTCTCAGGCCACCAGGCTCACTGGCAGCAGCCTCACCTGCTCAGCCATCTTGCTGGCCCGTCTTTCACTCTTGGGCTCTGTCCTGCTGAGCCTCTGCTTTTCCTTTGTTCCCTCTGCTTCCCTCAGGCCCTGAAGTTTTCTTACTTTGAATCTCCACCCCACTTCCGCTCTGCTTTCTGTGGTCCAGTATTTGTAGGTGATCCTCCTGCCTGTCCATTCACATAACTACTTCTAGGACTTTGTACCCAGTTATGATCTCTCTCCTTCATCCTCTGTGTCCCCTGCCCCTAGTTTCCACGGACCTCTCTCAGGGTCTCCAGTCCTCTCTCTGAGATACTCTACGCCTATCTATCTATCTATCTGTCTATCTATCTATCTATCTATCTATCTATCATCTATCTATCTTCTATCTATCTATCTTCTATCTATCTATCTATCTTTCTTCTATCTATCTATCCATCCATCCACCCATCTATTCCTCTGTGTCTCTATCTATTTCTCACCAGGCTGCGGCTGGATCTGTGTAGATTCTGGCCTGTCTGTCTGGGCTTGCTGGAGCTCTTTGGAAGCCTGTGGGGGAAAAAAAACAACCCTCCATGATAATTCTGCCCTGTCAAACCCCCTAACCTGCTTCCCAAACGTTTATTACGACAGCTCATATGTGACAGCTGGGGATCACATGGGTTTTTTTTTACTAATGTTATATTATTGTTATTGTTATTATTATTATTACTATTGAAACAGGGTTTCTCTGTGTAGCCCTGGCTTTCCTAGAACTCACTCTGTAGACCAGGCTGGCCTCGAACTCATATGGATCTGCCTGTCTGTGCATCCCCAGTGCTGGGATTAAAGGCGTGTGCCACCATCACCTGGCTCACTTGTTATATTATAAAGTTATGTTATATTATAAGTTATATTATATGTTATGTTATAAAGTCTAGGCCCCCTTTTCTTTTTATGAGGACTCCCAAGATCACCCCAATTCCATTTCTTTTAAAAACCTAGTAAACTTTCAGCCAAACAACTACAATTCCCATAGGCCTCCTTGCTGCCGTAGGGCATTCTGGGAGCTGAAGTCGCGTCTCTGAGCGCCAATGTCTAAATCCTTAAACACCCAGGTTCCCCCAAGTCCTGTCAACCCGCACCTGCAGTAGCAGCTCCTGAAACCGCACCGTCTCATCACCCATCGACTCTGCGTCGCTCAGCTCTGGTGCCAGAAGCTTCGAGTCCGCCATGGCCCTGGGGAAAAGTCCTAGACATCCAAAACGTGTAGCACTTTTCCCGGATAAACGAAGCCAGCCTATAGCAGGGCCTCGGTCGATCCTTAACACACAGCACTCTACCCAGAACTCTAAGATGTGTGCCGGGAATGGCCTACGGTTTCATTACGATGAAGGCACCGTCCTCAAGTCTGTTGGGTTTCTTGATTGATCCTGTTTGGCCGATGCGCAAATGAAAGCCACACTTCCGGTCTCTGTGTGACCAAGGAACTGAAATATCCACACTTCCGACGACTCCAACGCCCTATCATCCAAGGAGGCACCCAAGCCGACCATTTGTGTTAGAAAGCTGAAGTCACGCCCCCCTAACCAGCCAATCAAAAATAGGGGCTGAGGAGGACCGTGAAATGACACACTTCCTGAATCAATAAAAAGTACACTTCCGCCCTTCCCTAACAACTGCAGGCGTTACAGTGCAGAAAGGATTGTCACTTTGAGAATTCAATATCTCTGTATGTAGCTCTTGTCTATTATGTGTAGGCTCTGGGTTCGATCCCACCCAACACACACACACACACACACACACACACACACACACACACATACAATTTCAATGCTATTAACTGTCCTTTTTTAACAAAATGAAGGTTTTTGTTTATACGGAAAATCATGGGGGCGGCATGGGGTTGGGGCACGGACCTGGAGAGATGGTTCAGCGTTTGAGTGTTGATTGGTCTTCCAGAATTTTTTGTTTGTTTGTTTTGTTGTTGTTTTTCGAGACAGGGTTTCTCTGTGTGGCTTTGGAGCCTGTCCTGGAACTCACTCTGTAGACCAGGCTGGCCTCGCTCAGAGATCCTCCTGCGTCCCGAGTGCTGGAATTAAAGGCCAGGGCCACCACCGCCCGGTTTAGTCTTCCAGAATTTGATTCCCAACACCCACATGGAGACTCATAATCCCTTGTAACTGCAGTTCTAGGGGATCCAACGCCCTCTTCTGGCCTCCTGGGATACTGCACGTACATGATGCACAAGACAAGCAGTCAGGCAAAATACCCATGCACATGACATAAAAGCAAATCTTTGCTTGTTTTAAAGAAAAGGAAATAGTGGTGGAGAGATGGCTCAGCGGTTAGGAACATCTGTTGCTTTGGAAGGACTGGGTTCAGTTCCTAACACCCACATGGTTGCTAACAACCGCCTGTAACTCCAGCTCCAGCGGCTCCAGCGCCATCTTCTGGCCTCCATAGGCACTGTATGCACGTGGTGCGCAGACACGCGGAAAAACCCGAACAAGTGCAAGGAAGATAAATATTTTTAGCTGGGTGGTAGCGGCACACGCCTTTAAACCCAGCACTTGGGAGGTGGATTCCTTTCTTTCTTTCTTTTTTTCTTTTTGGATTTTCGAAACAGGGTTTCTCTGTGTAGTTTTGGAGCCTGTCCTGGAACTCACTCTGGAGACCAGGCTGACGTCGAACTCACAGAGATCCACCTGGCTCTGCCTCCTGGCGGGAGGTGGGTTTCTAAGTTCGAGGCCAGCCTAGTCTAGAGACCAAATTCTAGGAGTGAAGAGGCTGTAGCAGGCCTTGCCCTTCCTCCTTCCCTCTCCCTTGCCAGACGATAGATTATATCCCTAAAGTTAGTCACCAAGGTCTATTCCCTCGTTTGGCCACTTCCTCCTCCTGGGCTAAGCTGTCCAGCAATGCCCTAATTAACATGGCCAATCAAAGCAAACCAATCATCCTAACACAGGGCTTCCTTTTTTTCCCTTTGTAACTGCCATTTGCCTATGGACTTTATCCAAACGCAGGCCTTTGTCCCTCCAGAACAAATATCCTTTCCCCTCCCTCTCCCTTGCCCCTTTCCTCCCATCTCCCTTGTCTCTGATCCCCTGTCTCTGTCTCTCCCCCCCCCACACACACGCCCCACGCCCCGCTCCCCGCTCCCCCGGGGGAAAATAAATCTCCTTTGTGATGAGAACTTGGTCTTGTGCTCTGGCCCAGTCCTTTCTGTTTTGGTTTTTCGAGACAGCCTTGGCTGTCCTGGAACTCGCTCTGTAGACCAGGCTGGCCTTGAACTCAGGGATCTGCCAGTCTCTGTCTCCCATGTTCTGGGATTGAAGGCGTGTGCCACCACCGCCCGGTCCTTTCAAGGACACCCAGGCTACATAGGGAAACCTGTCTCTAAGAACACAACAATTAATTTGTTTTTGAACGATCTAGTGCCAGTCTGTTCCCTAACGGATTTTTGGACTAAAAGCTGCACTACCTCCACCCCCAATATTTTAGGTAGGAAAACATCAACAACATTTTTTTTTCTGCCGGGTGTGGATTAAATCCCAGCACTCCGGAGACAGAGTTAGGCAGATCTTTTTGAGTTTAAGCCAGCCGGGTCTATGAGTTCCAGGACAGCCAGAGCTACATAGTGAGACCCTGTCTCAACAAAACAATTTTTTTTCTAAAGAGTCAAAATGACAATATGCTGTCCTACCAAAGTCAGAGCCCTTTCGCTAGTGCGAACACTGCCCCCTAGTTCTGTTATCCACGAAACTACATTTCCCAGCGTCCCCCCATAGGAGGCAAGGCGTGGCTCTAAAGTGGGCGGGACACGCCCTGTAGCGCGCCGCCTCGCCCTATTCCTGTTGGCCCCGCCCCTTTGGAGTGGGCGGTGCCGCCCTTCGGACCTCCACGTTCCCCAGGGCAGGTCGTCCGGCAGTCCTTCAGGGAAAGCGTTCGGCGAGCGATGGCGGCAACGCGTGTACGGCCCTGCGCCCGCGAGATTTTCACGACACTGGAGTACGGCCCGGTGCCGGAGAGCCACGCATGCGCACTGGTAAGAGCTTGCCTGGCGGCGGCCCGCGGCTCCCTTGCTCAGACCTACCGGCGCACTTGGCGCGCGGGCTCCCGTCATCCACTGCGGCGTTCTCGGAAACTCCGCCCCCTCCGCTCGCGTGGTTCCCGCGGTTTGAACCCAGGTTAGGGAGCGGCCCTGGAGTTTCTCCGGGGATGCTGGTGGCTCTCGTGTGCGGTCCTGCGTGCCGCTGTGGTGTTCCCGCACCGGGACGGGAGGCCCTCGGCAGGCATCTCACCTTGCTCGACCGTGGCTCCTTGGGGCCCCTGGCACTGTGGAGGCGCACGGGAACGCTCAGAACCCCCAGTTCACTCAGAACTTCTTGTGACTGCCTGCCCCATCTGAATACATGTTGCTCCCGTGATCCCCGGCCCTTTGAATGTCCACCGAGTTCCCATGATCCTCAGGGCCCATTTCATCCCCCCAAATTTAATGGGTTTCATTGGGAGAGTTTCATATTTCATAATTATTCCTTAAGAGCCTCATGGTCCTGGGCTTCTTAGGGCTCTTGTAAGCCCTCGGGGTCTCCCAGAACCTCTTAGCGTCCTGGTGGAATTTAGTAGGTGCCCGGGGTTTTTGCCTGTGGTCCCACAAGTTCTTCGAGTATCCAGGCAGGTATTAAAGAGGTTGGAGAGATGACCAAGTTGAAGGCTTTAAACTTTAAAGGGAGTCCCTTCACCTGCAAAAGGGCTCCAGCTTTGGAAGGATAGCATTATAACACTCAAGTTTAGAGTGTTACTCCCAAAGATTGGAGGAGAAAGACCACCGACCCAAATCATCATGGCAGAATTAATTAGAGCAAGCTTTTTTATTCCTCCCCTAAAGCGAGGTTTATAGCTCAAGGTTTCCAGTGGGGAATTTGGCAGTCAAAATAGTCTTTGGGGTTACAGGAGCCGAACATAAGCATGACAAGTTAGTCATGACGACCTTCCTGAACAAAGACAAGACTGCAGGGTGATTGTAACAAGGTAGGGTTGTAAGATGGTTACAGTTACTTTTGGAAACAAAGGCATGCTTGCCATTTCCTGGAACAGGCAGTACAGAACCATGTGTAGTTAAGGTTCCACGTGGGGCCCAGCCCAATCCTTGAGAAAGGTTTAGTCCTAAACAAGATTGAGTCTACTTTGTCTTTACTGTAAAATGGCTTTCAAGCCTAAGAGTGAGACAAGCTAGCTCCTCAAGAGGTGCAGGGAGGGGTTACACCAAGGTGCTGTTAAGAGGGTAGGATCCCACCCTGCCTGGAGGGCTGTTTAGCTGTTCCTGCATCGAGAGTCCAGCATAGGATAGACACTGAGCTCTGGTGACATGGAGACTGAATCTGTCATAGTGAGATGGAGTCTGGTGTTGCTAGCCTTTGTGCTTCTGGACAAACAATTGCAGTGGAGATAACCAACCAGAGAGATGCCAGTGTAAAAAGATGCTGGACTGTAGGCGTACCTAGAAATATAGACGCAGGTGAGAGGATTTGCAACAGTTCAGAGGATCGCCACAGAGAGAGGCTGCTTAGAGGTGGAAATAACAGGAATAGGTTGAAGGTTGAGATGGATGGATGGACTGTGTCAGCCTCTGTGCTAAGCATGATTTTTCTTAATCCCCAGAACAGCAGAGAGGGAACTGTTCTTCTTTTAGTGACAGAACACAAGGATGATGAGGTGAATGGTTTTGCCCATAGTCCACACAGCTTAAAGGAGTTTGGATATGGTGACAAACACCAGTAACCCAGCCTTTGGAAAGCCAAGGCAGGGTGTTTATGAGTTCCAAAACAGTCTCAAGAAATGAAAGAGCTGGGCCTGTCACCACGCCTTAGATTCTGGACCCATCAGTCCCGTGTCCTGGTCTGTCGTCCCCCACCCCCACCTCCTTACTCCAACAGGGGCCTCCAGTTTACAGTCCAGGCAACTCAATCAGCAAACGTGTTTTCCTTGGCGTGAGCTTTGTTTTTGGAATCGTCAATTATTGTACAATTAATTCCATCTAAACATCCTGAATGCTAATTTCTCTCAAAAATAAAATTCCAAAGTTTGGCAACCTTTTGGCTCCAGTTCCCTGACAGAACCCATCTGGAACCAATTGCCTTGGCTGCTTTGGAGACATTTTCAGCAGTCAGTGTCCAACAGGCCCTCTTCTCCACTGCTGTGGCCTGCCAGAACCCTGTGGACATTCCTTGGGGAGTTTATTTTTCCTTTTGGAGGGGAGTTTTCCATCCTTCACACAGCAGCTGCTCTTGGGAACTGCCACGCACTCATCCATCACTCACCCTCAGCAGTTATCGTTCAGTCCAGTGTCCCTTGAGCTTTGTCTCTGCTCTCAAGAGTACTTCAGACAAAGGCCAGCTGCCAGGCTTCTTTCCCATAAACACTGGAGTACTTAGTTCTAGCAGATAAGGGTTTTGTTACACAACCAGCACCCCATTATTCAGTCTCATAGCTGTCAGTTATTAGTATTTAATGCCCAGCTTGTATTCCCATGGCCTCGCTTCCAAAATGGCTCTGTCCCTGTGGACACTTCAGTTTGGGACTTTTGGGTGACAGTTTTTCTTTTTAAAATATTTTTATTGCCAGGCGGAGGTGGCACACGCCTTTAGCCCCAGCACTCGGGAGGCAGAGGCAGGTGGATCTCTGTGAGTTCAAGGCCAGCCTGGTCTACAGAGAGTTCCAGGACAGGCTCCAAAGCTATAGAGAGAAATCCTGTCTGGGGTTGGGGGGGATTTTTATCTCTTTATTCTGGGTTTTTCTTATTTTTACTTTTTTGGACAGGGTTTCTCTGTAGTCCTTCCTGGCTGTCCTGGATCTCGCTCTGTAGACCAGGCTGACCTTAAACTCACAAGTGATCCACCTGCCTCTGCTTCCCAAGTGCTGGGATTAAAGGTGTGCGCCACCACACCTGGACAAGATTTATTTGTACTGTTTATGGGTGTATGTCTGTGTGTAGGCATGTGCATGTGCTTGTGGGTGGTCAAGGAAGCCAGAAGAGGGTTTAGACCCCTGGAGCTGGAGTTGCAGGTGGTTGTGAGCTGCCTGATGTGGGTTCTGAAGACCAAACGTGGGTCCTCTCCAAGAGCAGTGTGTGCGCTTAACTTCAGAGCCAGCTCTTCTGCTCCGACCTTCTTTGTCTTGGTTCAGTGTCTCACCGTCTAGAACTCCCATATAGGCCAGGCTGGTTCTCCTTGAGCCCCAAGAGTCTTCTTCCTCCACCTTCCCAACACAGGGATTACAAATGTGTGCACCACAGTCCACTTTTTTCTCATGGGTCCTGGGGATTGAACTCAGGTCCTCATAATTGCAAGACAAGCATTTTACTGACAGAGATGTTTCCTCACCCTGTCACTTTTTTTTTTTTTTTTTTTTTTTTTTTCATTTTTGAGACATGGTCTCCCTGTGTAGCCTAAGCTGGCCTTTAAATCATGGTGACCCTTCTGCTTCACCACCCTGAGTGTTGGAATTGCAGACATGTGCCACCACACCAAGCTCATTGTGCTTAAAAAAAAGGAAATAAAAAATGACAGTGCCAGTTGTCAAGATGAGGGAAAAGCAGCAGGAAGTGGGAAGTAGATGTTGGATTTAACAACCGCAAAAATGTAAGCAGGAAGAGAAAGCATGAAACATGCATGAAGAGGAGGGTGCGGTAAAGGTCACAGGAAGAACTACTCATGTGGGGGTTCAACATATGTTGATTCATCCCCTTGTCAGCAGACTTGGGGATGGTCTAGCAGAGGCAGAGTGTTAGAAAACCCTGGCTAAGCCTGGCGGTGGTGGTGCATGCCTTTGATCCCAGTGCTCGGGAGGCAGAAGCAGGCAGATCTCTGGTCCACAGAGCGAGTTCTAGGACAGCCAGGGCTACACAGAGAAACCCTGTCTTGAAAAGTAATAATAGTAATAAATAAGCCCCTGGCTACGGTTACATGTTAGAGGACTGGGAGATGGCTCAGTAAAGTGCTTACCACACAAGAATGGGGACCTGAGCGCAGCTACCTGCACCAGGTCAACCCGGGACAGCCAGGCACGGTGGCCCACAGCTTTAACCCAGCGCTTGGGAGGCAGAGGCAGAGGGATCGCTGTGAGTTCTGGGCCAGCCTGGTCACAGAGTGAGTTCCAGGCCTGCCAGGGTGTGAGACCTTGTCTCAAACAAAACAAAACAACAACAAAAGAAGCAGTCTAGCAACACACATGTACTCCCATTGTGAAAGAGGCTGAGTCTTTCTCCTAAGGGGTTGTACTGCTCATTTCCCTTCTCTGCTGACTAATGGGTCCATCTTCTCATGTTTATCGACCATTAGAGATTTTCATTTTATGAAATTTCTCTCCAAAAAAATAAAAAGAAAAAAGAAAGAGGCTGAGGCAGGAAGATCCTTGGGCCTGCTGGCAAGCCAGTCTAACTGAAACTGAGCTTCAGGGTCAGTGAGAGACCCTCTTTGACAAAAAGACAGAGGGACTGGGCAAATGGCTCAGCAGTTAAGAGAGCTTGCTGCTCCTGTAGAGGACCTAGGTACTGGCAGTTTATAACCATCTGTAACTCCAGTTCCAGGACATTGCCTCTGTCTTCTGGCCTCAGTGGGCACTTCATGTGGGCAATGCACTCACATACGTGCATGAAAAACACTCATACGACAGAAAGGTTAGACGTTATCTCAAGACGGAGAAGAAAGGAATGTAAAGCAATGATTTCCCAAGTACAGAATCTCTGTTTGTGTGATGGAAAAACCCCACAAATGGACAATAGTATTAGGACATACTATCACGAATGTAATAAATCAATACAATTAATGTAATTAATGAATATCATAAATATAGTTATTGAATGAATACTATGAATGTAATCAATGAATACCACAAATGTAATTAATATCATAAGTGTAATTAATGAATATCATGAGTGTAGTTTAAAAAATGAATTAATTAAAAAAACCCACTCATACATGTAAAAGTGAATCAATAATGAGTCTTTTAAAAAAATAAGATAGCATCGGGCGAACACCTTTAATCCCAGCACTCAGGAGGCAGAGCCAGGCAGATCTTTGTGAGTTCAAGGCCAGCCTGGTCTACTGAGCAAGATCCAGGACAGGCACCAAAACTACACAGAGAAACCCTGTCTCAAAAAAAACAAAAAACAACAACAAAACAAACAAAATAAGATAGCAATTGAAGAAGACACCCAACATCAAACTTTGGCGTTCACATGCAATGTGCACACACAAAAACAAGAACAATTACATGGTAGCTGAGTCCCAGAGCTAGGACTCCGGGCTAGGCTAGGCCCGGCCTGTGCAAGTGCACACCGAGCCTCAGGCAGACTCTTCACAGCCTGGTAGCCTGCACGGGGCTGGATAGCATTGAGCCTCTTGAGGCCTCACTGTTCTCCCAGTGATGGTGGCTGAGATGGATAGATTACAGGGGTGGGTGCACTTGGCTGGCTTAGCAGCCCCACGTGGCAAAGAGAAGCACAGGTGATATTGCTTGGAGGATGCTGGCTGGGGACACGGTGTCCTAGACACCAGGTGTCCTGCTCAGTGTGAAGTCAATGGAGCTCAGTCCTGGAATTAAGCTGAGCAGGAGAGTCCTTGCCTAATATGCTCAAGTCCCTGGGTTCCATCCCCAGCACCAAAACCAAAAAAAAAAAAACACTACTGCATGTTTCCAGGGAAACAGAACTAACTTAAAGCCATTTCTCTGTGGAAGGAAATGATTTATTATTTTTTTCTTTAAACGTTTCATGTTTAAGCCAGGCACAGGAGATGGGGATAGGAGGATCAGGAGTTCGTTCACGGCACCAGTGAGTTTAGACCAGCCTGGACCGTTACATGGCACCCTGTCTCAAAAAGAGCGAGAAAGAGAGAAAAAAGAAACAGTGTCCAAGATTTTGCTGGGTAGCCCAGGCTGGCCTGAGTACTGGGGCTGTATAGGCTACAGCAGCAGGACGGGCTAACATAGTGAGTTTCAGATTGTTTCAACCATAGTAAAAAAAAAAAACTGCCAGGGGCTGGAAGTATAATTTGATAAAGCGTAGGTTCTCGAGTTCAATCACCAGCACAAAACAAAAACAAAAAAACAGACACAGGAGGGAAAAATTAGCTGAGGGCAAAAGAGTGCAAATGTCTCCTCAAGGAGAGCTCTGGCTAAGGACGGAGCTGTCCCAGCTGCCTCAGCCCCTTCTCCAAACTCTTCTTCCTCCAGGCCTGGCTGGACACCCACGACCGCCTCTTAGGCCACTATGTCAATGGGATGTGGCTGAAGCCAGAACACAGGAATCCGGTGCCTTGCCAGGACCCCATCACAGGTCTTTGATGAGCCCCGTCACTCGGGAGGGACAGAGACCTCCCGGAGTGGCAGCCGTGTCCACACCTAACTGCTGCTGCTCCCGCACTCAGCGGCTTGAGCCCCCGTCATGGTGGTGGTGGAGATGAAAGTTCTCATCTCCCCTGAGGACAGCCTCACTAATTATAGTTCCGAGTGCACCCCAAACAGGCTTTTGGAAACCCCTCTCTACTAAATTCCCTTCTTCAAACTGCATGTGGTGGCTCAGACCACAAATCCCAGCAACCCAGAGGCTGAAGTAGCAAGACCGTGAGTTTGAAGCCAGCCTGAACTGTAGAGTGAGCTCCAGGCCAGCCTTGGCTTCAGAGTGAGGCACTGAAAAAAAAAGGTGGGGGGTGGTTGCTGAAGAAGACAGCTCTGTGGTTAAAAGTGTTTACTGATCTTTCAGAAGACTCAGGTTCAGTTCCTAGCACCCACGTCAGGCTGCCTACAACCACCTGTAACTCCAGCTCCAGGGGATCCCTTGCCCTCTGCTGGTCACCGGGGTCCATGCACTGAAGTGCTCATACCCACACGTAGACACACATACACATAATTAAAAATAAATTTAAAAGGCTGAGTGGTGGTGGCACACGCCTTTAATCCCAGTACTCCAGGCGCAGAGGTAGGCAGATCTCTGAGTTCAAGACCAGCCTGGTCTACAGAGTGAGTTCTTTTTTTTTTTTTTTTTTTTGGTTTTTCGAGACAGGGTTTCTCTGTGTAGCTTTGCGCCTTTCCTGGGACTCACTTGGTAGTCCAGGCTGGCCTCGAACTCACAGAGATCCGCCTGGCTCTGCCTCCCGAGTGCTGTTCTAAGACAGCCAGTGCTACACAGAGAAACCCTGTCTCAGAAAACCAGAACAAATCATACATTTAAAAGACATGGTAAGAGCGACTCCAGAGACAGCTCATTGGATAAGAACAAAGGACCTAGGTTCAGTTCTCAGCGTCTCCATGGTGACTCACAACTATCTGTAACCCTAGTTCCAGAGGATCTGACACCTGATCCCTGTGGGCACTGTGTGTATGTGGTGTACATAGAAACATGCAGACAAAACACTCATGCACATAACTAAATCCAAATAAATAAATAAAAATTGTACAAATACGAGAAAGGAAAGAAGGAAAAGAAAGTCGCTTCTTGCCTTTGGGACTCAGAGCAATGACCAGTGACTAAAGAAGGAAGGCCCTGCCTTCACGGGGGAGCTAGGGCTGTTTTTACTGCCCTCACTGCTCTACATGGGCTCCCCCATCCGGGCTCCCACTTGCCTCTGCAGGAGAAAGGCTGGCCAGCTGCTTACAAGCACAGGCTGAGGACATCGCTGCAGCTGCGGAGGCAGCAAGGACAGCATTCAAGACCTGGAGCCAACTTCCTGGAGCTGCTCGAGCTCACCACCTAACCCGGTGAGGAAGCCCAGGCTAGGCCTGCGGAGGAAGAGATAGGCTCGTCCCTGAGGAGTCACAGGAGACTGGAAACAGTGATTCCATTTCCCAAAATCCTTTCGAATTAATGTCTCATGTTTCCTGCATGCATGTGGGGCTTTAGTGGCCAAAACAGCTGTTGTTCCCCACAGTTCACAGTATCATACTATCATGAGGGTTTGGTGTCTCAGCACTCCATTAGAATCTAAGCTCCCTGCTTCTCATCACACTGTGGGGACAGCTATAAAGATCCCATTTCCCATAATGCAACTGGATGAGAGGCTCAGATTCAAGTTCCCAGAATCTTTGGGAGTAGTTGGTAATTGGTGACCAGGACCATCCTAGACTACATTTCCTATACAGCTTTGGTACCTGCTGTCCCTGATAAATTATGGCTCTGCCCGAGAGGCTTGTGGGGATTGTAGTCCAGGTTGCTATTCCGAGGCCCAACTCCTTATCTTCTCCAAAGGTTGGCCAAGATTATCCAGAAGCACCAGCAACTGCTGTGGACCCTGGAGTCCCTGGTCACTGGGCGGGCTGTTCGAGAAGTTCGAGATGGAGATGTCCCACTGGCCCAGCAACTGCTCCAGTACCATGCAGTCCAGGCAGTTGCCCAGGAGAAGGCACTGGCCGGCTGGGAGCCTATGGGTGAGAACCTATAGGCCCCCAGAGCCCTCCTGACTCAGGAAAGCGCCCGTCCATCTCTCATTATGGATTTTTTTACAGGAGTTGTTGGCCTCATCCTGACATCTTCTTTCTCTTTCCTGGACATGATGTGGAGGGTCTGCCCTGCCCTGGCTATGGGTAGGTGAGGGCTGTGTCCCCCCAACCCCTTTTCTCGGGATGTTTGGGGTCTGAAGGAGGAGGGCTGACACCTGGGCGCCCAGCTGTGCGAGAGGAGGGTAGGGGCTGAACTCCGACTCTGAAGAAAGAGCCAGAAACTGGACTTCAGGATTCCTTAGTTGTCCCCTTTCCCCAGGCTGCACTGTGGTGGCTCTTGTGCCCCCAGCCTTCCCAACACCTCTCCTCCTGGCTCAGCTGGCGGGGGAGCTCGGCGCTTTCCCAGGGATCCTCAATGTGGTGTGTGGCCCTGCCTCACTGGGGCCTGTTCTGGCCTCCCAACCTGGAGTCCAGAAGGTGGCCTTCTGCGGAGCTGTGGAGGTATCCTCAGGGCTGGGAGTGGGATGGACATGGCTAAGAGCCAAGAGGCTCTCCTGCCACACAACTGAAACCCGTGGGGTTCCCTCAGGAAGGACGTGCTCTGCGACGGACCCTGGCAGGCAAGGGGGCCAAGCTGGGCCTGGCCCTGGGCACAGAGTCCCTGCTGCTGCTGCTGGACTCAGCAGATGTGGACTCGGCTGTGGAGGGTGTTGTAGATGCCATCTGGTCAGACCGCAGCCTGGTAAGACCTGTGTGCCCGTGTCCCCAAAGTCCAGGGGGCTGCCATAGCTCTCCAAATACCTGGGGTGTTCATTCCCAACTTGGTTTTACTTTCTGTTCTTTGGAGCTTTGTATTATTTGAGGCAGGGACTTATGTAGCCCAAGCTGGTTTCCAACTCACTATGTAGCCCAGGATTGAACTCCTGATCCTCCTGGGATTACCCGTGTGTGCCACCATGCTGGGCAAGGCACCAACTTTCCACACCTATTGCCTGTTGCTGCTCCTCCACCCCTGAGACCCCGTCCTCTGGGGTGCTCCCTCCACTGCCCCAGACTTTGCCTGTTTTGACGCCCTTTTTCCAACAGGGCGGGCTCAGGCTCCTCATCCAGGAGTCTGTGTGGGATGAGGCTGTAAGGCGACTGCAGGCCAGGATGGCAAAGCTGCGGAGTGGACGAGGGCTGGATGGCGCTGTGGACATGGGGGCTCGAGGAACTGCTGCCCGAGACCTGGCCCAGAGCTTTGTGGATGAGGCCCAGAGCCAGGGTGGACAGGTGAGCCCAGTCACAAAATGCAGTCTTAGAGCTTGGCTACCCAACTACCGTTTCAGAGTCGGGAGGGACAAGCCCAAGACAAGCCCTGGGTCAAGAGAGGGCTAAGGCTAGGGTCTAGATGCCCAGGTTGAGTAAGGAGGCTGGAGCCTGGACACTGAGTTTAGAGAGGAGAGCGGAAGCGTGGAGGTTTGGGGGCGGGGGCTGAGGTACAGCCAGGTCTAGGGAGGACAGTCATCTATAGCTCCCTCCTCCTCCTCCCCAGGTGTTCCAGGCTGGTGACGTGCCCTCCAGCAGTCCATTCTTCTCTCCGACCTTGGTTTCTGGCCTGCCTCCAGCTGCCCCATGTGCCCAGGCCGAGGTGAGCCCCCTGAGATTGTAGACGTCCCTCCCTGCCCTCGGTCCTAAGTCGCTCATGGGCAACAGCACTATACCGTAGGATGATTCTGGTGCCCCTGTGACCTGGAGCTGTGCAGACTAGTGACTGCTTCCCTGTGGGTGAAACAGTGACAGGAGGGGCTTGTTCTCCAGCTAAGTCCCTGACACCCCTCTAGGTACCGTGGCCTGTGGTTGTGGCTTCTCCTTTCCGCACAGCCGAGGAGGCCCTGGCCCTGGCCAATGGGACACCGCGGGGAGGCAGTGCCAGTGTGTGGAGTGAGAGGCTGGGGCAGGCCCTGGAGCTGGGCTATGGGTAAGTTGGAACTTGCTCCTCCTGCCCTATCTCCTCCTCAGGTGTCTTCGTCTCCTGTGGCCCAGCTTCCTGTCCCCTGCTGCCATCACACACACACACACACACACACACACCCGACAAACACACCCCCTCATCTTTACCCGCTTCACAGGCTCAAGGTGGGCACTGTGTGGATCAACGCCCATGGCCTCCGAGACCCTTCGGTACCCACAGGTGGCTGCAAAGAGAGTGGGTCTTCCTGGCATGGGGGCCTGGATGTGAGTGCCCGTCTCACCCCTGTATCTCCTGACACCTAGTACCCTTTGAGTCACTTTGAGTTCATCTGGCATCCTTGTGACCATTGCGTCTCTCACAGGGTCTGTATGAGTATCTGTGGCCCTTGGGGACACCTTCCTGGGAGCCTTTCCTTTGCGAGAGTCTCAACTATGACACCTTTGGCCTTGCTGTGCCCTCCAGCCTGCCGTCAGGGCCAGAAACAGGGCCCAGGTGAGCTGTTGCAGGCCTGGCAGTCTAAGGGAGACAATGAGGAGGCTGGAGGGGGGCACTCAGAGCCAACCTTGGGATCTCTAGTTCTGAGTGTAGCTTTCTGGGTCTTAGGGCCTCGTGGTCCTAACCCTAGGCCTGGAGAATCTCAGTTCTACTTAATGTTTGCGTTTTCCAGAAGCAAGGATCCAGGGGGTTCCTAGATGCACATAGGAACAGGATTTGAGTGTCCTGGAGGCCCATTATGTAAGAGTTTCAGATGACCACAGAAACTCATGGGCTAGGAATTCAGGAGCTTCCAGAGGCTCCTGGGAGTAGGTGTCTGAATTCTCCAAGAAGTTCGTGAGAAGAAAAACTTGAGTCCCAAAGGTTCCTGGGAACTAAGATGGTCGAACCAGTGTAGTGGAGCACAGGGCCTAAGTGGACCCCGCACCTCCTCACACCTCACTCTGTGCAGCCCAGCACCTCCCTATGGGCTCTTTGTTGGGGGCCGTTTCCAGGCTCCTGGGGCCCGGAGCTCCAGGCCCATCCAGGATTCTTCAGGCAAACTGTACAGCTATGTGGCTGAGGGTGGACCCGAGGATATCCGAAGTGCTGTAGAGGCTGCTCACCAGGCCGCCCCTGGGTAAGAGGGTCAAATGGTCAGGGTGGCTGGGACAGGGGTAAACTTGGGACTGGAGCCCCCGGGTCGGGGCTACGGATAGAGGTGGCTATCTGGGAATAGCTAGGGCCGGGCTATCCCCCTCCACTGACTTGGCATCGTTTGCCCACAGCTGGGGGGCCCAGTCTCCAGGGGCCCGAGCGGGCCTGCTGTGGGCCCTGGCAGCTGCATTGGAGCGTAGGAAGCCAGCCCTGGCCTCAAAACTAGAGAGTCACGGAGCGGCGTCTGTGCTTGCCAAGACTGAAGTAGAGCTGAGTGTGAGGCGACTCCAGATCTGGAGCACCCAGGTTCAAGACCGAGGCCAGACACTACAGGTGGGACAGCTGTAAGAAGGTGGACAAGGCAGGCAGCCCCGGCTCCAGTGAGCCAGGCTCAGTCCGAGAGATTCTAGAAAATACAGCTAACCTCTAATGAGAGGAGAGACAGATGAGTGCCTGGCTGAGAACCCAGAGGGTCAGGCAGGGCAGGAGGGGGGTTACAGGGCCAACCATTTCCAGGATGTTCATGAGTATACACAATGTCAGAGCTTCTCAGGTTATGCCATTTAAAATCTGTGTAATGTAGGCTCGATTGTATTCAAGAAGGCTTTTGTAAGCACTTATGGTAGTGCAGGCCTAAAATCTCAGCATTTGGAGAACAGAGGCAGAAAGATCACAAGTTCAAGGTCAGCCGTGGCCACATAGTGAAACTGTCAAAAAAACAAAGCCCTGGGGCCACAGTTAAGAACACTTCCTGTTCTTGCAGAGGCTAGGTTTGATTTCAGCACCCAAATCGGGGTGCTCACAACCTTCTGTGACTTACCCAGCTCCAGGGCATCTTATGCCTCCTTCTAGCACGCACACACACACACACACACACACGTAACTATCCCTCCACACACACAGATACGTAATTAAATAAAACACGCCAGGTGTTGTGGAGCATGCTGTAAGTCCCAGCACTCAGGAGGCAGAGGCAGACAGAGGCCATTCAAGGCCGGCCTGGTCTACAAGGCAAGTTCCAAGACAGCCAGGGCTACACAGAGAAACTGTGTCTCAAAACACCAAAAATAAATAGTTAAATAAACAAGCAATACATAAATCAAGTTGGGTGGTTGTGGTATACTCTTTTTGTTTTTTGTTTTTTGGTTTTTCAAGACGGGGTTTCGCTGCCTGTCCTGGACTCACCCTGTAGGCCAGGCTGGCCTTGAACTCAGACATCCACCTTGCGTCTGCATTCTCTACTGCCTCCAGGCAGTGCACACCTTTAATCCCAGCACTCAGGAGATAGAGGCAGGTAGATCTCTGAGTGCAAGGCCAGCCTGGTCTACATAGGGAGACCCTGTCTCAAAGCAAAACCGAAAACAAGCCAGACACAAACAAGGACTGGAGTGTGGTTCAGTGGTAGAACATTTGCCTAGCCCTAGCATGCCTGGAGCCCTCTACAATACCACAAAACACACTGATGGCGCAGGCCCCAGACCCCAGCTACTCCATGCACTGAGGCCGGAGCATGGCAGATTCAAGGCGAGACACAGAGGCCCAGAGAGGGTTAACTCATACAGGTTCGCAGAGCCAACAAGTGGCCACTGGGCTCCAGGGTTTCGTTCCCAGCATCCGCTAGTCACCCTTGATTGGAGTTGCTCGGGAGGCACGTCAGTGGGGAGGATGGGGCAGGCAATGGAGAGGACCTGGGGACCTGGCCTTGAGTGTGTGTCCTCTGTCCCTGTAGGTGGCGGGGATGAGAGGCCCTGTGCTCCGACTTCGAGAGCCACTCGGAGTGCTGGCCGTGGTGTGCCCAGATGAGTGGCCTCTGTTGGCCTTTGTGTCTCTGCTGGCCCCTGCCCTGGCCCACGGCAACGCCGTGATCTTAGTACCTAGTGGGGCCTATCCTCTGCCAGCCCTGGAGGTCTGTCAGGTAAAATCCCCTGCCTCCCTGCCCACCTGCTGTGCTCCTAGGTCTTCAGGAGCTCAGCTGGCCTCCTCCCTCCTGGTAGCCATGGTAACGTGAGTCCCAGCGTCCCATCCAAGTCTATCACCCAGGTCCTGCTCTGTCTAGGGGCCCCTCCAGCCACTCCAGATGCCCACTCCTCACCCTGCCCCCATTGCTCTTCAACCCTCTCACATCCTAGGATATAGCCTCCCTGTTCCCTGCTGGCCTGGTGAGCGTGGTGACTGGAGATCGGGACCACCTGACCCGCTGCCTGGCCTTACACCAGGACGTCCAGGCTCTGTGGTACTTCGGCTCTGCCCAGGTATTCAGAGTCTTAACCTTCACCAACAGGTTGATGGCTTCACCCCTGAGAATCCCTCTTGCTAAAAGGAAGAAATGCCTTAGCAGCAACTTCTGAGGTCCTGCCCTGGTCAAAGTCCAGGCACCAAGGAAGAGGGTCTTTTGTTTTGTTTTGTTTTGTTTTTTCAAGACAAGGTTTTGCCGGGTGGCGGTGGCGCATGCCTTTAATCCCAGCACTCGGAAAGCAGAGCCAGGTGGATCTCTGTGAGTTCGAGGCCAGCCTGGGCTACAGAGTGAGTTCCAGAACAGCTCCAAAGCTACACAGAGAAACCCTGTCTCAAAAAACCAAAAAAAAAAAAAAAAAGGCAAGGTTGCTCTGAAACCCTGGCTGTCCTAGAACTCACTCTGTAGACCAGGCTGACCTTTGAACTCATAGATCCTCCTGCTTCTGCCTCCTGAGTGCTGGGATTAAAGGTGTGCTCCATTACTGCCTGATGGAAGAGGGTCTTCTTCATAATAAGGGCCTAACTGCCTCCCCTGCCCAAAGACATCACCTTTTTGGAAAACCTGTTGCTAAGGATGGCACCCTAGCAACTTCCCAAGCTCCAGCTCTAGCCTCCTAAAGCACCTGTTGGTGGATGGGAAGTCCCCATTGGTGAGAGCCTTGAACATGAGCACTGGGGAAGACGGGATCCCCTGGGTCTACTTCCTCTGCATCTGGAAGGAATGCTGGCCAGAGTCCCAATGTTCAGCCTTGTCAGCCCTTAGGTCTCTACAAGTCCTCGTTGCTAAGGAAGCAGCTGTTTAGTAACTAAACTGCTGGCAGTGCTAATCACATGCTTCCCCGTCCCAGGGCTCCCAGTTTGTGGAATGGGCATCTGCAGGAAACCTCAAGTCTGTGTGGGTGAACAGGGGCTTCCCAAGGGCCTGGGATGAGGAGGTCGAAGGGGCAGAAGTGGAGCTGAGTCTGCATGCAGCACGGACCAAGGCCCTGTGGTTGCCAATGGGGGACTGATGCCAGAAGATAAATGCCTCCATCTTGTGTGCCCAGAGATACCAGATGCTTGGAATTTTTCTCCCAGACTTCCATGGCTTCCAATAAACTGAGTGACTTTGACTGCTTTTGAGAGCACGGGAACAGTGACTTCTTAGTGTGTGGCCCAGTAGGCAGTCCTGGAACAACACTGTGTTTATGGGATGGATAAAGGGAATTCAGCCCCATCCAGCACTCTAGGGTCATGAGGAGCTAGAGGGAAGTCCCTGGAACGCTCTGTCACCTTCATGCTTGATTCCAGAGTTGGGTGGGCTACAGGGCCACCTCCTTCCCATAAGTCCTCTTTCTGAACTGGAAGATCTGTAACCTAGCATGTCCCCAAGGGGAATGAGCTATGCCTGTGCCAGCCAGAGCCAGGGGCCACCACTACTGGGCCAGGTACTGTGGGCACAGCTGCCAGGCAGGCAGGCCCTGGCTTCCTGGAGCCTAAACTGACCATGGGTCTGCTCTCACAGCAGAGCCCCGCGGATTTAGCTCTAGTTTGGTTTTTAGGTTTGTGATTTGGTTTGTGGGGTTGTTTGTTTGGTCAAGGTCTCAAGGTGTAGCTCATCCAATCCTGTGCCTCAGCCTGAGTGTTATAGACGTGTGCCTCCAAGCCTGCCTTCTGGCTTTAGAATGGAAACACCCTCTCCTTGCTCTTTCTCTCCTCTCCTTTCTCTGCTCATCAGTGTTGCCAGGGGAACTGGGCTGATGGAGGTTGTCTTAATCCATTTTCTTGTATGTTGCAGCTTCTTGGTGGTGTTCTCTTTGATTGGTTGGTTTGGTTTTGAGGCAGGGTATGTATATATCCCAGGTTGGACCAGAACTTCCCTATGGCACCAAAGATGACCTTGAACTCCTGATCCTCTGCCAGTGGGATGACAGGCGTGATCCATCAGGCTCAACTTTTTCTTAGTCCATTTTCTGTGGCTGTAACTGATTATCATAGACTGTCACTTGCCAAGAATAAAGGTTTCAGCACAAGGCTTTGAAGCTGGGAGGGGCCCATCTGGTCGGCATCTGCAAGGCCTTCCTGGCATGATAACCAGATCGAGGGTACCTTGTAGCATGACAGCTTTTTAGAGAGCACTTGACAAAGCCTCTCCCCTAGTGACCCTGATCATATGTTACTGTATGTGTCTTAATTAGGGCTCTGTTGTGATGTAACACATGCCAGAAAGCAACATGGGGGGAAAGGGTTTATTTAGTTTACACATTCCAGATCACAGTTCACTGAGGGAAGCCAGGACAGGAACTCAAACCTGGCAGGACCCTGGAGGCAGGGCCATGAAGGAGTGCTGCTTACTGGCGTGCTTTTCATGGTTTGCTCAGCCTGTTTTCTTATAGCACCCAGGACCACCAGGCCAGGGTTGGCACCACTCACCGTGGGCTGTGCTTTCCCATGTCACTGATTAAGAAAATGCCCTCCAGGGTTGCCTGCAGCCAGATCTTATGAAAAAAAGCAAGCTAGGCCAGGCAGTAGTGGCAAACACTTGGGAAGCAGAGGCAGGCAGATCTCTGTGAGTTCGAGGCCAGCCTGGCTACAGAGTGAGTTCCAGGACAGGCTCCAAAGCCACACAGAGAAACCCTGTGGGAAAACAAAAACAAAACAAAACAAAAGGTAGTGGAGAGGAGAAAGACAGAAACACAGGATAGCTTCGGGAGGACCTGGATCAAAATCTATCGGCCCCTTCTGTCTCTTCAAAAGGGCTTTTGATAACAATGTGAAGGGGCAGTGGGGAGGGGGGAGTAAAAGACCTTGCCCTTGCTAGATCAAAGCATACTGCACAGCCAAATGCAGACCCTTCCAAACACCTGGTAGCCATGCCCACGGTCCAGTCATTCCCCTATGCAGCCCTGCTGGATAAAGCAAGCTCAGACCTTACTAGGAAACCTCTGTGGGTCTCTACAGAGGCAGGGGATCTCTGAGTTTGAGAACAGCCTGGTCTACAGAGTGAGTTCCAGGACAGCGAAGGGTACACAGAGAAGTCCTGTCTCGAAACAACAACAAAAACTGGCCAGCACAGTATGTTCTTTGTTTTTATTCTGTAAGTGGTATGGGCACAGAGAGACCCAGCTCTCTAGTGTTGGGTGCTAGGAACTAAACACAGGTCCTATGCAGTAGTCTGTGCTTTTAGCCTTGAGTCATCATGTTTTAAGGTTTTTTGAGACAGTCTTGCTGGGGTGGTAGCACACACCTTTAACCCCAGAGGCAGGGCGGGGGGCCTCCTTGAGTTTGAGGGTTACCTTGTCTGTGTTGTTACAGCTAGGGCTGTATAGTATACTAATAAGGCTCTCAAGAAGAGAGTCTGACTAACCCTGCTTGAACTGGAACTCACTGTGTAGCCCAAGCTGTTCCAGAGCTTACTGTGATCTGCCTGCCCCAGCCTTCAAGTGCTGAAATACCAGGCCCTAGGTATTACTCCATTAAAGCTCCAGCTGGAGATACCAACAATGGGAATGTGGGAGTTAAGTTTCCAACACATGAAGAAATTAGGGAGACAGGGTCACAGCACAGGTCCCCCACATCCATTCCCAAGCCTGTTGGGTTCACCCAGGAGGAACCTTCGCTCTCCTCTCTCAAGTCATTGGCCAAAGCAAGACATGCAAGCGTGCCAGAGTTCCCAGAGGGAAAGGCTGGGGACAGACTAGGGATTTGTAGACCATCTACTTCGGGTAGGTGGACCAAGAAGAGAGAGAACGACACAGGGCTGGGGGTGTGGCTCAGTGGTAGAGCCCCTGCCTAGAATCCCCCAGTGAGGGGCTGGGGTGTGGCTCAGTGGTAGAGCCCCTGCCTAGAATCCCCCAGTGAGGGGCTGGAGGTGTGGCTCAGCGGTAGAGCCCCTGCCTAGAATCCCCCAGTGAGGAGCTGGGGATGTGGCTCAGTGGTAGAGCCCCTGCCTAGAATCCCCCAGTGAGGGGCTGGGACACAGTTCAACAGCAGAGTGCCTGCCAGGAGTGTGGGAAGTCCTGGACTCAATCCCTAGAACTACACACAGAAGACACCTAGTGGTTTTGTCCAGTTTAGGGTAGAAGGAAACCCTCAGCTTATAGAGGACTAGGGGCTAGCCAAGCTCTCACAGCGACAAAGCTAGCACTAGCCTGACACTTGTCAGACTGGTTGTGACAAATCCCCTCAAGTGCTACACAAGGCGGCTCTGGTGCTCTAAGAACGACACTGCTCAACAAGCTAGCCGTGACCTGCCCACCCGACACTGTGCAGCAGCAGTAGGTCTGCAGAGCACAGAGGAGCATACATGGGCAGACTGCAGCTGGAGGCTGGGGATTGACTGCTTTGGTAGGCCCAGGCTGGCTTCAGTCTCATAGTGAAATGATTTTGCTGGGAGTAGAGGTGTGCACTGCCTAGCCTGCTTCTGCCATGCTGGAGAAGGAATCCAGGGTTTCATGCACGCTAACCTAGCAATGGACTATCTGCAGCCCCAGGATCTAGAGATGAGATCACCGTACATTATCTAAATTGATCCTAAGTCCAAGAACAAGCAACCTGTGACTCAGAGAAGACGCTGCAGAGGCATGTGCAGAGGGGTGAGGAGAGGCGAGGTCAGAGGGAGCTGCAATACTGTAGCCCTTCTCCCCTGGGTCCTGCAGAGGGAGCCAGCTGGACTTCCAGCCTTTAGACCTAATGGAGATAAACTCCCCCTACACACACGCACGTGCACGCACACGCACACATACGCACAGGGTTTCTCTGTATAGCCCTAGCCATCCTGGAACTCGCTCTGTAGTCCAGGCTGGCTTCAAGCTCAGAGATTCATCTGGCTCTGCCGCCCGAGTGCTGGGGTTAAAGGCGTGCTCCACCACTGCCTGGTAGGGGATAAACTGTGGTTTCCAGCCACTCAACTTGTAATCTCTTGTTACATCAGCAGGAAGCTAACACAAGAGTTGTCCCTACAAAGAATGGCAAGAAAGGGGCTGCAGAGGCCCCACATCATCTCTGGGACCGTGGTCTAGGTTGGGGGCTTTTGCTGGAAAGACTGGGGGTCCTGGAGGTTGAGACCACATCATTTCAACATTTTTCATCTGAGACAGGGTTTCTCTGTGTAGCTCTGGCTGTCCTGGAACTTGCTCTGTAGCCCAGGCTGGCCTCGAACTCACAGAGATCTGCTGCCTCTGCGTCCCAAGTGCTGGGATCAAAGGCGTGGGCTACCTACACCCAGTCCATCATCTGACTTTTTGAGACAGGGTCTCATGTAGCCCAAGCTAGGCTGAAACACAAGAGAAGACTTTTTTACTGTTCGGAACTCATACTGTGGCTCTGGTAGGTAGGCTGACAGAGTCCCTGAACCTTCCAGTAGGTGGGTGACTTATCTCTCAAGCTGCCACCACAACACCCTTAGGCTTTTTCCTTTCAGACTTTATTTATGTTGTATGTGTGCATGTGCTGTGGTTTGCACATGAAGGTCAAAGCAATTTTGAAAGTGAGCTCTCCCCTCTTGTGGGTCCCAGAGATTTAATTATCTGGCTTCAGAGTTAGCACCTTTACCTGTTGAGCCGGCTTGCCAGCCAGCCTTGGTTTTGGTTGGTTGGTTGATTGGCTGGTTGCGTTTTCTTTTGTTTTGTCTTAGGTTCTTGAGACAGGGTCTCACTGTGTAGTCCAGGCTGGTCTGCAGCTTGCTATATTGGCTAGACTGTCCTTGAACTCACAGAGATCCGTCTGCCTCTGCCTCTCCTGGGTGTTGGGATTAAAGGTGGTATCACCATGCCCTGCCTACTTTGAGACAGGGTCTTTTTTTTGGGGGGGTGGGGTTTCGAGACAGGATTTTTCTGTGTAGCTTTGGAGCCTGTCCTGGAACTCGCTCTGTAGCCCAGGCTGGCCTGGAACTCACAGAGATTCGCCTGCCTCTGCAGCCCAAGTGCTGGGATTAAAGGCGTGTGCCACCACCACCCAGTTGAGACAGGGTCTTACGTAGCCAAGGCTAACCTTGAACACCTAGCTCTACTACCTCCAACATACCATATTCTTCACTCTCAGTCTTTCAGGCACGACCTGCCCCTTTCTGAATCGCCTCCGTGGGAACTCAGGTGCCATCCAGGTACCAGCCCTGACAAACAATGGCACTCCCTCCCCATACTTGGAAAATCCCAGGCTTATCTCCCAGGCGCCAAACCCAAACGCAGACACATGTGCCGCACAGCAGTGGTGGACTAGGAAGAGTCAGGGCCTGTCGGCCACCATGGGATGAACACCTGTGTGGTTGGTGCTGCGCCCAGACAGGTACAGTGCTCAGTGCAAGGGCTTTGCAGGGCGGAAACAGCCACCCAAGAGGCCAAGACAACGGGGAGATACGTCAGCCACAGGATGTGTTCAGTGGTGATAAGAACAGAGCAGGGTGAGCCCGCTGCTGCAAGGGCCGTCGTGAAGCCTCAGCCTTGTGTGTTTAAGACTTCGATGAGATGGGGAGGACATAGGTATCTGGAGGGAAGGGTATTCCACACACTGAGGAAACAGCCAGGGCCAGGGCCTTGGGCTGAGTATACCCACCTCAGCCGGGCGGTGGTGGCGCATGCCTTTGATCCCAGCACTCGGGAGGCAGAGGCAAGTGGATCTCTGTGAGTTCGAGGCCAGCCTGGGCTACAGAGCGAGTTCCAGGACAGCCACCAAAAGTACACAGAGAAACCCTGTCTCGAAAAACCAAAAAAGGAAAAAAAAAGTATACCCACCTCAGACACGCCAAGGATGGCTAGTGTTGGAAAGGAACATAGCATGGGGTGAGCAGGGAGAGGGTCAGCTAGCACAGGGTCAAATACTGCAGACCTTTGTGGCCACCTTTCTGGAGGGGTGAGGCAGGGACTATGGATTGAGTCAAGGGCCTGGAGCATGCCAGGTAAGTACTCTGCCACTCACTGGTCGCTTCTAGGCAGCTGCTCTCCAACTGAGCTGTGAATCTGTTCCTCTTTTTACTTTCTGAGACAGGGTCTTAGTAAATTGCCCTGGCCAGCTTCCAATCTTCAGTCCTCCTGCCTCAGGCTCCTTGGTAGCTGATGTTACCGGTCTGCACTATCACCGCCCCCGCTGAAGACTGGACTTTTTTTTTTTTTTTATCTCGAAAGAATCAGGAACCCAGAGACTGGAGGGACTCAGCTGACAGGTTCACAAATTCTGTCCCCTGGGAGCAGTTGGGGGTTAGGAAGCAGGGAACTCAGAAAGGAGGCCACGGTGACATTCTTCGTGGGAGATGGTGGAGGCAAGGCCAGTGCGGTGGCAGCTGATGTGATGGGCACTGGTCAGATTCTATATCCATTTCGAAGCTGGAAGACCTGGTTGTGACCTTAGCTAGTTCACAGTGTCGCTGTCCGTGCGCTGTCCTAGCTGAGGCCTGCGGCCGCATCACTTGTCACCACTAGGTGGCGCGTCCCGCCCGGGCACGAACACACTCCTTGCACAGTCTACCCCAAAGTTTCCTTTCACTTTCGGTCTTTGGCTGTCACCCAGCCTGGTCCTTCCACACCCAGCTGGGGCAAGCCTGGTGCGTGGGGTGAATGGCTTTCCAGGTCCCGGAGGGGCGGTCCCAGGGTCCCCACTCCCGGGCCGAGGGAGCAGGGTGGGGGCCTGGGGAGGATTCTGGGGACCGGTTTCTTAGAAGGGAAGATGACTTTTCACCGTAACTGGGGCTCGTGCAGGAAGCCCGGGGGAGCAGGAGGCGGAAACGTGCCCACATCAAAGGCGGCAGGACGGGGCGGAGGGGTACAGGGGCGAGCGCAGAAGGGGCTGCAGGGTGCGAGGCCTGCTCTTCTGTCCCTTCCAAGACCCTGCCACAGGCATGAGGGGTCTCCGGCCGAGATGACAGTGCTGGTGCCAGCCTGGAGCCCAAATGTGCGTATACCTGAGGGATGATGGAGCAGGGCGGAGAAGGGAGATGGGTAAGGGATGGAGAGACCCGGGATGGTCAGAAAGAGGACGATGGGATGGAGAAGCGTGGACTCAGGCAGGACAGGCAGACAGGAAGGTGACAGACACGCAGGTAGGGAAGGAAGGGGATACAGGGAGTCAGCCCTGCGGAGGGGACGCTGACATCGTCCCCTTGTAGCCTTCGCTGCTGCTGCTGCTGCTGCTGCTGAGCCCTTGCCTGCGGGGCACACCTGACTGCTATTTCAGCCACAACCCCATCTCCTCCAACTTCAAAGTGAGCATCGGAAGGCTGGTGAGCGGCTCCCACCAGGCCACCGAGCTGGGCCCCCCCATCTCTGCCCTATCTCTCAGTGTCTCTGTCTCTGTGGGGTCTCGTTCCTGGGTCTGTCACTGTCTCTCTCTCTGGGTCCCTACTGTCTCTCTTTGGATCTCTCTCTCTCTCTCTCTCTGTCTCTGTCACTGTCTCTCTCTCTGGGTCTCTGTCACTGTCTCTGTCTGGGTCTGTCTGTCTGTCTCTCTCTCTTTCTGTCTCTGAGTCCCTGTTCTGTGTCTGTCTGTCTCTCTCTCTCTCTGGGTCTCTGTCACTGTCTCTCTCTGGGTCTGTCTGTCTGTCTCTCTCTGGGTCTCTGTCACTGTCTCTCTCTGGGTCTGTCTGTCTGTCTGTCTCTGTCTCTCTGTCTCTGAGTCCCTGTTCTGTGTCTGTCTGTCTCTCTCTCTCTCTCTTTCTGTCTCTGAGTCCCTGTTCTGTGTCTGTCTGTCTCTCTCTCTGGGTCTCTGTCACTGTCTCTCTCTGGGTCTGTCTGTCTGTCTCTCTCTCTCTCTTTCTGTCTCTGAGTCCCTGTTCTGTGTCTCTCTCTCTCTCTCTCTGGGTCTCTGTCACTGTCTCTCTCTGGGTCTGTCTGTCTGTCTCTGTCTCTCTGTCTCTGAGTCCCTGTTCTGTGTCTGTCTCTCTCTCTCCAGGTCTCTCTCAGTGTCTAGGTCCGTGTTCCTCTCTGCCCCCCTCTCTCTGGCTCTCCCTCTCTGTGGGTCTCTTCCCTGCTGTCTCTTGTCTCTTCTTCTCTATATGGGCCCTGTCTTCCTTTCTCGGTGTCCATGTCCCCTGTCTCAGGGTCAGTCCCCAACTCCTCCGACTCTATAACTCGTCCCCTGCTTTCAGTCAGGCCTCACCTTGTTTTCTCCCACAGACTGACTACCTGCTTAAAGATTACCCAGTCACCGTGGCCATCAACCTTCAGGACGTGAGTCACAGTCGGGAGGGCCCTGGGATGGAGGTGGGAACCAGACTCAGATGTGCCGCCCTTCAGGGACAAGGCTAGTGGGCGGCCTCCTCTTCCCTCTGTCCTGGGGACTGGGACCCTGGCCCGGCCGCTCCCCAGACCCAGGCGGTCGAGCTCAGTCCTTCAGAAGTCTGGCCGGCCACTCTCCCGCTCAGGCCCTCCAGACTGGCCCACTGATCGCTGCTCCCTCAGGTGTAGCAGGCCCTCCCTCCCGTCAGGGGTCTCGGACCTGTACCCCTGCCACTTCTCCCCTGGGTGTCTGGCCCTGTCCCACGTCACATGATTGGCAGGCCCACCGTTCTCACCCCTCCGTCTCTAGCAAAGCCCCACCTCTCAGGACCCCGGCCCCGCCCAACCTACCTTAGACATCTGACCACGCCCATCCTCTTCAGCCACCTAGCCCCGCCCTCGCTCCGCCATTTGGCCCCACCCATCCCTTCCGTCCATCACCCGCCCACCCTCCCTCAACCTCCTGGCCGGCTCATCCCCTGTTAGTCATTGGTAGCACCCCCCCGACAGGCACCCCTACACCCCCGCCCTGTGACTTGAACTGGGCTCTTGCTGTGCAGGAGAAACACTGCAAGGCTTTGTGGAGCCTCTTCCTGGCCCAGCGCTGGATGGAGCAACTGAAGACTGTGGCAGGGACCGAAATGCAAGAGCTGCTGGAGGCTGTCAACACGGAGATACATTTCGTCAGGTCGTGCGCCTTCCAGGTTAGCGCTGGAACTTGGTAACAAAATGAAGGAGCCAAGTCCCTCCCCAGGCCTTGAAGTAGATACGGCTCTGCTAGGTCTTGTGGGGGTGGCGTGGGGTTCTTTTGCCGACAGCATACCACCGAGGTAGAGCTGGAACCTCCAAGCACTAAGGTCACCTGGGGACCCTGTTACTGGGTCTGTGCCTGAGTAGGTGAAGAAGGCCATTACTAAGGGGTTCTCTCCCCTAACGACTGTAGGTCCCTGAACTCTTTGAGACCCGGGCCCACTGGCTCTGACCTCAGGTCAGGGCCCTGGGTTGGTGGAGACGCTGGTATGACATGGTGATGACCTATCCCTCCCTCCTCCCAGCCTCTCCCAGAATGTCTTCGCTTCGTCCAGACCAACATCTCCCACCTCCTGCAGGACACCTGCACGCAGCTGTTGGCTCTGAAACCCTGTATGGGGAAGGCTTGCCAGAATTTCTCTCGGTGCCTGGAGGTGCAATGTCAGCCAGGTAACAGCAGCACCGGAGCCCAGCCCCCCCCCCCCCCCCGTGCCACCCGGCTCACCAGAGCCCAGCCCCCCGGTGCCACGTGGCTCACCGGAGCCCAGCACCCCCAGTACTACCCGGCTCCCTGGAGCCAAGCACCCCGGTGCCACCTGGCTCACCGGAGCCAAGCACCTCCAGTACCACCCGGCTCACCGGTGCCCAGCACCCCCAGTGCCACCCGGCTCACCGGAGCCAAGCACCCCGGCCCGCCGGAGCCCAGCACCCCCAGTACTACCCGGCTCCCCGGAGCCCAGCACCCCGGTGCCACCCGGCTCACCGGAGCCCAGCACCCCCAGTACTACCCGGCTCCCCGGAGCCCAGCACCCCGGTGCCACCCTGGCTCACAGCCCACAGTCCTGCTTACTGTGTATCCTAGAGGCTTCTGCTTCTGCTAGCTGAGACTTGAGACAAATTCTTTCTCCTTTCTTTTTTCTTTCTTTTTTTGAGACAGGGTTTCTCTGTGTAGTTTTGGTGCCTGTCCTGGATCTCGCTCTGTAGCCCAGGCTGGCCTCGAACTCACAAAGATCTGCTTGGCTCTGCCTCCCGAGTACTGGGATCAAAGGCGTGCGCCACCACCGCCCGGCTTCTTCTTTTTTATTTTTATGTGTATGAGTGTTTTTACTTACATGCTGTAAGTGCACTGACTGTGTCTGGTGCTGAAGGAAGCCAGAAGAGGGTGTCAGGTCCCCTGGGACTGGAGTTACAGATGGTTGTGAACCGCTATGTGGGTGCTGGGAACTGAAACCAGGTCCAAGGCAAGGACAGCCAGTGCTCCTTACTGCTGAGCCCTCTCTCCGGCCCGTTTTCTCTTCTTTTGAGATAAGGTCTCATTATTTAGGCCAGGCTAGCCTTGAACTCAGAGCAGTCCTCCTGCCTGTCCTGAGTGCTGGGATTACAAGTGTGAAGCCCCCACATCTGGCTTCAGAACTTTTTCTTTTTCATGTTATCACATATTAATTTTATGTAATAATTGTAGCAGGCTTTCTCTTTAGGCCACCAATCAGCTCCCAAATAAAGACACACGGAGACTTATTATTAATTATGAATTCCCAGCCTTAGCTTGTTTCTGGCTAGCTTTTTTTTTTTAACTTAAATTAACCCATTTCCATTAATCTATGTGTTGCTCTGAGGCTTGTTTACCTCCTCTACGTACTGTCCATTCTGCTTCCCTGCTTCCTCCGTGTCTGGCTGGCTGGACCCTGGCTAGCTGTCTGACTTGTCTGCCAGCCCCACCTATCCCTCCTCTGCCTAGCTATTGGTCATTCAGCTTTCTTTTCTTTCTTTCTTTTCTTTTTTTTGTTTTTTGTTTTTGGTTTATCGAGACAGGGTTTCATGTGCAGCCTGGACTGTCCTGGAACTCACTCTGTAGCCCAGGCTGGCCTCGAATTCTCAGAGATCCGCCTGCCTCTGCCTCCCAAGTGCTGGGACTAAAGGTGTGTGCCACCGCCGCCTGGCTGGTCATTCAGCTTTTTATTAGACCAATCAGGTACCTTAGGCAGGCAAGGTGAAACAGCAACACATCTTTACGTAGTTTAACAATTATTCTGCAACACAAACAAATACAACACATCTTTACTTAGTTAAACAAATAATGTGGCTCATGACATTTTCATACTATGTAGTCTAGGCTGGCCTTGAACTCAGAGCAATCCTCCTGCCTGTCCTGAGTGCTGAGATTACAAGTGTGAAGCCCCCACATCTGGCTTCATAAGGTTTTTTTTTCATATTTTTTACACATATTAATTATATATAATGATGTGTCTCATGACATTTTCATACGTGTCTCCCTGTCTCACGGATCCCCTTCCTCTTTCTAACTAGTCCCTCTTCTATTTTTTAAGCCAATGAGGTCAGTTTACTACAGGAACCATTCCTGAGAAGTTGTTTACAGGGCACCTTACCAGTGGCTGTTACACTACTGAAGAAAATGTCTCTTCCTACCTAGCAACCATTAACTGCAATAGATGCTCAGGCAGGGTCAGACATGCCTTTTTATGACCTCTGTTTACCTGTCTGAACTTCCAGTCTGTTTGTCTAGGGCTGTCCTGTCCACTAAGAAGGGAAACTGATTGAGCCACAGGTTTCTGGGTAACAATAATTTTTTCTTTCTTAGTTTTTTGTTGTTTTTTTTTTAAAGATTTATTTATTTATTATGTATACAGTGTTATGTCTGCAGGCCAGAAGAGGGCACAAGATCTCATTACAGATGGTTGTGAGCCACCATGTGGTTGCTGGGAATTGAACTCAGGACCTCTGGAAGAGCAGTCAGTGCTCTTAACCTCTGAGCCATCTCTCCAGCCCCTTCTTTCTTAGCTTTTGTTTATTTTGTTTAATTTTGAGACAGGGTCTCTCTATATAGTCCTGGCTACCTGTAACTTTTTATGTAGATAAGGCTGAGATCCTCATGCCTCTGTCTCCTGAGTGGTGGGATTAAAGGTGAGGCCAGCCTGGTCTACAGAATGAGTTCCAGGACAGCCAGGGCTACATAGAGAAACCCTGTCTCAAAAAAAAAAAAAAAAAAAAAAAAGTATGGGCCATCATACCCAGCCAGGCTCATACTTTTTTTTAATTAATTAATTAATTAATTTAGATTTTGTGTGTGTGTGTGTGTGTGTGTGTGTGTGTGTGTGTGCAGAAGAGAGTATTGGATTGGTAGCTCCTGGAGTCAGAGCTACACTTGGGAGCTGCCATGTAGGTGCCAGGAATTGAACCCAGGTTCTCTGGAAGAGCAGCCAGTGCTCTTAACCACTGAGCCATCTCTCCAGCCCCAGGCTCATACTTTTTATATCCAATTTGGTTTGTTTATTTTTGAAAGTGTTTCACTAAACATCCATGTCTGCCCTGGAGCTCACTATGTAGACCAGGCTAGCCTCAAATTCACAGAGATACATCTGCTTTTGCTCCAGAATGCTAGTTAAAGGCGTGTGCTGCCTGGCCTATCCACCCGCCCACCCCCAAGTTTTCAGTTGTTTGTAGGCCCCTCATGCACTGTTACCCATGGTCCTCCAGGACTTCCAGTGTCTGCTCTGGCGAGTCCCTCGGTGACCTGGTTCTGCTCTCTCCCCAGACTCGTCTACCCTGCTGCCCCCAAGGAGTCCTGTCGCCCTAGAAGGCACCGAGCTTCCAGAGCCTCCGTCCAGCCATCTCCTGCTGCTGCTGCTGCTGCTGCTGCTGCTGCCTCTCACGCTTGTGCTCCTGGCCGCTGCCTGGGGCCTTCGCTGGCAAAGGGCACGAAGGAGGACGGCGCTCCGCCCTGGGGTGAGCCCAGAGTCCAGGGTAGTTGGAGGGAGTGGGTGGCAAGGGATGAGGGTGGCAGGTGGCTGACCTTGTGGGGGCCTCAGGTGCCCCTCACCTCCCATCCCTAGGATATGACACTTTTGCGGCATTGACTCAGCCAGGGGCTTATCTCGGTGAGTCTTCCACTTATACCGGAACATGGAATGGCCAGGCTTGGGGGTAGAGTCAGTCCAAGATTGGAGGGGGGGTGTCTCACTATGTCTCATTGGAGGGGCAGGGGTTCAGGGGAGTGGTGTGGTGTCCGGGGGAAGAGCAGCCTTTGATAAGCTTCCAGTGTGGCAAAGCTCAGGGGCTTCTGAAGCTGCCACCATCAGAAGGCTGCAGAGAGCCATGGAAGGCTGTGGGGAGGAGCCTGGTGTGGGAAGAAGGCAAGAAGGCAGGTCCCCCACAAGTACCCATATTTTAGAGTTCACTGTGTGCTTTACACTCATGCCTCTCCTGGAGGTTATACCTGTAGTCCCAGCACTTGAGAGGCCAGAGCAGGGCGTCTGCTGCAAGGTCTGGCCACCCTGGGCTACATGGTGAGTTCAAGGCCATTGTGAGATACACAATGAACCCTTGTCTCCTGTCTCAAATAAACAAACAAAAAAATGCAATTCAGTGACACTTTTTTTTTGCAGATGAGGTCTCACTATGTTGCTCAAACTGACTTTGAACACCTCGATGAATCTTCCTGTCCCAGCCTTCCCAATAGTTGGGCCTGTAGGCATGTTATATACAACAAGGCTTTTCTTTTTCTTTTTTCTTTGTTTTCTCGGTGCTAGAGTTGGGAACCAAAACAAGGAACAAGCTAGGCAAATACTGTGCTACTGAGCTACATCCCCTGCCCAGAGGACACAGTGTCCAGGCATGGTGATGGACATCGGTAACCCAGTACTTCTGAACTGGAAATGCTGAAGCTGGAGGACACTGACTTTAAGAAAAACAAAAAGGAAGAAAAAGAAAGAGAGAGGAACACTGTAGCCCTGTGTGGTGGCTTCTGTCATCCCAGCTCCTTAAAATAAAGAGCGACTGCTGGGTATGGTGCTGCGTGCCTGTAACCTTAGTAAGAGGCCGAGGCAGAGGGATCGAAGCTTCCAGGCCAGCCTGGGCAACTGAATGAGATCTGCCTCAAAATAACAATGAAAAATGGGAATGCTGGGGTGGACCTGGAGCTCAGTGGCAGGCCCTGCACAAGGAAGGCTCTGGGTTCCCTCTGCTGCTGTCACCGCCACTAGAACACGGGACAGTCTCTAAATGTTGTGGTTTCCCACTTCTGGGCGTGTTTTTGAAACACACCATTTATCAGACATAGTGGCACATGTCTGTAATCCCAACTCTATTTATTTATTGTTTTCTGAGATGGTCTCTATGTAGCCCAGATGGCCTGGAACTCGTGGGTAATCCATCCCTCTACCTTGGGAGTGCTGGGATCACAGGTGTGTACTATCATACTAGATGGCAAAAGAATTAATTCGACCCTCCCCCAAATAAATAAAACTTGAAAAATAGTTACACATGGGGGGTCTAATTGTGGCATGGTGGCTGTGTACCAGTCAGCGGACACTTGCAGGAGCTGGTTCTCTCCTACCCGGTGGGTCCCAGGGATGGACTCCGGTTTTCAGGCTGGGGGCAGAGGCCTTTTATCCATTAAGCCAGATTGAGGGCCGTGATTTGTTTTGTTTGTTTGTTTGTTTTGAAACAGGGTCTCATGTAGCCCCATCTGACTTGGAACTTGCTGTGTAGACCAGGCTGGCTTGAAACTCAAGAGATCCACCTGCCTCTCCCTCCTCAATGATAGGATTAAAGGTGTGTGTCACCATGCCTGGCTGTAAGACTCCCTTTGGAAAAACCAAAACCAAACCAAAACAAAACAAAAAAACAAAATCTGGGAGCAGATTTTGTGGTGCAAGGTCTCTGCACCCTGGAGAAGAGGCAGAGGGTCAGGATTCTGGGTTATCTCCTGGTACATAGAAATTCCAGGCTAACCTAAAGGGGTGGAGTGGGGGAGGGACGGGTGAGGAGGGGAGGGTGTCGCTCAGTGGTAAGCGGCTTTGCTGAAAAGGGATGGGGGCGTGGCTCAACGGTAGAGTGCTGTCGTCGGACAGACCATTGATGATCCAGTTTTACAGAGGAGGAGACTGAGGCCAAGCAGGAGTCACGTGACAGACGTTGCACAGCCTGGACACAGGGAAAGTTGGGTGGAGGCTGGCCCCCTCTTGGACCTCGCTGCCCCTCCAGCTCTCTCCCTAGGATGAAGTCAACATCAGAAACCAGCAAAAGCCCTACTCACCCCACTCTGTACAAAGTCTTTGACCCCATGAACTTGGATATAAATGGTTTTTACCAGCTCGTCCGGACCTATCTGTGGACGGGACAGGGAGTGGGTGGGCTGTTTTAGGTTTCAGGATCTTGGTTTTGCAGTGCTTGGTGATGTAATCCCAGCTCTCCAGAAGCTGAGGGAGGATCTCAAGTTTTTTTGTTTTTTGTTTTTTGTTTTTTAAATATACTCCTTTTATTTTAAAGATTTATTTATTTATGTATACAGTGTTTTATCTGCATGCATGCCTGCACGCCAGAAGAGGGCACCAGATCACATTATAGATGGTTGTGAGCCACCATATGGTTGCTGGGAATTGAACTCAGGACCTCTGGAAGAACAGGCAGTGCTCTTAACCTCTGAGCCATCTCTCCAGCCCCGGATCTCAAGTTTTTAAAGCCAGCCTGGATTGCAGAACTCCTATGTCAAAAGCAAAAACCAACGACAAAAGGTTCTGTTTGTTTTCTGAGGCCTCCAATGGCCCAGAATCATCACTGAGTAATGCTCCCTGGAACCCTGATGGGAGGCAGGAGCAGCCCAAATTCCCCAAGGCCATGGCCGCAAAGTGTTGGAGCTTCCAGGAGGAATCGACTCAGGCTGGGATGTTTGGGAAGGTTCTCTAGAGAAAACGAGTTACGGAGACTGCCCAATTTACTTGTTTGGCTCGTTTTCTGGGGGAGGGTGTCTCACATAACGTGCACAGCTGATGCAAAGGCCTTTGCACACAGAAGCAGCTGGGTGTGGCTCAGGAACCTGGAAGTCCTTCCTTCCCCCAACTCTTCCGTCTTGGGTAACCAACTACACCTGTAATATTCACAAACTCCTAGGCTCAGAAAAGGCCAGCAGTTGTCTTGCACACCGCGAGGTTGAAGGGAGGGAACGCAAACACGGACGAGCTGGCCAGGGCTATGCTCGCCCCCTCATGGCCGCCACGTGTTCTGCATCCGTCAGTACTTGGGAGTCATGGCGCTCCACACAGCGGACATATCAATGGAGAGGTGCACTCCCTCCAAAATATGGCCGCCGGGGCTGGACGGCCTTGTCCTACTGAAGCCGCCCCGGGACCCACGTGACCTCCCGCCCCGCACAGTCATGGCCTCCCAGGTCCCGCTCAAACGATACCTTGATTGGACAATGTAAAGATGGCCCACCTTCCGGTGTGCGCGCGCAGACGGCTTCGACCAATGAGAAGACAGAATTCCTTCTGCTCGGCCCAGCCTACGTCACTTCCTCCGCCCCTGCGGCAAGGGATAAGAAACCCTGCGCCAAGACCTCCTCCTTTCCCAGGCGGCTGCCGAAGATGGCGGAGGGGCAGGTTGGGCTCTGCGCGCGCCGGGCGGTGTGGGGGGTCGGGCGGGTTCCAGGCGGGAGCGGAGTGGGGGCGTCCGCTCCACTCTGCGTGTGCGAAGGGACTTAAGGACGGCAGTTAAGGAAAATAGGAACGCTTTGACGAAGGGAGTGTGAAACGTGGGCATAGCATGCCGCGGACGTCTTTAGGTATGGGGCGAGGAGAAGGCGACGTTTTTCCTGGGGACGGGACTGCACGGGAGTGGGAACGGGGTTCCCAACACCTGGAAAGAACTGCTACAGATTTCATCCCAGGCAGTTGGCATGCGGGAAGCTTGGGGTCGCTCGTTGCTGGGTCTGTACGGTCATGTGGTTCTAGGAATGGGAATTGCTGAAATGGAGGCTCCTGTTTTCGTGACTTAAGGGTGCTGCTTTCCTATCGCTTCTGGTACTACAAGAAGTAATCCTGTTAAGTGTGTTTTCAAAGTTCTCCAGTGTGAAGGGGTGAATTCGTGAGACAGACATGTGAAATCAACCATTCTGTAGAGTGCGGGAGAAGCATCGTGATTTTGAGGCTAGTCAGGAATCGAATTGCACCTTTCCTATTACTTCCAGATGCTTTAAAGGAAAGTTGCTGCTGGAGAAATCTGTAGTAAATGATGCTGTCTGTGGGACATTTTTGCCCTTGAAAATACCTGGAGGATCTCTAGGAACATAACAAACATCTCTATGAATAGTAGAAAAGGGAGGATAGTTGTGGAGTGGGTTTCTGTGTGACTATCCTGTAGTTTGGGCTGGTTTATAGGCACATGTATATATTAAGTTTTGGCTTAGTATAGAATTTGTTGTGCAGGGTATTCACACATGAGCAAGTACATCAGCTATCCAGGAATTTGAGGCATGGTAGGTGACATGGTGAAGGTCTGTTAAAAAGATTTCAAGGCGAGCCGGGTGGTGGTGGCACACACCTTTAATCCCAGCACTCAGGAAGCAGAGGTAGGCGGGTCTCTGAGTTCGAGGCCAGCCTAGACTACAGAGCGAGATCCAGGAAAGGCACAAAGCTACACAGAGAAACCCTGTCTCGAAAAACTTAAAATGTCAAGGCATCCAAGTGGGGTGCCGAAATACCGCAGGCACCCGAAGTCTTCTCGCTTACCTCTGCTGGACCAGCCTTAGGCTCTCTTGGTTTGTTGTGTCCCTTTGGGGCACTTTTTTAATCTGGTTGATAGGCATGCTGTGGGAAAAAGCACTCGAGTGTTTGGTGACTTGGGGTAGGGAGAGCCAGATTGCTTCCTAAACCTTTTTGTCTCCCACAGGTTCTAGTGCTGGATGGCCGGGGCCATCTTCTGGGCCGCCTGGCGGCCATTGTGGCCAAGCAGGTACTGCTGGGTGAGTTTCATTCAGGATTCCCCTGTGGTTTGTCTGGGAGTCAGTGATGAGCAATAATCACCATCTTTCGTTTGAGTCTCACGACCGTGAGATCAACCCATGCACCGCTCTGAGACTTGCCAGCCCCTCCTTGCTCGGGACTCCTAGGGCAGAAGTGATTCTGGAGCAGTCTTGTTTTCCATCCTAACTCCACAACCCGTGTTCTCTCTAGGCCGGAAGGTGGTGGTTGTGCGCTGTGAGGGCATCAACATTTCTGGAAATTTCTACAGAAACAAGCGTGAGTTAGGGGTTAGGGCCTGGGGATGGTCTCCAGGTGGGGCACTGACTGGAGTCCGGGACAAACAGGTCCTTGGGCGCTGTTTCTGGGACTGAGGAGGCCTCGTCCACTTTTCTCTTGACAGTAAAGTACCTGGCGTTTCTCCGAAAGCGGATGAACACCAACCCCTCTCGAGGCCCCTACCACTTCCGAGCCCCGAGCCGCATTTTTTGGCGCACTGTGCGAGGTGAGCTGGGCCTGTGGGTGACATGGGGAAGGTGGGAATCTGGCAGCCTATGATGAGGATATCTCCCACTCGTGTTCGAGTTTCCCAACTATGAGATGACTCTACATGCACTACCATCTGAGGCTGACTGGTCTCCCTGCTCTGGGCTAAGAGGGGAATTTTTAGCCCCCCTGAAAAGGAGACCTGCTATTCTTCCTACAGGCATGCTGCCCCACAAGACCAAGCGAGGCCAGGCTGCCCTGGAACGCCTCAAGGTGTTGGATGGGATCCCTCCACCCTATGACAAGGTGAGCTGTGCGCGCCTCCTCCCAGCCTCTGTGCATCCAGCGTCTGTGATGTTCCGCTATTACCTACATTGTTTGAGCCTCGTGAAAACTCCACTGGCTGAGACGCCTGCCCCACCAGCCTCCTTCCCAGGTGTCGTTCCCAGCAGGTCTCTGAGCCCTTCTCCTTCCCTAACAGAAAAAACGGATGGTGGTCCCCGCCGCCCTCAAGGTTGTGCGGCTGAAGCCTACCAGAAAGGTAAGCTCCAGGTTGCAGAGTGGACTGGGTGGGACCTCAAGCCTGGCAGATGATGGTTTTCTTTCTCACGATGGTCTGCGGATGCCACTGGTGGGCAGTGCCGATAACGCCACAGGCTCAGCTGATGCCAGGAGGGGTGCGGTGTGGGGGTGTGTCCTTTCATAGGATCTATCTAGGGTCCTCTAGCTCACCCGTGTGCTGCTGGGGCACCTTCCATGTCCTTACAGCCTTGTGCCCCTGCAGTTCGCTTACCTGGGACGGCTGGCTCATGAGGTCGGGTGGAAGTACCAGGCAGTAACAGCCACTCTGGAGGAGAAACGGAAAGAAAAGGCCAAGATCCACTATCGGAAGAAGAAGCAGCTCTTGGTGAGGACAGGACCTGTGCACCCCAGGGTATGAGAGGGTAGTCCTAGGAGAGAAGCAACCACTTGACCCCCACTTGTCTTTTTACCCCACAGAGGCTACGGAAACAGGCAGAAAAGAACGTGGAGAAGAAAATCAGCAAGTTCACAGAGGTCCTCAAGACCAATGGACTCCTGGTGTGAGCCCAATAAAGACTATTTGCTTCATGCCTGCCTGGTCTGCTCTTCCTCCCGCCGACCAGGGAAGTGGGGACAGGTGCTTTGGTCAGGCTCCTGTGGGAGAGGGTACTTTTTAAACAACCCCAAGAGCTTTAGTGCCTGCTTGGTGGGTTTGATTAAAGGAGTAACCATGCAATTGAATTGCTTGGGCCCATCAGACCCAGTGCCATATTCTGCAGCTGTGAGACCGGGCACACACCTGGGCTGGGATTACACGTGCACACTGAAGGCAGTGCCTTTGCTCCTCAAGACTGGTCAGAAAGCAGCTTTGTTTTCCTGCTGCAGGGTTCTATGTGCTAATAAATTATTTGACTGTTGAGGAAACTGGTGTCTTTGCCCTGTGTCTGCTGTGTAGGCAGGGGCAGCAGGGCACCATCAAAGGAATAAAAGCTCAGATGACATGGAGCCGGGCTTCATTCATGGTCTGCCCTTTTCATTGAAGGCACGGTGGGTCAGGTGATTTGTTGCTCAAAAGGTGCAGGCACTAATCATCTTAGATCCTGCCTGAGGTAGTTTTTCATTTCTAATTCAACTGCAAAGTATGGGACTGTCACTGGAACTTAGGCTCCAGGAATTCAGAATACCCAAAATGAGTTAAGCCTAGGATGAAGGGTACAGAAAATGGTGAGTTTGGTCAGCCAGTGTGAACCTGGAAAGGAGGTCAACTGGGGTGACTATATAATCCCTCTATCGAAAGGGATTAAGAGTCGGAGGGATGGCCGGGCGGTGGTGGCGCACGCCTTTAATCCCAGCACTCGGGAGGCAGAGCCAGGCGGATCTCTGAGTTCGAGGCCAGCCTGGACTACCAAGTGAGTTCCAGGAAAGGCGCAAAGCTACACAGAGAAACTCTGTCTCGAAAAACCAAAAAAAAAAAAAAAAAAGAGTCGGAGGGATAATGATCAATTTTAGTGGTTCCAGAGGATCCAACACTCATGCATGGGGCCCTCACTAGAATCCCATACATGTTATACATACATACACTCAAACCAGATACCAAAACGAAGCTGGGCAGTGGTGGCGCATGCCTTCAATCCCAGCACTTGGAGGCAGAACCAGGTGGATCTGGTCTACAGAGATCTAGGACAGGCACCAAAACTACAGAGAAACCCTGTCTCAGAAAAAAAAAAAGAAAAAAGTGAAATGGTGTTTTGTTTTTCATGGTTGTAAGTGTCCCATTCATCCTTAAGCTCTGCTATGACCAGGATCTTTCCTCATGAGAATTTAAAAAAACATGGTTTTTGGAGGCAGTTTCTCTGTAGCCTGGCTACCCTGGAACCCACTCTGTAGACCAGGCTGCCATCAAACCTGGAGGTCCTACTGCCTCGGCCTCCCAAGTGCTGGGATCAAAGGCGAGGACTACCACTTAACTGAGGGACTTTAGTGTAGAATTGGGGTAGTGGGTCCATACACATGGATGGTTCCCTGAGCCACACCTTCAGCTATAGAAAGCTGTCATTGCCACAAAAAGGAAACCCAGGTGCCTGGCTTAATTTATTGTGGTCCCTCCATTTGAGGAGTGGTCATCTAAGGTCACACATTTGGCCAGAGGTGTCAGGACATAAACCCAGGATTTACCCCAGCTGGCCCTCCTGGTCAGGACGACATGTGACCACAGACCCTGTCCAAACACAAGCAAATGAACTTGGTAACTGCCTGGTTGAAACACCTGTAGTTCCAGCTATTGGTAGCTTGAGGTAGGGACACACTTTCAAGAACAGACTTGACGGGGACCTTGCCATAAAAACTGGATTACAGAGGCGGGCCAGTCAACACTAGCCATACGCCACGTGTGTGTGCATGTACACTAAGTCTAACAAAGGGAAACGGAGCCAACGACTTGAACAGGAGGGCAGCAGTCCCTCGTACCCATGCCGACTTCGCTGAGAACGGCGGGTGTCCCGGCGCCCCGGAGCTGTCCTCCCCGGAAACGTTAAATGCCCTACTCCATGTCAACATTGTGTACACCGACCACGCAATGGTTAGCCCACAAAACGGGCCACCACCGCTTCTGCTCGGAAAACCCAACACCGCCACGCGGTTCCCAAACTCCCTGCGGGTGCAACTCCTGCAGAAACTGGACCCGCCCCTCACGACTCTCGCGATACCACAGGGTGCGCCTTGGAAAGCCGCCTAAGATCTCGCGAGATGACAAGCTCCGCTTCCTGCCGCGACGGACCTCCATCATGGCGGCGTACGGACCGTCCCAGAATCGCGTGCTCTGTTCCGGAAGTACCTCCCACATTCGTAAGGGTTGACTACGTCACTTCCACTCCAGACCTCGCGGAGTCAGTAAGGAAACCCCGGAGCGAGCCCACCTCTCTTTCTCAGGCTGCCGGGAAGATGGCGGACATCCAGGTTCGAGCTGCGGGTTAGCGCCGAGGCTGGGCTTCTTCCTTCGCGTTCGCGTCCTCTTACGAGTTAGCTGAAGCGAGGGCGCGTGTCTCCGTCTGATGAGCGATCCCGAAGCCCTGGCTTTTACGCAGTAACGGGGCCCGGGCGCCGTGGGAGTTAGTCCTTTAAACTCAGGGCCTAGCAGAGGATGGTCGGGGCGGCGGCCGTCCGGTGGGTCGGAGGCCTGAGGGCAGAAATCGGGGGCGCGTTTAACCATGTTTTCCTACATGGAGATTGAGCCCCGGGCCTCGTGGTCGCTAGTAAAGCGCTGTAAGGCAAAGCGCCCCGGCGCTTGGTGTAATTTTGCATTTTGATGCAGAGTCTGGCCTTTAGATCACCTAGTAACTCAGGCAGGTCTTGGACTTGTCATCCTCCTGCCTCAGCCTTGTGAGTACCTGGATGACAGGCCACCAGGCTCAGCTACGTATACATATGGCGTGAGCCCTGAGTGGAAAACCAACATGCTGAACGGCCATGGTTTTGGTCTAAGGCCGTGATTCTGCAGGCCATGAAACGCGTTAGAACCTAGTGTGTGAGCTTAAAAGTTTTGGGTGATTGTGTTTATAGGGTCGTTGTGGGGCAACGGCCCTCCGGGGCTGGCGTAAAGGGCTGAAAGCTGTAAAAGTGGGGGGAAGAGCTATATCCGTGGTCTCCTCGAAGTTTAACCTGTAACTTCGCCAAACTATCAATCCCTGCAGACGGAACGTGCTTACCAAAAGCAGCCCACAATCTTTCAAAACAAGAAGCGTGTTCTGCTTGGAGAAACCGGCAAGGAAAAACTCCCTCGGTACTACAAAAACATCGGTCTAGGCTTCAAGACGCCCAAGGAGGTACAGGACCCTCCAACAGATGAGACTTGTGTATTTCTGCATGTGTGGGAGCACGCCTTTTCTCAGTGGCTGACCCTCGGGCTCCTGGGAGTTGTAGTCTGGATGTGAGGCTACATTATTTTTGGTTTTTTCGAGACAGGGTTTCTCTGTGTAGCTTTGGAGCCTGTCCTAGATCGCTCTCTGTGGACCAGGCTGGCCTTGAACTCACAGAGATCTGCCTGCCTCTGCCTCCCAAGTGCTGGAATTAAAGGGGTGCGCACCATCACTGCCCAGCCGAGGCTAAATTCTTGGTTCTATTTAGGAACCAGTAGTCTAAGCCACGCTTTCTGATCCTTCAGGCCATCGAGGGCACCTACATAGACAAGAAATGCCCCTTCACTGGTAATGTCTCCATCCGAGGTCGGATCCTGTCTGGTGAGTGGGAAGTTAAGTGTGGTCCTGGGTTCCTGAGTCCAGGCCTGCTGGCACATGATGTCTGTTTTCACGATGGTCTTCAGACAGCCCCAAGGGCCCTGCTGAGACAGCCAATTGGCACAGCTGATGCCAGAGATGGAACTTCCTGGAGCCCCACTCAACCGCGTTTCCAGCAGTCTGAGTTACTCCTGGCTGCTGACACCTTCCTGTCCACTTCCCTCAGGTGTCGTGACCAAGATGAAGATGCAGAGGACCATTGTCATCCGCAGGGACTACCTCCATTACATCCGGAAGTACAATCGCTTTGAGAAGCGCCACAAGAACATGTCTGTGCACCTGTCTCCCTGTTTCAGGTGAACAGTTTTTTGATAGCCTAGGTCAACCTGACACAAGACAGGGTGTCACTGGCTGGGCTGGAGAAAGCACCTGTGTCAGGAAGGGCCGCTGGTGGGAGAGCCCTTATTTTGGAAAGGATGATTTTGGGAGAAAGTGGGGTGTCCTGGTTCAGTTTCTGGGTGTCTGTAGACTGCTGGGGAAGAGCAGCCAAGGGAAGCTAAATGTCTGGGAGAATGAAATGACAGTTTGTGTTACTCCTAGCAACCCCTAGAGTGGCCACTGTGGTGGATGGAGCCAGGGAAGCACCCTCAGCCTGTCAGTGGGGTAAAGGGATTGCTGGGGAGGCCTCCTGAACACCCCTTCCCCTCTAATCCCACAGGGATGTACAGATCGGCGACATCGTCACTGTGGGAGAGTGCAGGCCCCTGAGCAAGACAGTCCGCTTCAATGTGCTCAAGGTCACCAAGGCTGCTGGCACCAAGAAGCAGTTCCAGAAGTTCTAAGGGGACTCTGGACAACTCCCCAGAACAAATAAAGTGGTTTTCTAGCTCACACAACAGGCTTGGAGTCTGTGTCTGGGCCAGAGTGGGGATTGCCAGAGCTTTCACACCAGGGTTCTCTGAGCTGGGGTGTCCTGCTGCCTTCCCTCTTAAAATCTTGGCATCCAGGTGGACATGGTCCATTACCTGGTGCAGCGGACGTCCATTCCCCCCCTCCCCCGTCCCTTGGGAGGAAGTAGTGAGGGTGGAGCCCCTGGCCTCAGTTTAGGTCTGAGCCTTAGAGCGCCCCCAGGTAGCAGCCTGGGCTTTCCCTCTGGGCCTCTGGTCTCCCTGTACCAAAGGGAAACCGCTCCCACACTGGCCTTGCAGGTGAGACACCTGGAGGGGGGGGGACAAGTTCCCCACCTTGAGAACCAGCCACTTGTGAAAAGCATGTTCCACTGCCTGCTGCATTGAGAGGCCTTGTGCCCAGGACAGGAGGACAGGGTGGAGTTGAGAGGTGGGAAGAGGGCCCCAGGATGGTAGTTATGGGTGTGGGAGTGGTGGGGACACCCACTCAGGAAAAACACCCAAGGTATCCCGGGCATGTGGGAAGGGGACAGACCTGGAAGAAGCTGGAGCTGCCGCTGCTGGGGTCCCCAGGTCCCTGCCCCCCAGGCCTGTACCAGGGTCTGAAGTACAGCACTGGTACAAGGGTTGGGAGACAGGGCCTTGGGAAGAGTCCTCTGCCTGCGAGAGATGCCGCACCACTGCCTCACCTCAGCCTTCTGCCTTTTACCAGGGCGCCGAGGGAGGGGGTTCCTGTCAGAGGAAGTGGGCCCGCATCAAAGCAAGCAGGAAGGGGCAGGGACAGGTCAGAGGGGCCACCGCCCAAGCTGGGAGCCTGCCAGCCACCCAGGAGAGACACCAAGCAGGGACTGCAGGGGACAGGGACCCTGAGGAATCTGAAGCCAATTGTTGAGAGGTGTGGCCCCTCCAACCACAGGTGCTTCCGTTGGGGTGGGGCCTTGTGTTTACAACAGCCCAGCTCCCCCATTTCCTCCTAGCGGTGGTTGGGACTTGTTGGTGACCATGACAGGTCATGAGATGAGGAGAGACCCCCTGGCGACCCTTAAACAGTTTGTCACCTGAAGAATGGAGCTTATGCTTGGCCTCTCCTTGCACAGCTCCAGACCACAGTCCCCTGACCGCTCAGCAGCTCCCTCCGCTCTCCTTCCCCACTGGGCTCCGGCTTGCTCAAATCGCAGTGCCAGCCAGGCCTGGCACCTCAACCCAGGTAGACATGTGCTCCCTGGCTTCGTGGTTTTAATGATTTTAACAGGGTTTTGCTGTGTGTTCCTAGCTGGCCTGAAGCTGACTGGCGACAGTCTCCCTTCTTGTCTCCTGGGAGCTGAGGTTCCAGCCCATTTTGGTGTTTTTTTTCTTGTTTGTTTTTTTTTTTTTTCAAGACAGGGTTTCTCTGTGGAGCCTGGGCTGTCCTGAACTCACTCTGTAGGCCAGACTGGCCTCAAAGATCCACCTGCCCCTGCCTCCTGAGTGCTGGGATTAAAGGCGTGCACCACCATCATCCAGTCCAGTCTATTTTGGTCTTTAATCTTGGGCACCTCTTTCCATCTGGGAAATGTTCAGCTCCAATCACTTGTAGACATTGGTGGTAATTCAGTTGCCAAGGAGGCTGAGCTGAGGTGGGAGGATTGTCAGAAGTCAGAGACCAACCTGGGTCATTCAGCCCTGTCTCAGAATAAAACTAAAGAGCTGGGGCTATGGCCAGCCTAGAATCCAGCAGTGAGGGGCTGGGATTGTAGCTCCATGGTAGAGTGCTTGTCTAGAATGGAAAGGCCCTGGGATCCATGCCAGCACCTCACAGACCAGCAGCGAGCACCTGTAATTTACAGCATTTGGGAAACAGACTTGAGGAGAATCAAAGTTGAAGGCCACAGGAGACCCTGTCTCAAAAATAAGAAACAGAGCATGGCATGGTGGTGCACATCTTTAATCCCAGCAATCGAGACAGCCAGCCTGTCTACATAGTGAGAACCCTTTCTAAAAATGAATATTATTTATATGAGTGAGTGTATGCCTGCCACAGACCCCTAGGTGGAGGTCAAAGTAGCCAGTTCTCTTCACCATGTGGGTCCCCTGAGTCAAACCCAGGCCTTCGTGCATGGCAGCAAGTACCTCTACCCACTGAACCAACTCACTGGCCCACACTTCCTCCTTGAGTCTCCTTTACAGAGAGTTGAACCTACTTCCTGCCTGTCAGTTGTAGAGACTGTAAGACTACTATCTGCACCCCTCATCCCTGGAAGTGAAACATGAGAAGGGGACCCCCAGATCCAGATGTCCTGAGACTGAACCGCAGCACTCAGCAGCTGGGTGGCCTTGGATAAGTGACTCACTCAACTGCAGACGCTGAGTCTCCAGCTGTAGGTGTCCATACCAGCAGCTGTGCGGGTGGGACTCTGTAAGGTAGCTGCAGAGGTCTTCTACAGTATGGGACACTGGGTCTTTGAGAGCAAGCTCTGTGGAGTCCTTGTTGTATGCTTCTGGAAGATTCTGACACGGCATGCCTGGTGGAGGAGACCGTGGGGGAAGTGGGCTCCAGGCAGGGCTTCTCAGCAGGGTTCTGGTTATTGTTTGGTTTTTCGAGACAGGGTTTCTCTGTGTAGCCCTGGCTGTTCTGGAACTCAATCTGTTGACCAAGCTGGTCTCCCAACTCAGAGATCCACCTGCCTCCGCCTCCCGAGTGCTGGAATTAAAGGCGTGCGCCACTACCATATGGCTCAGGGTCCTGATTTGGTGGTGGCAGGCTTCAAGCCCACCAGCTGTAGACAAGGCAGTCCTGCCTTGGCTAATACTGTGGCCTGGTCTGGCCCTAGTATGGAAGATCACTGGAACATTCTAAGGGAGGCAGAATGGCCAGCAGGTGTTGCTGCTACTCCTTTTTGGGTTCTTTTTTTTTTCTCTCCGAGACAGGGTTTCTCTGTGTAGTTTTGGTGCCTGTCCTGGATCTCGCTCTGTAGCCCAGGCTGGCCTCAAACTCAGAGATCCACCTGGCTCTGCCTCCCAAGTGCTGGGATTAAAGGCATGCGCCACCACCGCCCGGCTTGTTTTGCTTTGAGATAGTCTCACTCTGTTGCTCTGGCTGTTTAGCCCAGACTAGCTTCAGATTCATAGCCATCCTCCCACCACAGCCTCCAAATTGCTGGGATTGCAGATGGCTCCCTGTGGGCTGTGATAATGGGAGAGCCTATTGATAGTAATACAGGTCCAGAACCCAGGCTGTATACATACTGACTTTTGTTTCTTTGTTAGTTTTGAGACAGGGTCTCTACATAACCTTGGCTGACCTGGAACTCACTATGCAGACTAGAATGGCCTCAACCCACAGAGATCTGCCTGCTTCTGTCTCTCGAATGCTAGGATTAAAATCCTGTTGCCGGGCGGTGGTGGCGCACGCCTTTAATCCCAGCACTCGGGAGGCAGAGCCAGGCGGATCTCTGTGAGTTCGAGGCCAGCCTGGACTACCAAGTGAGTTCCAGGAAAGGCGCAAAGCTACACAGAGAAACCCTGTCTCGAAAAAACAAAAAACAAAAACAAAAACAAAAATCCTGTGCACCCGGCTCTGTTTTTTGTTTTTTGTCTGTTTTTAGTTTTTCAAGACAGGGTTTCTCTGTGTGCCTCTGGCTGTCCTAGAACTCACTCTGTAGACCAGGCTGGCCTCGAGTTTAGAGATCCTCCTGCCTCTGCTGGGATTAAAGGCGTTTTGTTTGTTTGTTTGTTTGTTTGTTTGTTTTTGTTCTGTTTTGTTTTGAGACAGGGCATCATTATGTACCTTAGGCTATCCTCAAACTTGTTGCAATACTTCTGCCTCTTATTATTATTATTGTTGTTATTATTATTATTGGAGTCTCACTGAGCCTGTAAGTGAGGATGGCCTTGAACTTGTGGTTCTGTTGCCTCCACCCCTTGAGTCTTGAGATGACAGGAGTTCTCCACCATGCCCCACTTGTGTAGAACATGGAGGCAAACTCAGGGCTGTGCATTTGCTTGGCAAGAATTCTGCCAACCAAGCTACATTTTATCCCCAAGCTCAAAACCAGAGCGATTAAAAACATTTTTTCTTAACCTGGCAGTGGTGGCCCACGCCTTTAATCCCAGCACTCGGAGGCAGAGGCAGGCGGATTTCTGTGAGTTCAAGGCCAGCCTGGTCTGCAGAGCAAATTCTAGGGCAGCCAGGGCTGCACAAAGAGACTCTGTCTTGAAAAACAAAGCAAAAACAAACAAATTAAAAATGGCCTTTAAATTACAATTGTTTAGTTAGTATATGTCTTTGCCACAGTGCATGTGGAGGTCTGTCCTGTCCAGCATGGCCCCGGAGGCAGACATGACTGGGGCATCCAAGGAGTGAAGAAAAGCACGTGGACACAGACAACCTGGGCTCGGGATGCCTGGGCTCTGTTGGAGAAGCTGCGGCTCTGGGGAGAGCACTTTGTTTTATAGAGGTGAGCAGAAAGCTGGGTCGTAGCACACAGCTCATCTCCGCTGGCTCCCTAAGGGCCATAAACATGTGGGAGAAAGTCACAGTAAACTTTTTATGGACACACCATCGACAGCCACACATGGTCCAGAGAAAGGCTTTGCCATGCTCACAGCGCCCCCACCAGCCTCACCCCAGCGGCAGGGTTGGGGGGTCTTTGCCATTTCCCATGGGTCGGAGACTAAAGTTCTTGATAGGGCACTGCTCTCATGAGCTCAGGGCTTCCTCTGCTCCTCACAGAGTTGGGAGGATGACTTTCAGGAGTCAGTCAACTCTCTCTTCCCTCTACTCAGATTCTGGGACTCAAGCTTGGGTAGCCAGGCTTGACAGTGGGCACCTTTACCCCCTGCCCCATCTCACTAGACCTTTACCCACTTACTTCTGCTGGACTAAAGAATCCATTCATTCAAAACTGAAAGTGTGCCAGGCAGTGGTGGCGCACGCCTTTATTCCCAGCACGTGGGAGGCAGAGATGGCAGATCTCTGTGAGTTAGAGGCCAGCCTGGGCTACAAAGTGAGTTCCAAGACAGCCAGGACTGTTACAGATATAAACCTTGTCTCAAAAAAACAAAAACAAAACAAACAAACAAAAATGAAAAAAAAAACCCTGAAAGTTTGGTATATATCAACACAAATGAAAATTTTAAAAAGAGATTTAAAAATATGTATGTTCCTGAGTATATGTGCATGCATCACGTGATTTAAGCATGGGCACTGATAGGAAAGAACGGAACACATCCAAGTGCAGCGCTGAGCTTCTCAAGAGAGAAGACCCTGTGGGGTCTTGACAAGAGCTATGTAAATGATATTGAAGCTTCTGAAGTCCCTGTGTCCAAACCCTTCAGACATTTTTATTAGATTTATTCAGTGTGTCTGGGGTCAGTTCCCTCCTACCACGTGGTGTCCAGGGACTGACCCGGGTTCTGGGGCCTGCACAGCAAGTACCTTTACCCAGTGATCTAACTCTGCAGCCCTGTGCAAACACCTTCTAAGGGTTCCCCCACTTCTTTTGGTAAATGAACTCCTAGGGTGTTTCCTGAGAGGCTCAGAGTAGGGTCAGAGCTGATAAAGACAGGTCTCAGGACCACACAAGGGGCTTAAGATGTTTCTGGACAGAACACAAAGTTCATAGTCTAGTTTGTGAAACTCCCAGAAACCGCAGGGTCACAGCTGGGAAAGGAGGGGGCCAGGTGTGCTCGGCCCTGAACATAGCTTATTGCAGTCTTATGGTCTTTGAAACATCCATACATAGAAGGCATGTTGTCCTTTTGTAAGCAGCCATCAACATAAATTTGGTGAATTATCATGGCTTGCTTTCTTATTTCTTTTTCTTTTTTTCTCTTTTTCTTCTTTCTTTATTTCTTCTTTTTGTTTTTTGTTATTTTTTTTTTCAAGAGACGGTTTCTCTGTGTAGACCAGGGTGGCCTTGAACTCACAGAGACCCAACCTCCTCTACCTCCAGCAGGAGTGCTGGGATAAAAAGCATGCACCACCACTGCCTGGATTTTTTCTTTTCTTTTTTTTTCTGTTTGTTTTGTTTTGTTTTGTTTTGTTTTGTTTTGTTTTGTTTTTGAGACAGGGTCCCTCTGAGTAGCTTTGGAGCCTGTCCTGGAACTCACTCTGTAGACCAGGCTGGCCTCAAACTCACAGAGATCCGCCTGCCTCTGCCTCCTGAGTGCTGGGATTAAAGGCGTGCGCCACCCCTGCCTGCCCGGATCTTTTCTTTTTAAAAAATAATTTTTTCGTGTGTGTTTGTATGTGTGTATTTTGCCTGCATGGATGTTTGTGCACTACCACTGTGCCCAGAGGTCAGAAAGAGGCATCAGATCCTCTGGAACTGAAATTACACAAGATTGTGACCCACCATGTAGGTGCTGGGAACTGAACCCCAGTCCTTTGCAAGAACAAGTGCTCTTAACTTCTGAGCCACTTCTCTAGCCCCCCAAATCCTTATCATATTTATTTATGTGTGTATGTGTCATAGCACACATGTGGAAGTCAAAGGACAACTTTAGGAGTCTGTTCCACCACACAGGTTCCTGGGGATCGAACTTGGGACGTCAGCAGGATTGGCTGGCAGCAAGCACCTCTACCCACTAAGCATCTTGCCTTCTCTTTGTGGTACCTTTTTGTCCTTTCGTTCTGTAAAGCTTAGGAAACATTTCTCCTGCCCCTAGGATGGTGCTGACAGGCAGGCGCTGACTGAATTCACCGAGACAGAAGGCAGCCATGGGAGAGTTGACTACAGCACTGAGATGCTGGAGGCTGCTTCTCGAGCAGTGTTTCTGTGTCACTTAACGTCTTGTCAGGGAGGACACCTGTGGGGCTCATGTCCTGCCCACGTGGACACCTCACTGCTGAGGAATAAGTTGGACAGTGTCTCTTCTTGGGACTGGCTATCTGCAAGCATGGGTCACGGGGTCAAATTTCCGATGACGTGAGTGTACTTATTAAAGAGTAGCATTAGGGCCGCTGAGCTGGCTCAGCAGCTAAAAGTGCCTACCGTGCTAGCCTTTCAACCTTCCTCTGATCCCCAAGAACCCCTCGGCGGCGGCGGCGGCGGCGGCGGAAAGAGAGAAACAATTCCAGAGAGCTAGCCTCATTCGGCCACATGCACACCGTACACTCCCCATGTAGTGCGCTCTCTCTCTCTCTCTTACACACACACACACACACACACACACACACACACACACACACACACACCACACCATACCACACCATACCACACACAGTAAACTTTTGGAAAAAGAGTGGAAATGGACTGGAGAGATGGCTCAGTAGTTAAGGACCTGGGTTCAATTTCCAGCATCCACATGGAGGTTCACAATCATCTTTAACCACAGTTCCAGAGGATCCCACACCCTCTTCTGGCCTCCATCAGCACCAGGCATGCGCAAAGCACACAGACACACAAGCAGACAAACCACTCATGCACACAAAATAAAAATAAAGACAAAACATTAAGGAAAAAAGAGTCACTGTTAGGGCTGCAGCTGTCACTCAGAGGCATGGCATACCTAAAATTTCCGAGGCCTGAGGCTCAGTGCCCAGTACTTGCAGGTTAACTAGCACATCACCTAGCTGAGCGCATACACATTCCCACACATGCGTTCACCCAGATGGACTGCTCTATGGTGGCATCAGGAAGCGCTGAGACGGACTGAAGCCTGGCTTGCTGAGCTCTGGGATCACTCCGGCCAGCCACAGCTTTTCTTGGAGCCAACCTATGTTGAAGGCAAAGCCAACTTATTCTGAGACTAAAATGAGGAATCTCCTCACCTGTCAGGTGTTCTGTGTTTTGTGGTATGACTGAGCATTTCTTGGGTATATGCCCAAGAGTGGTATGGCTGGGTCTTGAGGTAGATCGATTCCCAATTTTCTGAGAAACCGCCATACTGATTTCCAAAGTGGCTGTACAAGTTTGCACTCCCACCAACAGTGGAGGAGTGTTTCCTTTGCTCCGCATCCTCTCCAACATTGACTGTCATTAGTGTTTTGATCATAGCCATTCTGACAGGTGTAAGGTGGTATCTCAGAGTCGTTTTGATTTGCATTTCTCTGATGATTAAGGATGTTGAGCATTTCCTTAGATGTCTTTCAGCCACTTGTGATTCTTGTTTTGAGAATTCTCTGTTTAGCTCTTTAGCCCATTTTTTAATTGGATTGTTCGGTATTTTGATGTCTAGTTTCTTGAGTTCTTTATATACTTTGGAGAGCAATCTTCTGTCAGATCTGGTGCCCTCTTCTGGCCTGCAGGCACACATACAGGCAGAACACTGTGTACATAATAAATAAATCTTTAAAAAACAAAGATTTACATATTTCAAATGGAAGGTACCATAGACAAAAGGCAAATTAAAGCTAGGGGCTAACACCCAGCAGCAGAAATCTGCAGGACCCCCTTCCCCCCACAACATAGGAGAATTTCAAGGACTTGCAGTTTTCTCAATTTGTTTAGCATCTCTAAACACCTCAAGCACGGGCCATTTTTCTTTAGTGAAGGGCCACTGCTCACCCACACAGGCTTATTAGTCAGCCATTTTAAAGGCAGAGCAGTTGGGCTCTGGCAGCGGCCCTTACTTCAAATCTGGATAGCCAATTCCTGTCTTGTCTTGTTTTTTGTTTTTTTTGACAACCTACATAGCCTGTAACTTTCCTTGATAATTTTTCTAATACCTTTTCCAGGAATATATCCTGTTTTTAACACCACTTTATGAGCTGTTTTTGAAATCATAAGAATACTAATTTGAGCCGGGCAGTGGTGGCGCACGCCTTTAATCCCAGCACTCGGGAGGCAGAGGCCGGCAGATCTCTGTGAGTTCGAGGCCAGCCTGGGCTACAAAGCAAGTTCTAGGAAAAGTGCAAAGCTACACAGAGAAACCCTGTCTCGAAAAACCAAAAAAAAAAAAAAAAAAAAAAAAGAATACTAATTTGAGCTAGCTTCCCATTGTTGAACCAAATCTCTCCCCCATAGATTCATGGCTACATCAGCCGCAGTAGACTTTAACACCTCTTCCTGTTCTTCAGGTCCTATACATTTAATATGTTCCATACTTTGTTTTACATAAGATAATGTTTCAATTTCTAAAAATCGAATAGAAACTTCCTGTAAGGCCAGTTGGGATTCCATGATTGTTGAGAAATTATAGATATATCAGCTCCAGAATCTGATAATCCTTTAATCTCAGTCCCATTTAGTTTTGTTTTTAATTTTGGCCTTTCATCATTGATGACTGTTTGCCAAAATACTTTTATTGATTTTTTTTTTTTAAATGTAGTGTTCTGCCTGCATGTTTGCCTTCATGCCAGAAGAGGGCACCAGATCTCAATCTAGAGGGTTGTAAGCCACCGTGTGGTTGCTGGGAATTGAACTCAGGACCTCTGGAAAAACAGCCAGTGCTCAACCTCTGAGTCATCTCTCCAGCCCCCTTTTTCTTTTCTTGTCTTTGAATCAGGGGCCATTTTACTTGTCACTCCTGAGATGAGGAATTTCAATCCCCATGTTCCTGTCCTATCCTGGAGTCTCATCCACTACTGTACTTTTTGGGGTGTACTTTACTTCCAGTCTTAGAGTGTCCGGACCTATCTTTCCTCAAGTTCTATGTCATTAGGCATCAAATGTCGGGGTGCTCTGTGTTGTGTGGGTTGGTTGAAGAAAGAGGTCACTCCAGGATGAAATTTTTAGGCCTGTCTGGCAGCAGAAAGGTCCAGCTGCTGATGAACTGAACTCTGAACAGCTGTACAAAGACATATTTATTGATTGTTACACAAAGTTGTTTTCTTTTTTCTTTTTTCCCCCGAGACAGGGTTTCTCTGTGTAGTTTTGGTGCCTGTCCTGGATCTCACTCTGTAGCCCAGGCTGACGTCGAACTCACAGAGATCCGCCTGTCTCTGCCTCCCGAGTGCTGGGACTAAAGGCATGAGCTGCCTGGCTGTTTGTGGGTTTCTTTTGTTTTTGTTTTTCCAGACAGGGTTTCCTCTGTGTAACAGTCCTAACTGTCCTGGAGCTCGCTCTGTAGACCAGGCTGACGTCGAACTCACAGAGATCCGCCTGTCTCTGCCTCCTGAGTGCTGGGACTAAAGGCATGAGCTACTGCTGCCTGGCTGTTTGTGGGTTTCTTTTGTTTTTGTTTTTGTTTTTCCAGACAGTCCTAACTGTCCTGGATCTCACTCTGTAGACCAGGCTGGCGTCGAACTCACAGAGATCCACCTGCCTCTGACTCTCGAGTGCGGAGATTAATGGCGTGTGCCACCATGCCTGGCTCACAAAGTTGTTTTTTGGATGAAGTATTTCCTCATGCCAAGGAGCCTAATCTAATCTATGTGTTTCTCTGAAGGAAAGCATCGCCTCTGCCCCTTTAGTCCTTACTGTGTGCCGTTGGCAGTGCCCAATAATGCGAGAGCCTCAGGTATTCCAGAGGCATCTTGTGACTAAAGTCATGTGAAGGCTGCAATGCCCCCTCAGAAAAACAGTTACAAATCATGGAAAACAATCACTGTTTTCCACAACGATTCTTCAAGGTCAAAGGACTTCTAGAAAACAACTGTTCACTCTGTTTACCCCAGATGCAAAGACTGCTAAATTCCTACAATACTTACCTCCCACCCATACCGCAGATCAGCAAGGTCCCATCTTTGGGTCTGAGGTCATCTTCTGAAGCTGCTTCACACCGAGGAGATATCACGGAGGCCTGGACAGTGTCCCCACTCTGTCACAGGACTACAGGACCTCAGGGCATAAAAGTTCGCAGAGGAACCTTGGAAAGTGGAGGGAGGGTCTGTCTCAGGAGATAGTGGTGGATGGAGAGCCCAGTGCAGGGAGGCAGCATTAATGCTGCAGGGAATGGCCAATATGCCCGAGACAGCGCCATCTTAAGCTTAAGGCCTGTAATTGGGAATGGACCCATCAGCCTGGTGGTTGAGTGAGTAGGGGCCAAAGACACAAAGCACAGTTAGACAAGAAAGTAGCTGGGGACGTAGCTCGGTTGGTAGGGGTTGCTGTAGAAACAGGAGGACCTGGGTTCAGATTCCCAGTGCCTGTGTAAAAGCCTGGAAAGTACCCCACCTTGTGATCCCAGTGAAGGTTTCGGAGGGTTCAGAGGGACACTAAGGTGGATTACTGGGGAGTAAAGAGTCTATTAGTAGAGCTATTAATGCCACAGACAGACAGACAGACAGGCAACAGCATAGATGTTCTCTGAGGAAATAGCCCAAGTGGCCCCGAAGTGAGATCTTTTTTGCACCTTTCTGAGAGTGAGAAAGGTCACAGACATACCCTGCAGCCAGACTCTAGTTCCCAGGCAGGAGGCAGGGAAGGGCGAGGAGAGCAGCCCGTGTGGCCACTTTGATGTAAACTTACTTCTCAGGTGAGAGGTCCTGCCCACTCCTCCACCCCCATGCCTAGACGTCTGTGAGCCAAGTCCCTTCAGTGGAGTGTCTGCAGGTGTCTTTGAAAGGGACTGCTGTGGCCTGATGCTGTGGCCCGATGCTGTGGCCTGAGCAGATTTTTACACTCAGTACTGGGGGGCTGGCGATACAGGTGGAGCCTGGAACTTATTGGCCAGCCAGGCCAGCCAGGCTTTGAGTTCCAGGTTCAGTGAGAGACCCTGACTCAAAACAAAACAAAAATGAACAAAACAACTCAAGGTGAGAGAAAGACCAGGGCTACTCATTAGGAGTCTGGAGGTGTCTGTGGGTGAGTTCCCCCAGGTGTCATCCACCAGGTCCTCAGGAGGAAGCTGTTGTCTGATTCGGGAGTGGACAGGTTAACTGGGGCAAATGGACCCACGGTGGCAGGACTGGCTTGTACCTTGACTGTACTGGCAGGACTGGATAAGGTCAGGTCTAGACAGTGTCCAGCGGCTTCTTATCCTAGAGAAGGGTTTCCGATAAACCCAGTCTCCCCAGTTAACGTGAGGGGCACTCCAGAGGGGCTGAGCTCAGGACTGGGGCTGTCATTATCTGGGGCCTCAGGGAATTTCCAAGATATGACACGTGGAGATAGATAAGGTGTCTGGGGTTCAGTGAGAGAACTGTTTGGGGGAAACGTGTGCTGGAAAGGACTGAAGAGGCTAAATGGGGCTGCACAGTTCACAGCAATACAGAATGTATCTATGTATTATTATTATTTTTTTTTATTTTTCCAGACAGGGTTTCTCTTGTAGCCCTGGCTGTCCTGGAACTCACTCTGTAGATCAGGCTGGCCTCAAACTTAGAGACCCACCTGCCTCTGCCTCCCAAGTGCTGGGACTAAAGGCGTGCGCCAGACAGAATATTTTTTTAAATATTATTTATTTATTTTTATTTTATGTGATTTGCTTGCCCGTGTGTCTGTCCACCATGTGCCTGCCTGGTGCCCACTAAGGCTCCCCAGGAACTAGAGTTACAGGTGGTCATGAGGTGCCATGTGGATGCTAGGAATTGGACCAAGGTTCCCAGGAAGAACAGCCAGGGCTTTTAACCACTAAGCCATTTCTCCAGTTCCCTAATATAGGATCTTAAAAGTACTATTGGGAGGCCAGGGGTGGTGGCACTCGCAAGCTTTAATCCTAGCGCTTGGGAGGCAGAAGCAGGTGCGGATCTGAGTTACAGGCCAGCCTGGTCTACATAGTGAGTTCCAAGGACAACCAAGACCCATTCACAGGGTCACATATCAGATACCCTGCATATCAGATATTTGCACTATGATTCATAACAGTAGCAAAATTACAGTTGTGAAGTAGCAATGAGAATAATTTTATGGTTGGGTTATCACAACACGAGGAACTTTACTAAAGGGAATACAGCATTAGGAAGGTTGAGAACCATTGCTCTAGATCTTTCCAGAAAATGGAGGGTGACACGCTGCATAAGGGGCTTCCCTCTCTCCCTGAGTGGTATGGGGAAAGAAAGCTGTAGGGATGGAGTGTAGCCCAAAGCCAGGGCTAATCTGTCCTGAGGGTACGGTGGAGACCTCAGAGGCCCTATCTGTTTCAATGGGGATGTCTCTGTCCACTGCTGACCGAATCCACTAGAACCAGTAGAAGTTCTGGTCCTGGTATGGTGGCAAACGATGTGTTGTCAGTCGCACCCTGGAGTGGTCCCCTATGCTCAGCAGGCTGTAGAGGTCCATGTGTTGTAGATGGGGCAGAGGAGGGCAGAGGAGAGCCTGAGGGAGTAGCAGAGACCCAGCTGGGATGCAGACTTCTGAGAACGTTTTTCCCTATGTATTTTATTACATTTCTTATTTATTTTGTGTGTGGTGATGGTGGTGGTGGGTGCCAGTGCCACAGCACAGGCATGGTGGCCAGAGGACACCACTCTGCAGTCAGTTCTTTCCTTTACAATGTGGGTCCCAGGAATCCAACGCAGGCCATTAGGCAAGCGCCTCTGCCCACTAAGCCATCCTTCTGGACATATTTATTGATCGGGTTTGTTGTTATTTTATTTTTGAAACAGGGTCTCACTATGTAGCCCTGGCTGTCCTGGAACTCGCTCCGTAGACCAGGCTGGCCTCAAACTCACAGAGATCCGCCTGCCTCTGCCTCCCGAGTGCTGGGATTTAAGGTGTGCGCCACCAGCGTCCGGCTGACACAGGATCTCTTGCTGCCCAGGTTGACTTGGAACTGCTTCCCCCTCCGGAGTGCTGGGATTGTAGGTGTGCACCACACACCCCTTTACACCTGGGTGCTGGGTATCAAAGTCTGGCCTTCAGGCTGGTACTGTAAGCACTTTGCTGTGTGACCATCCTCCCAGCCAACACTGTGTTAACCCTGCGATCAACGGGGACCGCTTAGGGGCTATTCTATGGGAGACAGGAGGAAACTCCGTCTTCTTTACGTGACACCTGCTGCTGGGGTGGCTCAGGGTCTTGTTGACTACGTGGCTTCCTTTGGAATCACAAGGGACACGTAACACGGGCAATGGTGACAGTCTCGAGGACAGGCGACTTATCAGAGCTGTAGAGCCTTTTCATGGGGACCCACTGCCCCTGGATCCCGGATGACTTCAGAGGCCAAGGGTCAAAATCCTGGCTGGCCTCTTGGTCTTGCTGTACTGACTTGCTGAGGTCAGTCTTTTAAACACCGGTGGACAGGTTCCCCAGTCTTGAACTGGAAATAATAAATTTTAGTGTTGGCTGGCCTTGAACCATAGAGATCTGTAACAGGCTTTATTTTGGGCCACGAACCGGCTCCCAAATCATGACACAGAGACTTATGAATGCTTAGCCTTAGATGAGGCTCTTTTCTTGATAGCTCTTATAACTTAAATTAACCTGTTTCTCTTCATCTGTATTTTGCCTCGGGGCTTTTTACCTTTCTTTCCTATGTCCTACTCCATGTCTGTCTGATTGGCCCTGTGTGGCTCCCTCTCTCTCTTTCTCATTCTCTTCTCCCCTGGGAGCCTAGATGTCTCCTCCTACTCATTCTCTCTGTCCGTCAGCCCCGAGTATCCCTCTCCTGCCTAGCTATTGGCTGTTCAGCTTTTTTTATTAGACTTTAGGTGCTTTAGGCAGGCAAAGCAACACATCATTACAGCATTAAACAAATGTAACACATCTTTGCCTAGTTAAAGTAATATTCCACAACAGATCCGCCTGCCTTGCCTCCCGAGTACCAGCCTGATCTACATAGCAAGTTCAGGTCTGTGAGCACCGCACAGGGAGACCCTGTCTCAAAAAATAAAAAAGTAAGCCAGGTGGTGATGGCAAACATCTTTAATCCCAGCACTCGGGAGGCAGAGGCAGGCAGATCTTATAAGTTCAAGGCCAGCCTGGGCTACAGAGTGAGATCCAGGAAAGGCGCAAAGCTACACAGAGAAACCCTGTCTCGGAAAACCAAAAAAAAAAAAAGAAAAAAAAAAAGAAAAAAAAAAGAAAAAACAAAAAAAAAAATTCAAAAGAAGGTTGACTCCAGTCACATCCACAATGTGCTCAGCCTGCTGTCCTGTCCACAAACTCCCTGACTTCAGGGGTCATGTCCTCTGTACCCTGCACGTCGTGGGAAGAATTTATTGCTCCTTGGGTGCTTTTTTTAAACAAAGGTTCCTATGCACACTTTTGGACCTCACAAGAATCTGAGAGTTACAGAGCGATGCATTCCAGAAAGATCTGCCAAGAAAATGGCTGGTGTGGTTAGGGAGCCTAGCTCAGCAAGAAGAGAGAATCCACAGAGAGCCAGGGAGGTTTCCATGTTAACCCTAAAAGTGCGGTTTTGTTATTTTGTCTTTTTTTTTTTCCCCCAGAGCTGAGGACCAAACCCAGAGCTTGCGTTTGCTAGGCAAGCGCTCTACCACTGAGCTAAATCCCCAACCCCATAAAATTGCAGTTTTGGATGCAAAAAAGTGTGTTCCCCTGGGTGACAAAGGAAAGAGAGGGAGGCTGGGCCAGTGGCCCAGTCTGTGGAATGCCTGCCTACCATGCACGCAGGTCTGGGTTCAGTCCCAAGCACCACACCATCCAGATGGTGAGCCCATCTGGAATCCCAGTACTTGGGAGGCAGAGGCAGGAAGGTCAGTAGTTCAAGGCCATTCTGGACTACTTATAGAATTTGAGAGTAGCCTGGGCTACACAAGCTGTTCTTTCTTTTCTTCTCTCTCTCTCTCTCTCTCTCTCTCTCTCTCTCTCTCTCTCTCTCTCTCTTTCTCTCTTTCTTCTTCTTCTTCTTTTTTTTTTTTTTTTTTTGAGACAGGGTTTCTCTGTAGCTTTGAGCCTGTCCTGGATCTCGCTCTGTAGCCCAAGCTGGCCTCGAACTCACAGAGATCCGCCTGGCTCTGCCTCCCGAGTGCTGGGATTAAAGGCGTGCGCCACCACCGCCCGGCCCTTCTTCTTCTTTTTTAAATAATGTATTTATTTACTTTGGTTTTTTTTCCAGACAGGGTTTCTCTGCCTGTCCTGGAACTCTGCTCTGTAGACCAGGCTGACCTTGAACTCAGAGATCGCCTGCCTCTGCCTCTGCCTCCTGAGTGCTAAGCACCAAATGAACTCAGTTCCTCAGGCTGCAGTGATCTCAAAGCGAGATTGATAAACTAGAACTGGCCGCAAGCAGGTCAGGTGGAGGGGCTGTGGAACCTATTTGGGAAGAGCAGGCACAAGGCCCACCAGTTGCCCCCTCATGCTCTGGAGGCTGAGAGGAAATGCTGGGCCAGGAAGAGAAAGGAGGTCTAGGTGGTAGAGTGCTCACCTAGCAAGCACCACATAAACTGGCCTTGGCGGTTGTGATGCTAGTTCTGGTCAACTTGACACAAACTAGGGTCAACTGAGACAATGTCTCCATCAGATCTGCCTGTGAGCAGGTCTGGGGCCATTTTCTTGATTTTCGTTGATGTAACAGGCCCAGCCCACTATGGGTGGTGCCACCCCTGGGTAAGCGGTGCTAAATTGCACAAGAAAGCAGGCTGGAGAGCAAGCCAGTCAGCCGGTCCTTACGGTGACCGCCTCAGCCCCGTCCTCTACGGCGTCCGCATCAGCCCCGGCCTCTCCGGTGTCCGCATCAGCCCTGGCCTCTACGGTGTCCGCATCAGCCCGGCCTCGAAGCTCTTGCTTGAGTCCCTGCCCTGGCTTCCCGTCATGAAGGGATATGAAAGATGAAATCAACCCTTTCCTCCTCAAGTTGCTTTCGGTGTGGCATTTATCATGCAATAGAAAGCAAGCTGCCACTCCCTATAATCCCCGCACTCAGGAGGTGAAGGTTCAGGGGAAGGCTGGGCTGCGTGGGAGCCTTTCTCAAAACAAGTAACAAAAGTGAGAGGAGAGAAAGACAGTTTCTCTAGTCTGTCAATCACACCACACTGCGGGGGGGGGGGGGGGGGGGGGGGGGGGGAGTCCTGTCAATCACACTACACTGAGGGGGGGGGGAGTCCTGTCAATCACACCACACTGCGGGGAGTTCTGTCAATCACACCACACTGCAGGGAGTCCTGTCAATCACACCACACTGAGGGGAGTCCTGTCAATCACACCACACTGCGGGGGGGGGGGGGGGGGGGGGGGGGAGTTCTGTCAATCACACCACACTGCAGGGAGTCCTGTCAATCACACCACACTGCGGGGGAGTCAGAAGAAAAGTGTCCCCTTACTCTTGCAGGCTACAATGAGCCATCACAAAGTGTCCCTCAGCCAGGGTCTATCGGTTGCAATTACGACATAAGGCTTTTCACAAGGGACTGAAATGAACTCCTCAGCCTGCTTGTACCCCCTGGGGCGACAGCAGCAGGTCCAGGGTAACAGCCTGGCCACCCTTGGGTCACTAGGTTCTTTTTTTTTTTTTTCTTTTTTTATTTTTAATGACAATGAGACATGTCTGCTCCTGGCAGCAGCAATCTACTTCAGAGAAGATGATGGGCATTGAAGAAACTTCATATGGGGTTTACTTTCATAGTGGTGAAAGTTAGCCACAGGGCAAGACAATGCCCTTGCCTCTATTGCTGTCAGTATGCTGTCCAAAATGGACAAGCAGGACACAAAAGAAAGGACTGCCAAACTTTACCAAGACAACATAGGACAGCCCTTCAGAGTATCCTGCTTCACAGATAAGTCTGTCAGATATGCTAGACCTGTAGGCCAAAGATGGATGCCCCAACGTTACAGAGGAACCTTGAGTGACTGTCCAGGCAGCCAGATGTTTCTGTCATTTCTCACATTTTTTGGAAGCTGCTTGCTTGCACTTCCTGTTTACTCAGGTAATATTATTTCCCTCTCAGGTCTCTGAGGGAGTTGAAGGCTAGATAGTTATAGTTATGGTTTTCCTTGTTACCAGATTCAGAAAAGAAATTCACTAATGAGGTGTAAAGTGTGTAGGGTTGTGAGACATTAAAAGGTAGTTTTGATAACACAAGTTAGAATAGAAAGTGAATTAGGTACAACCTTTTGGACTCACCAAAATACGGTAGATAATGGAGTATTTTCTCTGAATTTGTCAAATGTTTATGGACTAGACATTGTTGATATATTTATTGCCTGTATATATTGTATATAGTTACTATACTTATTGTATATAGTTTTTCTTGATACTAATTATAACCTTTTTTTATTTTAGACAAAAAGGGGGAAATGTGGTAATATTTTGTTTGTTCTCTAACAAATAAAGCTCGCCTGAAGACAGAAAGTGATATGGCTGGGCAGAGACAGGAATATAAGGCAGGAGGAGACAGGAGCTCACCCCCTTTTGGTCTGAGGATTCAGTAGAGGTAAGAAATCTCTCTAGTGGCTGGCTCCTTCTCTGATCCTGATATCTGACTCCGGGGTTTTATTATTAAGACCAATTAGAGTTTGCGCTACATCTCTGAACTGCTCACTCAATGACCTCAGGCACCCTAGGAAGAAGTGGCCATACAAGTCACCACCTTGCCATTCCAGCACAGCATTGACAGGATGTGAATTCACCCAGATGGCCGAGGCAGTGGTAAAGTCTATTACGTACACTGAGGTGAAGCCACAGTGGAAAAGCAGGGACCCTAACTGCAGAAGTGATCTAAACTTAAAAAAAAAAAAATGCCGGGCGGTGGTGGCGCACGCCTTTAATCCCAGAACTCAGAAGGCAGAGGCAGGCAGATCTCTGTGAGTTCGAGGCCAGCCTGAGCTACAGAGCGAGATCCAGGACAGCCACCAAAACTACATAGAGAAACCCTGTCTCAAAACAAACAAACAAACAAAAAAGTTTAAAACTTTCTAAAATTATTCTTTGTTTGTTTTTTTAAAGATTTAGTTATTTATTTTGTATACAGCATGTATGACCAGAAGAGGGCACCAGATCTCTTTACAGATGGTTGTGAGCCACCATGTGGTTGCTGGGAATTGAACTCAGGTCCTCTGGAACAGCAGCCAGTGCTCTTAACCTCTGAGCCATCTCTCCAGCCCTGTTTGTTCGTTTTTTGAAAACAGTTTCTCTGTGTAGCCCTGGCTGTCCTGGAACTTGTTCTGTAGACCAGGCTGGCCTTGAACTCAGAGATCTGCCTGCCTCTACTTCCTGAGTGCTGGGATAAAGGCCTTCATCACAACTCCCGGCCCCCAGTTAGCTTTCTATTGCTGTGATAAACACCATGACTGAAAGTAACTGGGGGGAAAAAGGGTTTATTTGACTTATACTTCCATATAACTGTCCATCACTGAGGGAAGGCGGGGCAGGAACTCAAGCAAGAACTTGAAGCAGAAAACACGGAGGAGAGCTGCTTACTGACTTGTTTCCCATGGCCCCATCGGCCTGCTTTCTTGTGCAGCCCAAGACCACCTGCCCAGGGGTGGCACCATCCAGTGTGCTGGGCGCTCCCACACTGGTTGTCAATCAAGAAAATGCCCCACAGACATGCCAATATTGAAGTCCCTCCTCCCAGATACTTTAGTCTGTGTCTAGTTTATAGAAACTAACCAGCAAAGTTGATAAAATGCTTGCCTTGCTGAGGACCTGAGTTTAACTCCCAGAACCCAAGTGTGGGGGGCTGGAGCTAGACGTGGAGGTACACGTGGAGACAGGAGGATATCAGGGACTCACTGGCTAAGCAGACTAACTGTAACAGGCTTTCTTTTGGGCCGCCAACCAGCTCCCAAATCACAACACGGAGACCTATTATAAATGCTTGGCCTTAGATGAGGCTCTTTTCTTGATAGCTCCTATAACCTAGTTTAACTGGTTTTTCCTCATCTACATTTTGCCTCAGGGCTTTTTACCTTTTTTTTTTTTTCATTCTGTATGTCCTACTCCACATCTGGCTGGCTGGCCCCAGGTGTTCCCCTCTCCTTCTCTCTCCTCTTCTCTCTGGGGCCTGGGTTCCTCCTCCTGCTTATTCTCTCTGCCCTCAGCCCTGCCCATCCCTCTCCTGCCTAGATTTTGGCCGTTCAGCTTTTCATCAGACCAATCAGATGCCTTAGGCAGGCAAAGCAACACAACTTTACATAGTTAAAGTGATATTTCAGGACACTTAACCAACTGGTTGCGGTCCTTGTCTCAGAGGAGGTAGACAGCACTTCTGAGAAGACCCTCTGCCCTCCACGTTCTCACACACACACACACACACACACACACACACACACACACACACACACTTGCATGCTCACGAGCACAGAGTGGAACCCTGAGACAGACTGTAGCAGTCTGGTTAAGGCTGGTTATGGCTCAGAATGATAAGGTGGACAGCAAGTGGAAGACACTAGACCTACTCTGAGCTCCACGAGAGGGTGTGTAGGTGTGCATAGTACACATGTATTAAACACCTCAAAAAAGTAAGAGATTAAAAAAGAAAATGTTTAAAAAAAGAAAGAAAGAAAAGAAAATGTTGCTGGATGGAGGTGGTGGCACACACCTTTAATCCCAGCCCTTGGGAGGCAGAGGAGGCCTGTCTGGAAAACCAAAAAAATAAAAAAGCTGTTTCTTTTTCTTTTCTTTTCTTTTTTTTTTTGGAGGGGGTTGTAGTTTCAAGATAGGATTTCTTTGTGTAACAGCTCTGGCTGTCCTGGAACTCACTCTGTAGCCCAGGCTGGTCTCGAACTCAGAGAGATCCTCCTGCCTCTGCCTCCCGAGTGCTGGGACTAAAGGTGTGCGCCACCACCTCCCGGCATGACTTTTTTTTTTTAAACTAAAAAAAAAAAAAAAAATTGACACAGGTCTCAGCACCGAAGTCTGTCTGTCCTGAAATCCATTATGTAGATCATACTGGTCTGGAACTCACAGAGATCTGCCTACCTCTATCTCCTGAGTACTGGGATTAAAGGCATGTGCCACCATGCCTTTTGTTTTTTTTTTTGTTTGTTTGTTTTTTGATTTTTTGAGACAGGGTTTCTCTGTGTAGCTTTGTGCCTTTCCTGGAAATCACTTGGTATGTATGTCCTCGAACTCACAGAGATCCGCCTGGCTCTGCCTCCCGAGTGCTGGGATTAAAGGCATGCACCACCACCGCCCGGCCCTGTTTCGTTTTTTGGTTACATGTATTTGAATGACTCTGTGTGTCTGCATATGTGAGTACAGTGCCCTCAGAGGCCAGAAGAGGGTTGTGAGCATTCATGTAGATGCTGGGAACTCTTTTTTTGGAGCAAGGATTGAGACAGGGTTTCTCTGTGCAGCCCTGGCTGTCCTGGAACTCACTTGGTAGCCCAGGCTGGCCTTGAATTCACAGAGATCCGCCTGCCTCTGCCTCCTAAATACTGGAATAAAAAGTGTGTGCCACCACCACGTAGAGCAGCCAGTGCCCTTAATCACTGAGCCATCTCTCCCACAGAACCAGCTTTTTACATGGCAGGTCCGGGGCGGAAGATCAGAACTCAGATCCTCATACTTACAAGGCAAGTACGTACTGCCTGAGCCGTCCGTCCCCCTAGCCCACAGGAGGCCTGTAATCCCAGCATTTAAACTGGAGGCAGGAGGATCAGAAGTTCATGGTCAGCCTGGGCTGCACGAGTCTCTGTCTTGACCCCGACACACACACACAAAGAATGTAGACCAGTTGGAGAGGCAGGGTCAAGACCGCACCAGCGGCTGACTTTCCATGTTCCCTTAAAGAATTTTTTTTTTAAAGATTTATTTATTTTCTTTATGTCTGCATGTCTGCATGTGCACCACGTTCCTGCCTGGTGTTCAGGGAGATCAGAAGTTGTCAGGTCCCCCAGAACTGGAGTTATGGGTAGTTGTGATCCACTATGTGGGTGCTGGTAATCGAACTCAGGTCCTCTGCAAACTTTCTGTTCTTTTGCATCTGTCTTCAAGCGCTTGGGCTCCAGTCCCCTGCCACCACAGCTGCTTTTCTCTCTCTTCAGCCTGTTGGTCTGTCTGTTGACTCACAGCTCTCTCAACCTCCCTCTCTCATCTGTCTGTAGTCCTTCATGCAGCCCAGGTTGGCCTTGAATTCCTGGCCTCCCTGCCGCCACCACCTCCCGAGTGCCAGAATCATAAGCAGGGGCTGCCGCCCCGATCCCCCTTCTACTTTACTGCCTATCTACCTGTCAACCTACCCATCCGCTAGTGTCCGTATTTGTGTGTGTCTGTGTCTGTGTCCTGGCTCGATCATGGGTGGGCAGCAGGGTGGGAGACAGGCCTGAGAGAAGCTTCTATCCACAGAGAGTGTGCAAGCAGGGTGGGGCGCCTCACTCAAGTGTTGGGTTCACGGAAGAAACCAGAGCAGGCTTGCAGCTGGAAGAGGGCAACCACTCCAGGCCTGAGCCACACCCCCAGCCTCCAAGTCCTGGGGTGTCTTAAAGCAACATGCAGTGTCCAGGCCTTTGCAGGGCTGTGAGTCTACTATGAAAACCCTCAGGGTGAGTAAACATGGAAGCTTCTCTGGGAGGCAGGCCGAACTGACTATGCCCCAGGAGACTTCCAACCAAATACCACAGGAGCTTCCAGAGAGGCTGGGCAGAGGCCCAGGGGCGTGCCTAGCAGCTGGGGGTGGAGTTGGACGCCCTCAGAGTCCCACAGTTCTGTGCACAGGATGTAAGTGAAGAACTGGGGGCTCCGGGCACAGGATCCGCAACTTCAGGCAAAGAGGGAAGCAGGGTTCTGTGAGCAACACAGGCCGAGGCCGGGGAGGAGGCCGGGGAGGAGGCCGAGGCCTGGGTTCCCAGGTTCGAGGGGCCAGCACCAGGGCCTGAGGGAGGAGGGCTGGGCTTGGACCCCTGGGTGTGACGGAGGAAGAGTGTGCCCGACTCCTGAGGGGGAGAGAACAGGCTGGGGTCTGAGGGAGGAGAGCAGGAATTTGGGCATTTGAGTCCGAGGGAGGAAGGCTGGGCCTAGATTTTTGGGTCCGAGGGAGGAATTCACGCCATTGGACTCCTGGGTCTGTGGGAGGGGGGTGAGGTCTGAGCCTCTGGGAATGAGGCCTGGAGTCTTGGGTCTGAGGGAGGAGAAAAGGAAATAGCAGAAGTCTGAGACAAATTTTGGTGTGTCTAGTTCTGTAATTAATTAACTAAAGTGGATCAAATGAAGAGGTGAAAGTTCACACAGGAGTCGGGCACTCCTGTCATCTCGGACTGGGTCCCCATCCCACCACCAGTGTCTGGGTCTATGCGGAGTCCACAGGGGCCTTGTGAAGAATCAGCGAGGCGGGGTCCAGAGGAGTCACGTGTCCCTCCCACTTCAGGTCGCCCAGTCAGGATGGGGATGCCCCAGGCCTGGGTCCTCAGCCTCTTGCTGGTCCTCCTGCCTCGGACCTGGGGTGCAGGTAAGAGGCCACCTCATGATGTCCTGACACTCCTGGAAATCTCACTGTGGATAGCTTTCCTCGGCTTTCCAGTCAAATACACGTGACAGTCTCAGGGTATCCGTCCCTCCCTTTTGGGTCTCAGTCTGTTTCTGTCCATCTTTCTCTCTCCCTTTCTGGGTCTCTCTCTGTCCCCCTCCCTCTGTACGATCACTGCCCCTCAGATTGAGTCCAGTTTTTCACTGTCCATGCCTCACTGATGCCCCTCTTTCCTCTGCACAGAGACCCGTCCCCCACTGCTGTACCACCTTACAGCTGTGTCCAACCCATCCAAGGGGGTTCCCTCCTTCTGGGCCACGGGCTGGCTGGGGCCTCAGCAGTATCTGAGCTACAGCAGCCTGCGGCGGGAGGCTGTGCCCTGCGGGGCCTGGATGTGGGAAAATCAAATGTCCTGGTATTGGGAGAAGGAGACTGTGGACCTGAAAAGCAAAGAACAGCTCTTCTTGGAGGCCATCAGAACCCTGGAAGACCACCATATCGATGTACTTAAAGGTGGGGTACAGCAGCCTGGGCCTGAGGAAGGAAAGTGGGGTCTGGACTCCTGGGTCGAGGAAGGAGGCTGGAGCCATAGGTCTGAAGAAGAGGGTGAGGTCTGAACCCCTAGGAATAAGGGTGAGGGCTGGGTCTGGACCTCTAGGTCTGAGGGAGGAAGCTGGGGACTGAGCACTGGATCTGAGGGAGACAGGAAGCCTGGCCTTGTCTCGGTCTGCTCACCTGCGTGTTGGCATCTAGGTAACTACACACTGCAGGGCCTGCTGGGCTGCGAACTGGCCCCCGACAATTCCTCATTGCCCACGGCTGTGTTCGCCCTCAATGGCGAGGAGTTCATGGAGTTCAATCCAAGAATTGGCAATTGGACTGGGGAGTGGCCTGAGACAGAGATGGTTGGAAATCTGTGGATGAAGCAGCCTGAGGTGGCCAGGAAGGAGAGTGAGTTCCTGCTGACTTCCTGTCCTGAGCGGCTGCTAGGCCACCTGGAGAGGGGCCTTCAGTACCTGGAGTGGAAGGGTGAGCCCATCTCCTGCTGTCCTCTAAATCTCTGTAGCCATGCTCGAGGCTCTCCCAACATCCTGCTCAGTGCGTTCCCACACATTCCAGGGGACCTGTTAAGACAAGGTCTCGTGTAACCCAGCCTAGCCACGAACTCACACTCACGATGTAGTGGAGGATGATCTTGAAATCCTGGCCCTCCTGCCTCCTTCCAATTGCTGGGCTGACAGAAGTGTATTGCCACACTCAGCTAATTAATTGTAGTTCAGGCTGACCTTGAACTCACAGTGATCTGGCAGCCTCTGTCTCCTGAGTGCTGGGACTAAAGGAGTGTGCCACCATGGCCAGCTACTTTTTCTTTTTCTTTTTTGTTGTCGTTATTATTTAGAGTTTCATAGTGTAGACCAGGGAACCTCAAACTTGTCCTTTTGGTCTCAGCCTCCCAAGTGCTAAGTTTTTCCATGTCTTTTTCTTCTTGTTAACCTCTGAGAGCTCTTTGTATATTGTGGACCCAACCCGTCACCAGATAAGTGTGTCAAAAACACTTCCTCCACCGTATTTCTTTTGTTCTTTTAAAGGAAGGTTTATTTATTTATGTGTATGAGTGCTCTGTCTGCATGTATGCCTGCAGGCCAGAAGAGGGTGTCAGTAAGATACCATTTGGTTGCTGGGACTTGAACTTGGGTCCTCTGGAAGAGGAGCCAGTGCTCTTAACCTCTGAGCCATCTCTCTAGGCCCCTGAGAAGTGGAACTTTTTCATTTATCACTTTTCTCTCTTGAGGACTGTGCTTTTGTTAGGATATCTTGGAGGTCATCCCCAACCCAAGGTGACCTAGGTCTTTCTGTGTATTTGGAGGGTTTTACAGCTTTGCAGTCTATGTAAAGCCTCCCCCCCCCCCTCTTTCCTTTCTAACAAACCAAAGTTTCATCCTGTCTGGATTTGAGTGTGCTGTGCTCATGCGTGTGCTCATGTGCATGAAGGCCAGAACGCAGCCTCAGGGGTTGTTCTTAGGACCTTTTTCTGAAAAAACAAATTTTAGGGCTGGACGCGGCTCGGTAATTAAGAGCACATAGTGATCTTGCGGAGGACTGAGTTCAGTTTCCAGAACCCACATCTGGCAGCTCACAGCCACCCATAAGTCCAGCGCCAGGGGATCAGATGTCACTGGCCTCCATGGGCACCTGCACTGGTGTGCACACATACATGTTTTTATTTTTATATGTGGACTTGTGTGTCTGTGTGCACGTGAGTGTAGCAGCTCACCAAGGCCAGAAGAGGCTTTATACCCACTGTAGCTGGAGTTACACGCAGTGATGACCTGCCCAGTGTGGGTGCTGGGAACTGAGCTCAGGACCTCTGCAGGAGCAGCGCACACTCTTAACCACTGAGCCACCTCTCCAGTCCCGACTCCTTTTGCTTTTAATTCCACCTCTCACTTTGTTGACTCTTTTTGGTATTGAACTCAGACCCTTCTCTTGCTAGGCAAGAACTTTGCCACTGAGCCATGCCTGTCTTCTATCTTTTAGGTTTTTGTTTGTTTGTTTGTTTGTTTTTCTCAAGACAGGGCTTCTCTGTGTAGTCTCGCCTGTCTTGGAACTTGCTCTGTAGACCAGGCTGGCCTTGAACTCATAGAGATCTGCCTGCCTCTGCCTCCCCAGTGCTAGAATTAAAGGCGTGCGCCAGCCCCCCAGCCATCTTTTAGGTTTATAAAATATTTTTAAGCTTACATTTACTTATTTATTTATTATTTTGTGTACATATGTGACTGTGTATGTGTGTGGTGCATGCACACGTGCATGTGTGGTGTGCACCTGTCCACATACACAGGTCAGAAAAGGACAACATGTTCCTCCTCTATCACACTCCATCTTATTTCTTTGACACGGATTCTTTCACTGACCTGGAGCTACACTGGCAACCAGCAGATCCCCAGTGGTCCTCTCCTCTCTGATTGCACCCTCAGTGCCCAGGTTACAGTTTTTACAGAAGTGCTAAGGATTCGAACTTGGGTCCTCAGGCTTGTGCAGTAAACACGCTTATCTGCTGAGCTATCACCACAGTTTGAGGAATTGTGGCTGGTAGTAGTCCATTGTGGAACCTGGTCATACTGTCCTCTTTCATCTGCTGTGGGTGTTCAGGGTGTTTCTGTACTTTGGCTGTTTTGACGGATGCTGCAATGCAGAGTAGGGGCCAGTATTTCCATGGGATCTAGATTTCAACTTCTGGATAAGTGCCCACAAGTAGGACGGCTGGGTTCATTTTAGAAAAAAAGAATAATTATTTTTTATTTTATGTGTATGGGTGTTTAGCCTCCATGTATGCCCATGTACCACATGCATGCAGTGCTCACAGAGGCCAGAAGAGGGCATCAGATCCCCTGGAATTAGAGATAAAGGTGGTTTTGAGTTACCTACCATGGGGTGGGTGCTGGGAATCGAACCTGAGTCCTCTGGAAGAGCAGCCACTACTTTTGCCGGCTGAGCTCATTTATTCAGGAACCTCCCTGGTGGCTTAGTGTGGTGGTCCATGTACTCCAGAGGCAGGGCAGGTAGATCTCTGAGCCAGCCAGGACTAAGTGAAAAAGAAATACCATGTAGCCGCACTGTTTACCCACCCCTTGGTAAGGGTTCCAGTTTCTGCAGGTACTGGCTACACTTGGTACTTTCTGTCTGTATGGGATTTTGTTTTTCATAATGGCCTTCTGTTATCAGGTATAAGGCTGTGTTTCTGTTCCCTTCCTTCCAAACATGCAAGGCAGGGGCTCTACCACCAAGCCATCCTCACTGGGGGATTCTAGGCTCTACCACTGAGCATGTCTCTAGTCCTCATTTTACTTAAAAATATTTTTAAAGTTTTATTTGTGTGTGTGCGCACACACACACACACACACACACACACACACACACACACCCCAAAGTATAAGTGTGAAGGTTAGAGAACTTTGTAAGCTGGATCTCTCCCTTCTGCCATGTAGGTTCTGGGGCTAGAACTCAGGTCTTCAGGCTTATCAGCAAGTTCCCTTACCCACTGGGCCACTTCACCAGCCCTGCATTTTATTACTAATTTATCGGATCTGCAGCTGGAGTTACAGGTCATCCAATGCCAGTGCTAGGAATCGAACTCAGTTCTGTAGGTAGAGCAGCAAATGCTCTTAGCTGCTAAGCCATCCCTCAACCCCTCATTGGCCCTCTTTTGACTTTTTATTTTGAGGTGGGGTCTACTAAGTTTCCCAGGCTAGCTTTGAACTCACTCTATGGCTTAAACCTTGAGCTTGGGATCCCTCTGCCCTAGCCACCTGGGTGCCGGGCTCACAGGCCTTGGGCACGCAGCTTAATGTCTCTGGTGGTTAAGGTGCTTCCTTTTTTCTGTTAAGCAGAAGCCAAGGCTAGGCTGAAGCTCAGGGCTGAACCCTCAGGGTCAGCACTGGAAAACAGGAGAAACATGGGCCCCTCAGCACCACCCACAGGAAGTCATCCTCACTAGAAAACAATAGTGACCACTGGGCAGGACACAGAACTGCTGACCGAGGTCCGGTCTTCTGTGCCTGAGCCAATGGTGCGTCAGGTCTCCCAGCTGCCAGTGAGGCCCCTCTTTCGGGGAAGCTGCCTGGCTTCCTCTTCCTAAGAAATTGTCAGCTTATTTTCTGCTGAGTACCTGCAGCTGAGAACCAGAACAGACCCACCCCGGATGGAGGGAACGCCTCTGCCCAGCACAGCCCTGCTGGGTTCTTAGATCCCTATAGACTTTCATTTTGTTTAGGGGTTTATTGCTGTTGATTCAGGGTCTTGTGGAGTCCAGGCTGGCCCCAAACTTCTTATGTAGTCAAAGATAACCTTGAACTCCTGATCCTCCGACCCCACCTCTGGAGTGCTGTGATTACAGGTGTGCACCACCACACAGTCAGTCAGTCTCAGTGTGCTGGCGGCTGAACCCAGGACTCCACACACATCAGACACGCACTCTGCAAACTGAGCCACACCCCAGCAGCAGTTTACTTTTTTATTTATTCCTCATGCATTTCTTTTTTCCTTTTTTTTTAGACAGTGTTTCACTATGTCACTTTGGCTAGCCTGGTACTTGCTATGTAGACTGGGCTGGCCTGGTACCCACAGAGATCCACCTGCCTCTGCCCCCTTAATGCTGGGATTAAAAGTGTGCGCCACACACCCAGCTCTCATATTTTGAGACAGTGTCCAGCTCATTTGGAACTCGTGATTTCCCTGCCTTAGTTCCTCAAGCACTAGCATTCCTGGCGTGAGTGTTCACTGTTAGACCCTGCTAGGCCAGTCTTGTCTCCACTCTGTACATACACCGATGTGCTTGCCTAACATGTATGAAGCCCTGGGCTCCATCCCCAGCACCACATAAACCAGGTGGCACATGCCTGCCATTTCTCAGGACTGAGGAAGAGGAGGAAGGAAGAGCAGGAATTCAGAGTCATCCTTGTCCACATAGCTAGTTCGAGGCCTGTCTGGGCTAGAGTGAAATATAGTTTCTTTTTTTTTTTTTTTTTTTTTTTGGTTTTTTGAGACAGGGTTTCTCTGTGTAGCTTTGTGCCTTTTCCTGGGACTCACTTGGTAGCCCAGGCTGGCCTCGAACTCACAGAGATCCGCCTGGCTCTGCCTCCCGATTAAAGGCGTGCGCCACCACCGCCCGGCTGAAATTCAGTTTCAAAACAGACAAACAAATGTGCCTGGGGGGATGCTTGGTGTGCATGAAGACCTGGGCTCTGAGCTCCTGCGGCTGCGTGTCTGTACCAGCAGGGAGGGGTCTGGCAGAGATGGGATCACAGAGCCTCACTGGCAGCTAGTGTAGCCAAAAGGGGGAACCCTAGGTTTACTGAGAGAGAGAGAGAGAGAGAGAGAGAGAGAGAGAGAGAGAGAGAGAGAGAGAGAGGGCCTCTGTCTCAAAAAATAAGTGCAGGGTGGGAAAGACGCTATTCTTGCAGAGGACCTGAATTTGGTTCCCAGCACCCACGTGGTGGCTCACAACCATCTGTAACTCCAGTTCCAGGGGATCTGATGTCTTCTGGCCTCCATGGGCACTGCATGTGTGTGGTGCACAGACACATGCCCAAAACCACCCTTACACATACAGTGAAAAGTAAAGGGAAAAGTGAAGAGCAGTAGAGGAAGACACGTGCCATGGACCTCTGGCCTTGACACACGCCTATTTACACACACACACACACACACACACACACCCCAAAATAAGGGGTGGGGCAGATAAAGGAGGTGTCATGGTGGGGTCAGCAGCGTTGGTGTCTGTCACTCTGGGAAGCCCTCTGGGTCAGCACAGGGCTCATACAGGGAAGGGGGTGTCTGTCCGTGACCAGCTTCACACTGGCCCGTCTCCTGTGTCCCACAGAGCCACCCTCCATGCGCCTGAAGGCCAGTCCTAGCGACTCCGGCTCCTCCATACTGACGTGTGCTGCCTTCTCCTTCTACCCCCCGGAGCTGAAGCTACGATTCCTGCGGAACGGGCTGGCCGCAGGCGCTGGGAACAGCAGCATTGGTCCCAACGGTGATGGCTCTTTCCACGCCTGGTCACTGCTGGAGGTCAAAAGAGGAGATGAACACCATTACCAATGTCACGTGGAACATGAGGGTCTGCTACAGCCTCTCACTGTGGACCTAGGTGAGGCTGTCCCTCCAGCCTCGGTGTCTTCTTGCTGTTCCTGGCTTCCGACTCTCCCCTAACCCCTGTGGCCAGTCCTCCTGAGTCCAACCATCTTCTGTCATGCTGTTGCTGGTCTTCATGGCTTCCGACCAGTTCACTTTTGCCACTGAGCATCCTTGCCGCGGCTGACGGGCACCTGCTTCTCCTTCCTGAGTTGGGTTCTCAGCCAGCCCACTCACAGTGTGGCTGTGTTCTCTCAGTATCACTAATGTTCTTTAAAAAAAAAAAAAAAAAAGATTTATAGCTGGGCAGCGGTGGTGGTGGCGGCGTCGGTGGCGTCGACGTTCCCCGTTAATCCCAGCATATGCATATATATTTAATTTCCCTACACTCTTTATGTGGGAGGGGAAGGCAGAGGTGTGCCTGTGCCATGGCACACTTGTGGAGCTCAAAGGACAACCTGTGAGAGTTGGTTCCCTCCCTACCACCACCATGTGGGTCATGGGGATCAAACTCAGGTCAGGCTTTATGGCAAAGGCCTTTACTCACTGAGCCATCTTGCCAGCCTAGGTTTCTATTCTAGAGGGTCAGAGTCAGGTCTCCTGGCATTGGATATGAGTGCTGGGAACCAAACTCTGATCCTCTGGAAGAGTGCTTTTTTAAAATAATTAATTAATTAATTAATTTTAGACTTATTTATTTATTATGTATACAGCATGTCTGCCTGCAGGCCAGAAGAGGGCACCAGATCTCATTACAGATGGTTGTGAGCCACCATGTGGTTGCTGGGAATTGAACTCAGGACCTCTAGAAGAACAGGCAGTGCTCTTAACAGCTGAGCCATCTCTCCAGCACCAGTGTGACTGGTTTTTGTTTTTTGTTTTTGTTTTTTCGAGACAGGGTTTCTCTGTGTAACATCTGTGTAATAGCTCTGGCTGTTCTGGAACTCGCTTTGTAGACCAGGCTGGTCTGGAACTCACAGAGATCTGCCTGCCTCTGCCTCCCAAGTGCTGGGATTTAAGGTGTGCGCTACCACTGCAGTGTGTGACTGGTTCCTTTATTTATTTATTTATTTTTTTTTTGGTTTTTCGAGACAGAGTTTCTCTGTGTAGTTTTGGTGCCTGTCCTGGATCTTCCTGTAGACCAGGTTGGCCTCGAACTCACAGAGATCCGCCTGGCTCTGCCTCCGGATGTGCTGGGATTAAAGGCGTGCTCCACCAGTGTGGCTGGTTCTTACACGCAGAGTGGAAACATGAGGCCCAGGGCCTTCCTCTGCACACTCCCACCCCCAGTCGTATGCTGGTAAGGGTCTCTGTGGGGACTCCTCAGCTGCTTTCTTCCCTGTGTTCATAACACTTTCTGGTTGCAGATTCACCAGCCAGATCTTCCGTGCCGGTGGTTGGAATTATTCTTGGTTTCTTGGTGATCATAGTGGCTGCTGCAGGGGGTGTGCTGCTGTGGAACAGGATGCGCAGTGGGCTGCCAGGTATGTGCAGGGGTGGGAGGGGCGGTGGGGGGAAGCAGAGACCCAGAGAGAAAGAGAAGGCAGAGAGACAGAGAGACAGAGAGACAGGACAAGGTTCCAGGGAGAGGGAGAGACCGAGAGAGAGTGGAGGGAACAAGATGGAGAGACAGAAGAAAGGGACAGAGACACAAAGAGAGAAACATGGACAGAGACCCAGAGAGAAAGAGGGGAGGGAGAGAGAGAGACACACAGACAGAGACAGGTCCTGAACACCCAGGGGAAAGAGATGGGGACAGAGGCCAGAGAGTGGCACCCTCATGGTGTGTGGGGATGGTGAGACCTTGGTTACAGACGCTGATCTCTTTTCCTCTCTCTTAGCCCCATGGCTTTCCCTCAGCGGCGATGACTCAGGTGACCTGCTGCCCGGTGGGAACTTGCCCCCTGAGGCTGACCCTCAGGGTGCAAATGCCTTTCCAGCCACTTCCTGATGCCAACTCAGGCCGCCAATACCCATTGCGGCATTTGGTGCTGTGTGACTTCCTGAACTCCTGGCATCTCTGAGCCTCCTGAGGGAGCCCTGGGCCGGATGTCCTCCCTTGGACCTCTCCTTTTGTGGCCTGCCTCAGTTTCCCCTTCTAATGAATATGGCTCTTTTCCATCTCCACATAAAATTTGGACCCAAATCTGTGTGTGCACCGTTATTCTTGAGTTTCAGGCAGCGGGAGTTTGGGAAAGATCATACAGACCCCTGGTTGCGGCGGTAGGGCCTGCCCATTTTGTACACTTGTGTACTTTTAGTCATAAATGTATATGATACCTACACTGTGCCAGGGATTTCAAGGAATTCAGCTCTTCTGTCTTCTCTTTCTTTTCTTTTTCTTTCTTTCTTTTTTTTTTTTTTTTGAGATAGGAACTCTATGTAGTCTTGACTGTCCTGGAACTTGCTATGTATACCAGGCTAGCCCCGAACTCATGGAGATCCGCCTGCTTCTGCCTGCCAAGTACTGGAATTAAAGGCAGGAGCCACCAAGCTCGACCTCTTTTCTTAAACCAATTTGAGAATAAGGAAGCGGTTAAAAAAAAACCAAAACAACATTTCGTAATCCTTAAGGGCCTGAGCCTCTGGAGGTGGCTGTGCAGGCTGCCCACAAGCCTGCTGGGAGTTGTAGTTCGATCTGCCTTATCGCCCACCACGCCTTCCAGGCCAGCGCTCTGCTTTGTGGACGTGGCGAGGGGGCTCTCCCGGGACAATCTTGGCGCTCACTGGCTCCGCCCCTGAGGCTCTCCTGCGCCGCCATTGGTCAGAGGGCGGGGGCTTCTGGGCTGCTGGGGGCGGAGCTTGACTGGCACTAGGCCAGGTTGGGCATCTTTGCGTGAAAGCAGAGCTCAGCGTGGGACTTGAACCCAGACCGGGTAACGGGTAACGGGGGGGGAGGGGGGCGAGGGTAGGGAGTTAGCCAGGGAGGGGGTTTCGGAGTGAGGGTCGCGGTGAAGTCTGGGGGCCACGCAGAAGACCCTGCATGATGCTTTCAGCTACCCCCAGCCCCTGAACTTTGGTGGGACGTTTGCCACGTCTCTAATTGAAATACCCCCTTTCTCTGGGACTCCTTCGAGGCTCGAGTTCTACCCGTATAGGTGGTTTTACCTTCAAACTCCCTGTTCTTTTTGCCGACTTTTCTTGAGCCCCAAACTTTTTGCAGCCTTGCCTTAGGCAACTCCTCTAACTTGGAAGTTCTCCCCACATTCTGTCTGGCTCGGATTTTTTTCCCACGTGACCCTCTGATCCCTGGTCCTCACCTCTTCCCAGGACCGATGATGTGGCGATGGTCGCTTCTGTTGCTTCTGTTGCTGCTGAGGTGGTGGGCCCTGGGAAAGCCATCCCCTGACGCCGGACCTCATGGCCAGGGTAGGGTGCATCAGGGAGCCCCCCTGAGTGAGGCGCCCCACGATGACGCCCACGGGAATTTCCAGTACGACCACGAGGCGTTCCTGGGACGAGACGTGGCCAAGGAATTTGACCAACTCAGTCCAGAGGAAAGCCAGGCCCGACTTGGGTAGGATGCGGGGAGCTGGGCAGAGGTGGGAGGTGGGGAATTGAGGTCACTGAAAAGATTAGAGGCAGGAGACTGGACAGGACTGTGATACTCACCTCCTGGGAAAAGGCAGAGTTAAACCTGAGGCTGTTTTCCTGAATTCCTGAATTCCTCCTGGGCGACCTGCCTCACTCTCTGCTTCGCGTCCTCTGTGCCTCTGTCTGGACATCCCTGTTCTGACTCTCCTAGCTTCGAAAGGGGTCTCTCACTCTTGGTAGAGACTGAAGAAATAAACTTTGAGAAGGATCCCAAGCTCAGAATTCAGGTTGAACTGGCAGGGATAGAGTCACGACTCCATCTGGAGGAGATTGCCATTTCCCTGTGGAGGACACAGTCAGCATGACCCTGGGGACAAGAAGGCCACTCCGTGCATATATGTTTTATTATTATCATTATCATTACTTTTATTATTTTGAGATAGAGTCTCACTGTGTAGCACTGGCTGGCCTGGAACTCACTATGTGGAGCAGACTTGTCTGGAATGCACAAAGATTCGAATGTCTGCCTCTGTGTCCCGAGTGCTGGGATCAAAGGTGTGTGCCACCACACCTGGCTAAGAAGTTGTAATTGTAAACTGGACAAGTAGTGGCATTGAAGGGCTGCAGGGCCGAGCTGGAAGGAGCCCAAAACTGATCTGCCCTTCCAGGGAAACGGGTAGAACTTGAGTCCACAGGCCATTGACGATGCTCCTCCTGATCCTGTGTTGACCCTGATCCTCCCGCACTCGGGAGCCAAAGGCAGGCAGATCTCCGTGAGTTCAGGACCAGCCTGGTCTATGCAGTGAGATCCAAGCTAACTAGGCCTTCATAGTGAGACTCTCTAAAAAACAAAACAAAAAACAAAGACAGACAGTGCCTCTTCTGGGTTCACTTGTGATATCATGCAGAATTTTCAGTCCTAAATGGTGGCTTGGCTGTGAGCAAGGGGTGGGAAAAGTGTAGGCAGTGGGCAGTGCTCTGGGGTGGAAATGTCTGAAGATTGACAAGAGCCTCACCTGTTTGCCTGCAGACCCGGGGTGGCATTTTTCCTCCTTATTTTATTTTTTAAAGATTATTTTATGTGTATTTTGCCTGCATGCATATATATGTGCACCATGTGCATGCCTGATGCCATGGATCCCCTGAAACTGGAGTTACAGTTATGAGCTGCCATGTGGATGGTAGGAATTGAACCCAGGTCCTCTAGAGGAGCGCCCAGTGCTCCTAACCACTGAGCCATTTCTCCTGCCCCCTTATTTTTCTTTAAAAAAATTTTTTTTGGCCGGGTGGTGGTGGTGGCGCACACCTTTAATCCCAGCACTTGGGAGGCAGAGTCAGGCAGATCTCTGTGAGTTCGAGGCCAGCCTGGTCTACAGAGTGAGATCCAGGACAGGCTCCAAAGATACACAGAGAAACTCTGTCTCGAAAAACAAAACTTTTTTTTTTTTTTTTTTTTTTGCTGGGCAGAGGTGGAGCACGCCTTTAATCCTAGCACTTGGGAGGCAGAGGCAGGTGAATCTCTGAGTTTGAGGCCAGCCTGGTCTACAGAGTGAGTTCCAGGATAGCCAGGGCTATGCAGAGAAACCCTCTCTCTCTCTCTCTCTCTCTCTCTCTCTCTCTCTCTCTCTCTCTCTCTCACACACACACACACACACACACACACACACACGCAAAATCTGTTTTGTTTTTTTGAGGCAGAGTCTCTCTACATAGCCCTGACTGTCCTGGAGACTAGGCTGGCCTTGAACTCACAGAGATTTGCCTGGCTCTGTCTCCCAAGTGCTGAGATTTAAAGGCATGTGCTACCATACCCTGATCTTTTTTTTAAATTTAAAGAAGATTCATTTATATTAGTGTATGAGTGTGTGTGCTTTTCCTGAGTGTATGAGCACCATGAACATGCTCATGGTGCTCAGAGAGGCCAGAAGAGGGCGAGGGTCCCCTGGAACTGGAGTTACAGACGCTTGTGAGCTGCCCTGTGAGGTTCATGGGATCAAACCCGGGTGCTCTTAACCAACTGAGCCGTCACTAAGTCCCTGTTTTCCGGTCTTATGTAGGTGCAAGGGCTGCTCAGCAGGAAAGGAAGGGGCCTAGGTGGGCAGGGTCAAAACTGAGATTGACAGTATCTCTGCTCTAGGCTTGGGGCCTCATTGGCAAGGGCCAGGGACTCACACCCGTCCTCCCCGCAGGCGGATCGTGGACCGCATGGATCTTGCTGGGGACAGCGACGGCTGGGTGTCCTTAGCCGAGCTGCGTGCGTGGATCGCGCACACGCAGCAGCGGCACATCCGGGACTCCGTGAGCGCAGCCTGGCACACCTACGACACAGACCGCGACGGGCGCGTGGGTTGGGAGGAGTTGCGCAATGCCACGTATGGCCACTATGAGCCCGGTATGCCCCCTCACCTTTGCTCTTTGACCTCTCTTTTAGGACCTTAGCATTGATGCCTCTCCTCCATTTCTGATCTTGTTTGCTCTTCCTTCTGAGAGCCAACCTATGACAAGTTGACTGGACACTTCACATCCTGACCAGGAACACTTATTTTCTGTGTGCTCTTGTCCTGACCTGATCTCTGTTCTTTTGGGACGGTCTCTCCATGCAGCCCTGGTGTCTTAGATTACTATTGCTGGGATGAAGCATCATGACCAAAAGCAAGTTGGAGAGGAAAGGGTTTAGTTGGCTTACACTTCCACATCCATAGTCCATCACTGGAGGAAGTCAGGGCAGGAACTCACACAGGCGGGAACCCGGAGGCAGGAGCTGATGCAGAGGCCATGGAGGAGTGCTGCTTACTGGCTTGCTCCTCATGGCTGTTCAGTCCACTTTCTCTTTTGTTTTGTTTTGTTTTGGTTGGTTGGTTGGTTGGTTGGTTGGTTGGTTTTTCCAGACAAGGTTTCTCTGTGTAGCCCTGGCTATCCTGGAACTCTCTGTAGACCAGGCTGGCTTCAAACTCAGAGAGTCGCCTGCCTCTGCCTCCCGAGTGCTGGGATTAAAGGTGTGCACCACCACCAGCAGTAGCAGCCTGCTTTCTTATAGAACCCAGAACCGCCAGCCCAGTGGCGGCCCCACCTACAGTGGACTGGGCCCTCCCACATCAATCACTAATTAAGAAAATGCTTTACAGCAGTAATTTTCAAGCTGTGAGTCCTGACCCTGTTGGGGGTCGCTGTCAGATATCCTGCATATCAGATATTATAATTCATAAGAGTAGCAAAATCAGTTATGAAGCAGCAACGAAATAATTCCATGGTTGGGGTCACCACAACATGAGGAGCTGTATTAAAGGGTCGATGCATTAGGAAGGCTGAGAACCTCTGCTGTACAGGCTTGCCTACAGTCCATTCTTACAGAGGCGTTTTCGTAACTAGGGTTCCCTCCTCTCAGATGACTCCAGCCCGGGTCAAGTTGACGTAGAATTAGCCAGCACTCCTGGGTAGCAGTCCTCAGCCTGGAGGTGGAGGGAGAAACGTTGCCCAGAGCGCCGGGCTAGGCACACCACAGCTGCCTCTGGGTCCTTCCGCTGTTTCCGAAGCCTCCAGGCCTCACCTCTGACCGCATCTCACTCACATCTGTCCTTCCCCAGGGGAGGAGTTTCATGATGTGGAGGATGCTGAGACCTACAAGAAGATGCTGGCTCGCGATGAGCGGCGATTCCGGGTGGCCGACCAGGACGGGGACTCCATGGCCAGCCGGGAGGAGCTGACAGCCTTTCTGCATCCCGAGGAGTTCCCTCACATGCGGGACATCGTGGTTGCAGTGAGTGGGGCTGCAGAGAACCTGCTTCCCAAACCTGTCCTAGGTCCTGTGTCTTCCACGTGGATCCCAGGCCACCAACATAGATGTGGGGCCGCAGCCTGTCCGTGTCTGCTGCACATCCAGTGCCTGGTATCTCCTTGTCAGACTTCCCTGTGCTCTCACTGGGCGTCCAGTCCCTGGCCTGTGCCCAGACAACCAGAAAGCATAGTTTATTTGACGTGCACATACAACACCCTGTAATTTAAGTATGTCTCAGATACCAGGTGTAGAACATACTTATAGGAAAGAACATATATGTACCGGTGCTGTGGAGGCCAGAAGGCATGGAACCACCTGGATCTGGAGTTATAGATGGCTGTGAGCCGCCCGCTGTGGGTGCTGGGAACTGAACCCAGGTCCTCTGTAAGATAGCCAGTGCTCATTTGTTCTTGTTTTGTCTTTCGAGACAGGGAGGGTTTCTCTATGGAACAGTCCTGGCTGTCCTGGAACTCGCTCTGTAGACCAGGCTGGCCTCGAACTCACAGAGATCCGCCTGCCTTTCCTTCCCAAGTGCTGATTAAAGGCGTGCGCCACCACCGCCCAACGACAGCAAGTGCTCTTAACACCTGAGCCATCTCTCCAAAGAATCCTCCACATTGTCTTTTGAAACTGGATCTTGACTAGGGTTTGGGGCTCTCTGACCAGCCATCCTCCTGTCTCTGCCTCTCCTCTCCAGCCCTTTGTTTTTGGTTGGTTTTGTTTTTCGATACAGGGTTTCTCTGTATCCTGTTCCGTCCTGGATCTCACTCTGTAGCCCAGGCTGGCCTCAGACTCACAGAGATCCGCCTGCCTCTGCCTCCTGAGTGCTGGGATCAAAGGTGTGCACCACCACCGCCCGGCAGAAATGATTTTTAATTAGGACAGATAACATGAAGAGTCGACATGATGAGGTATGTGTCAGAAAATGGTCCATGGAGAAGACGGCTCCATGGTTAAGAGCACTCGCTGTTCTTACAGAAGACTGGGGTCGTCTCTCAGCACCATTGACTGCAACCCCAGCTCTTCAGGGTCTGGAGTCCTTGTGGCCCTGGGCACTGCATGAGCTTGGCACAGGCATGCAGGCAAAACATCCATACACAGAATTTTTTTTTTTCTTTTTGGTTTTTCGAGACAGGGTTTCTCTATATAGCTTTGGTGCCTGTCCTGGATCTCACTCTGTAGACCAGGCTGGCCCTGAACTCACAGAGATCTGCCTGGCTCTGTCTCCCAAGTGCTGGGACTAAAGGCGTGTGCCACCACTGCCTGACCTACACATAAAAATTTTTAAAAATCTTTAAAAATATATATAATTCATGAGTCAGGCACTCAGGAGGCAGAAGCAGGCAGGTCCCTGAGTTCAAAGCCAGCCTAGTCTACAGAGTGAGTCTGGCCAGCCAGAGCCCCAGTGAGAGCCTGTCTCATAAACAAAGCTGGACAAGGTCGGACACAAAAAGGTTTCCTGGCTGCCTTCCACTAGACACATGTGCATCCCTGTCACATTCAGTCCTTGCCTCTCTCCCTTTGGAGATGTCTCAAATTCAGATGCACTGACTCTTCATCCTAACCCCTCTCCCCAGGAAACCCTGGAGGACCTTGACAAGAACAAAGATGGCTACGTCCAGGTGGAGGAGTATATCGGTGAGCGAGCCCCGTTCCCACCTGAGGCGTCGTCTCCTGGCCCCCAGAGAGAGTGCTTTATCAAGCACCCACTGTGTGCAGAATCTGCTGCAGGACTTGCCCAGGAAGCCATCCCTGGGCGCCTACTGTGGAAGGCATTGGAGACAAAGGCCCTTTTGGGGACAGCCTGGGTTTCCACAAAGCTGTGGCCCAGGCCTTCGATGTGTACCAGGCTCAGGATTTGTCCTGTTCTGTAACAGACGTTGTGTCTCTGGTTGTCTGGTTTGGGGCTATTTGAACTGCACACTTATGTTCCCACTGCGGTCCTGTCCTGGGCCTCAAACTCTTTCATTGCAGGAAGTGTTATTGAGGATAAAATTGGGGGTTTGCTGGGTTGTTTTGTTTTGTTTTGTTTTTTGAGATAGGGTCTTCTGTAACTCAGGCTGGCCTTGAACTTACTGTGAAGACGACTCCTGTGCCCTTGCCACTGCCTCCACAGGGCTGGGATCACAGCACGCACAGCCAGGTCCTGTCTATGCAGTGCTAAACAGGCACTCCACCAACTGGGCCATGTCTTCAGCCCCCATGCATGGAGTTGTTTGAGTTTGAAAGGTTTACATATGAAATGTTTTTTGCAACAAATATGCATAGAAGGCTTTTTTTTTTTTTTTTTTTTTTAAATTGGTTTCTCTGTGTAGTTTTGGTGCCTGTCCTGGATCTTGCTCTGTAGACCAGGCTGACCTCGAACTCACAGAGATCCACCTGGCTCTGCCTCCCCAGTGCTGGGCTGGGATTAAAGGCATGCGCCACCACCGCCTGGCACAGAAGACATTTTATTTATCTATCTATTTATTTATTTATTTATTTATTTATTTATTTATTTATTTATTTATTTTTGGTTTTTCGAGACAGGGTTTCTCTGTGTAGCTTTGTGCCTTTCCTGGAACTCGCTTTGGAGACCAGGCTGGCCTCCAACTCACAGAGATCCGCCTGGCTCTGCCTCCCGAGTGCTGGGATTAAAGGCGTGCGCCACCACCGCCCGGCACAGAAGACATTTTAAACATCATGTGCTTATAACGTTTGTAAGGAATGGATGCTTTATCTTTTCTGTTTTTCTTCTAAATCTTTTTTTTTTTTTTTTTTTTTTTTTTTTTTTGGTTTTTCGAGACAGGGTTTCTCATGTAGCTTTGGAGCCTGTCCTGGAACTCACTCTGTAGCCCAGGCTGGCCTCGAACTCACAGAGATCCGCTTGCCTCTGCCTCCCGAGTGCTGGGATTAAAGGCGTGCGCCACCACCGCCTGGCTTTCTAAATCTTTTTATATAATATATTTTATCTCCCAAACAAAATAGAAGCTGTATGATGGTCTGGCATCCTGTGGTGTGGGTGTGCGGGTGAGATGGAGTGAGAGGAACGGGGAGGTCAGGAATAGAGGGTAGGTAACAAGGATGATAGCTCTTGGGGTGCAGGATGAAGGTCTCCAGCCTCCAGGGCCGCCCTCACCTTATGTGGCCCACCCTCTTCCCATCCCCTCAGCCGACCTGTACTCTGAGGTGCCTGGGGAGGAGGAACCCGCCTGGGTGCAGACGGAGCGGCAGCAGTTCCGGGACTTCCGGGATCTGAACAAGGATGGGCGGCTGGACGGCAGTGAAGTCGGTTACTGGGTCCTGCCTCCATCCCAGGACCAGCCCCTGGTGGAGGCCAACCACCTGCTGCATGAGAGCGACACAGACAAGGTGAGCCTCTGCAGGAACTCGGGAGGGTCCTGAGACGGAGAGGAGGGGAGACCAGAGCGGGCAACAGAGACCCAGAGAGAGAGAGAGACAGAGATACAGAGACCCAGAGAGAGAAACAAGTGGGGGACAGAGGCCTAGAGGAGAGCAGCAAGGCAGAGGAGGGGTCGTAGGGACATTTTGAGTGGGCAGGGTCCCATGTGGACCCTGCCTCCCGCTGACCCCTTTACCCCTAGGATGGCCGACTGAGCAAAGCCGAGATCCTGAGCAACTGGAACATGTTCGTGGGCAGCCAGGCCACCAACTACGGTGAGGACCTGACAAGGCACCATGATGAACTCTGATTCCTAGGTCTGCTCAGACCTGTGACCCCATGACTCCAGGGGGGCAACCGAGGGGCCACCTGCAGCCAGCCCCTCCCTCAGGGCAGACTCAGCTCTGGTGTCCCTGGTTCTCAGGACCCACTCAGTCACCTTCCCTCCCTGAGACCCCCGCCCTCCACCCCGGGACCCCCAACCTGCCCAAGACACTCAGGCACTCAAGTGACAGCCACTGGTACCATCTCCCAGCACAGACCCTGAGCCTACACCCTGGCCTAACCCCAGTCTGAACCTCAGTCACACAGGCTGACCTATACTGCTCACTGCCTGGGAGCAATAAAATCATTGCTGGGCTACTCTGGTGTATCTGTCTCTCGGGGTAAGGATGCTGTGCCCAAGGAGGAGCATCCTGGGAACTGAGTTCTGAGGCCTGCAGGAAGGTATAGGGCAGTGTTTCTCAACCTATGGGTCTTGACTCCTTTGGGATTGAATATCAGATATCCTGAATATCAGATATTTACATTATGATTCATAACACTAGCAAAAATGGAGTTCTGTAGTACAAACAAAAATAATTGTATGGTTGGGGGTCACCGCAACATTAGGAAGGTTGAGAAGCGCTGGTCTAGGGCATTTGGACATGGGAGATGAGTGTTAGTGGAAATATGAGGGCGTTCCCAGAGACTGAGAATAAAGCCAGCAGCCTGGAGGCCACAGAGGAAAGCCAGGCAGGAAGTCCTGCCTGTAAGTGCTACAGGGTGGTGGGGAAGCTCAAAACCACAGTAAGAGAAACACCACAGCTCTCAGCTACCCTGTGAAGGTGCCTCGAGTTAGCTGTGTTCTGGTAGTGGAATAGCCAGGAACAGGCTAAGGGCAGAGAGGGCCTGGTGTCAGTCACAGTGAGCTAAACAGAGAGAGTGATACATGCCTGTAACAGTACTCCAGAGTCTGGGGCAGGAGGATTGCTGGAGTTCATGGCCAGCCTGGGCTACAGAGTAAGACCCCTGTTGTTTAAAAAAAAAAAAAAGTAGGAGTGGGGAAGGGGAAGTGATATATTTGGCTCAGTGGTTAAAAGATCCCAGTGTTGGGGTCCCAGCACCTGCGGCAGGAGGTTCACAAATGCTTGTAACTCCATCTCTGAGGAATCTGATGGTTTCTCTGGCCTCTGAGGCACCCACACGGGTATACACTCACACAATTAAAAAATAAATAAAGGGCTGGAGAGATGGCTCAGAGGTTAAGAGCGCTGACTGCTCTTCCAGAGGTCCTGAGTTCAATTCCCAGCAACCACATGGGGGCTCACAACCATCTGTAATGAGATCTGGTGCCCTCTTCTGGCCTGCAGTCATACATGCTGTATACCTAATGAATAAATAAATCTTTCATTTAAAAAAATCTTTAAAAAAATAAATAAATAAATAAATAAATAAATAAAAATCAGGAAAAATGGGCGGGTGGGGCGGGGGCTGGCTAGATGGCTCAGCGGGTGTCTTTGGGTTTCTACTGCAGTGATAAGATACCGTGAGCAAAAGAAACTCAGGGAAGAAAGGGTTTATTTCAGATCACAGCCCATCATGAAGGGAAGTCAGGGGAGGAACCTACAGTCAAGAACTGAGACAGAGGTCATGGAGGATCCTTGCTTACTGGTTTCTTCCTCCTGGCTTGCTCTGCCTGCTTTGTCATAGCACCCAGGACCACCTGCTCAGGGGTGGCCCCACCCACAGTGGGCTGGGTACTTCCCATCAATCAAGAAAAGGCTCCACAGACTTGCCCACAGGCCAATGCTATGTAGGCATTTTCTCAGTTGACATTCTTCCTGGGGCTGGAGAGATGGCTGGGGGTTAAGAGCATTGGTTGCTCTTCTCAAAGGACCAGGGTTCAATTCCTAGCAGCTTAGGACTGTTTATATAACTCCAGTTCCAGGGGATCTGATGCACACACACACACACACTCACACACACTCACTCACTCACACACACCAATGCATATAAGAAATAAAAGATTATTTTTTCCCAAATGACCCTGCCTGTGTCAAGCCGACATAGAACTAGCCAGCGCATGGATAAATGTGCTTGCTACTAAGCCTGATTACCTGAGATTGGACTCAGAATTTTTTTAGCTTTTTTTTTTTTTTTTTTTTTTGAGACAGGGTTTCACTGTGTAGCTTTGCGCCTTTCCTGGAACTCACTTGGTAGCCCAGGCTGGCCTCGGGCTCAGAGATCCGCCTGTCTCTGCCTCCCGAGTGCTGGGATTAAGGGCCTGCGTCACCACAGCCCGGCGTCCTATAACTCTTTAGACCAGTCTGGCCTCGAACTCAGAAACAACTGCCTCTGCCTCCTGAGTACTGGGATTAAACGGCTTGTACCACCACCGCCCAGCTGATCCCAGAATTTTTTAATGAAGTCCATGCCAGTGCCTTCCTTAAAGACTCCAAACTGTAAAACATCTACGGCACTCACCTGCAGAAAAAGTGGTGGCACTGAAGGGCTTCCATATACATCCCCAAGTGCGCCCTGCTAAACTCATTGGTTTTGCCTCAGGCTATGTATTCCAGAGCAGGAACAATTACTTAGCAAGGAACTGAATGGCTTGAGCGCCCCCTGCTGGCCAGTTCTGGGAATGTGCCAGAAGCACCCATGGGTTGGTAAGTCCTATGCTCTTTCTTGATCTGGGGGCTGCTTCCCAGTGGCGTTCAGACTGTGAAAATCATCCAGCTGCTCACCTAGGCCATCTGTTCACATATGCAAGGTATATCTCAAAACAGTTTAATCCTATTTGAAAATTTTGTGTGTGCGCAGGTCAGCCTTCTTGTACTCTCTCTTCCCACCATTAAAGTTAGCAAACAAAGTAATATTTTTATTATAGCATTGGGTTGGCAGTTCCAGGGTTAGCACCCAGGTTCTGAGCTCTATCCTCTAATGACACTCCAGTTCCTTACTGGGGATTCCAGGCAGGTACCCCAAGTCACACTCCATCTTAGATAGACAGTGGTATCTCTGGAGTCTGTTTTATTCTCCAGAAGAAAACTATTTTTCTTTAAATTAAAAAACAAACAAACAAAAAACCATGTGTACAAGTGTTTGGCCTGCACACGTGTGTGAAAGAGCCAGAAGAGGGTGTCAGATCCCCTGGGACTAGAGTTACAGATGGTTGTGAACCCCCATGTGGGTGCTGGGAACAGAAGCTGGGTCCTCTAGACCAGCCAGTTCTTTTAACTGCAGAGCTTTCTCCAGCGGCCACATTCCTTTCTGCTGAGCCGCTGACTGACTTGATGGAACTCCAACTGTAACCATCAGTTCTTCTACTAGACCTTAGCCGAGGCTTTAAGGCCCTGTTGGGCGTTTTGGAGGGAACCCCGCGCAGTACCTGTGGCTCAGCTAAGAGTTTAATGAACACAGTTGGGGTACCTCCCTGGCTTTCTTCTCTCATCCCACTCTTTCCTCTCTCCCTCCCTTCCGTCCAGCTCGCCTTGAAGTAATCCTCTTGCTTCAGACTCTGGAACTCTGGGATGACAGGTGTGCACCCCCAGGTCTGGCTCCGTTCTCCACTGGCATTTGGCAGTCATTCCTGGCAAGGCTTGACCCTGTCCCAGGCTAAAAGTGGCACATTGGAAACTCCCCAGTTGCTCTGCATTTTCCAAACTTCCTGGTTACTTTAGGTATGTCTCTATTGTGTGTCCCCACGTGGAGTCCATAGGCCAGTGCTGGGTGTCTACTGTCTACACTGCTTCTTAGAGGTCTGTGGCTGAACCCAGGACAGGACGGTGTGGATAGGCAGCAAGCCCCAGAGATCCGAACTCAGGTCCTCCAGCCTCTGCACTCTAACTACTGAGCCCTCTCCCCAGCCCCTGCCGCTCTATTTTTATCCAGTCGATCATGTTTTGTTTCTAGAAGTGCTGGAATTCAAACCCAGTTCTTAGCCTTTCAATGGTGACGGCATTCTGCTTTCTAGTGGTTACAAGCCAAAAGGCCCTCCAAATCTTTGGGAGGTTGTGGTTGACAGTATCTTATTAAAATAATACACAAAGCAGCAAATTATGCACACAGGAATGTTCTGGGTGTCCTGATGCACCCTGGTAATGTGAGACGTTGGCAGTGAAGGCAGGAGGATCAAGATTACAGGCACATACCACCATGCCTGGTATCTGCTTTATTTTTAAATACTGGCAATAGACTTACAGGATGTAAAATTATAAATATACAAGATGCCACATACTAAAGACATCTTTCTACCACATTCATTTCATCATTGTGCAGCCAGTGTTTTTTCCGTCAAGAATTTACCCAGATTTAAGGACTCAGATATGTATGTTCTTACTTTGAGCCAGTCTTTTCTTGGAGACAAGGTTTCTCTGTGTAGCCTTGGTTGTCCTTGAGCTAGCTCTGTAGACCAGGCCTGCTTCTGCCTCTCGAGTGCTGGGATTAAAGGCATGAGCTAGTCTTACGTAGCACAGGCTAGGCCAAAACTTGCAGCAATCCTCCTGCTTCAGCCTCCCAAGGGTTGGGATAAAAGCATGGGCTACCACACCTTCCTTAAGATGAGATACTTGGGTCTGCACAGATGGCTCAGTGGTTAAGAGCACTCACTGTTCTTTACAGAGGACCAGAGTTTGGTTCCCAGCATCTAGACTAGGCTGTTCAAATGGTCTCTAACTCCAGCTCCAGGGGGTCTGACCGGTTATGACGGCCTGTACAGGCATTGTGCACAAACCCCTCCCCACAGACACACATACCAAAGTGTTTTTAATTAAAAGATAAGAACTCTTGAACACTTGCTTAGTGTATGCCCTTCCCAGTCCAGAAAGAAAAGAAAAAAGGAAGCTGAGTTTTACGTGGAGTTGGGGTGTGGGTGGTCTGTGTCACTTGAACAATTCAGGGGGTTGGGGTGGAGGGTACTGAGGAAAGCTGGACATACTCAGAGAAGCTGAGATTATTCTTCTTTTTTTGAGACAGGGTTTCTCTGTGTAGCCCTGGCTGTCCTAGAACTCACTCTGTAGATCAGGCTGGCCTCGAACTCAGAGAGATCCACCTGCCTCTGCCTCCCGAGTGCTGGGATTAAAGGTGTGCACCACCACCGCCCGGCTGGAAGTTGGGATTCTTCAGAGACGTTCTCCAGGGGAGGAGATGAGGGCAGGACTGTATATGAGGCAGTGTGGGCACGTGCCGGGTCTGCAGGGGAGTCCTGCAATTAAGGGCATATGGCGGGCAGGTCCGTGTCTGGGGGTCTCTTTGAGTAGCTCGCTTGGGAGTGTGTTATGCGCTGAGCCCCACACTTCCTGGGTAGAGCGCCCTCTCCCAGATCCTGACTGAGGCTGGAGGATCTAGATTGACAGGTTCCTGTTACCAGGGTTCCTGCATGGTCAAAAGTGACTGAGGCGGCTTCCAGGAGTTTAGGGTTCAGCTGGGACTGGAGTGACCCACACTGCAAGTCCACTCTTTCCCACTCCTTCTGCACCTCCTGCCTACAGTGAGGCACCAGAGATCCAGTTCATTCACAGGCAGGTTTATTAGGTCCCAGCTCAGGCTTGCATCACTGGCCGAGACATCTCAGCCTGCAGCTTCACTCCTGAGCCAGCGAAGCCGGTACCGCCCTGGAGGAGGGAGAAGAGCAAGCTGGAGGAGCCTGGAGGACTGTGCTCCAGGAGAGTCGTGGAGGGGACCTGGGACACAGGAGAGACTGGACAGGGACAGGGGAGGTTTCTTTGACAAAGGGGGAGAAGTCCCAGGATGGAGGGGTGCACAGGAAGAGGAACACAAGGTGCTGTGGGGAACCAAGAGTGTGAAGCGGGACACACACCCACACCCACACACGGATGGACGGACGGACGGACAGACGGGGACAATGACAACGACATGGGGAGGAGTGGGGGAGGAGAAGAGGGCAGGGTGTGACACTAGCCAGCAGTCTGGGGTGGGGGCGACTGGGGTGGGGTACTGGCAACTCACGCGCTGCAGCACGATGATGTCGCGCTCTGTCAGCGTGTCCCCATTCACGGGGTCCACCATGTCCTTCCGGATCAGTTTCTCCACACACTCCAGGGTGACCACGGCCCCACTGCAGTGGAGACGGCAGAGGTCAGCCCTGCGGCATTTCCGGCCCCTCCAGGCTCTCCCCCAACCCCACTCACGAGGGCCGCAGAACTGCACATGGCGTGGCATTGCTCAGGCTGTCTCGGGTCACAGCACACACGTAGCGCTCACTGCGTGTGATGAGTCCCACGCGGTCCACAGAGTCGTCCAGCTGTGTGAAACGCACTGGCGTCAGGTCTGACATGCGGAGAGGCTTCCCAGACATCGGGCAGGTCACGGTGCGGGACTGCGGGCAGAGGCAGGGTCAACAGGGAAGAGGAAGACCAGGGTCATCGTGTAAGGGGCACAAGGGGCACAAGGGGCACGAGGCTGGGACGCTGGTAGCTCACTGGTTTTTCCAGCTTGGTGGCCTTTGCCTCAGGCGTCAGCGAGGGAATCCAGAAGCTGGGCAGCGCTTTGTTCTTGTCCTTGCCTGGGGGACCCGCACTGGGCCCTGGCTGCTCGCCATCTGTGGGAGGGAGAAGCTGGGGTACACACCTCAGGAAGCCACCCCTGAACACCCCTGGCCAAGGGCAGGTGCTTTTGTCACCTGTGTTGGGTAAGGCGGCAGCTTTGGGGGTGAAGGGGTTGAGGGGCCGGCTCACGATGGCTGCCTCCTTCTCCAGGAAGCCTCGAACTTGGTCCTGGGCTGCAGCTCGCTGAAGCTGTTTCTGCTCTTCCCTCCGGGCTCCTCGCTGCTTCTCATAGGCCTGGAGGGAAGAGGGGCCTGGCTCAGCATCCCAGCCGCCCACCCTGGTATCTACCCCATCCACCAATGGGAGGATGGGCCAACTCTGGCAGGGGTTGGCAACAGGTGATGTTTCTGTGTGCACCTGGTAAGGTGGCCTGGCATTTCTGAGCCCCTGGTCTCCTACTCAGACAGTGTGGGACTCACAGTCCTCCTGTTGAGAGGCCCTATTCAAGGTGAGACTGGGGTTCAAGTAGCCTAGGGCCGCCTGGAACTCAAGGGTAACTTTGAACTCCTCATCTTCTGCCAATCAAGTCATAACATCTGGTCACGTGGCACTGGGGGTGGGACCTAGGGCTTCGTGCATGCTAAGCCAGCACTCTGCAAACAGCCCCATGGCGAAGTTTCTCAAGTGCTTAGAAGCTGATGGGCACTCAGGAAGCACTCAATAAAGCATGCTGGCTGGCCAGGGAACCGTCCTGCCATAGAGGGGCTGGACTTGGAGGTCCGTAAGCAGTACAGTGTGTGACCAGAGTAGGCAAGGCATGCTCCTTGCTCAGTCCTGCCTGGCACCAGCAGGTGTCAGGAGTAACCATGCCCGAGTCCACGAAGCCTCCAACAGGGGTACCATGATGAGGGAGCGGCTGGCTACCCACTGGGCTGTGGGGAGGACACAGAGGCTGGGGAAGCTGGGGAGTGGGGCGCTGAGCATGCTGAGCTGCCAGAGGTGGAAAGCAGGGGTAGAGCAGCAAGTGTCTGGCCTGTGAGGCCCTCGGTTCCATCCCTAGCCACAAACAAAAAGCAACAAGCCCTCAGTGTGTCCTGAGTGCAAGAAAGCCAGACTGTGGAAGGAAGGGGAGCCAGACGGTATGCCCCACACAGAAATAAAGGACACCTCCTAGACACCCAGCATGCCTGTCCCTGGAGGGATGGGCCTGGGTCACAGTGAGCACCTAGAGAAACCGTATCTGTATCTCCCACTTGCTCTGTGGTGCCCTGATTTCACACCGGTGGCCATTTCAGAGACAAGGCTGAGACCCACAGATGGCGTCCATTTGCATCACAAGCCTCTGCCAAATGCCTGGAGCTGAGGAGGGCAAGGGAGGCCGCTCCTGCAGGGTGTGTCCAGCACACACAGCAGAGGGTGTGGGGCACAGGGCTGACAGGTTCCTGGAGAAGGGTGAGCGGGTGGACCCCAGAGGCCCTGGCCTGCAGGTGGTCAACAGACGCTGCCTGGAAACGTCTAGAGAGAAATGGGACTGGACGGTGCTCCAGGCAAGAGACCAGCATCAGTGAAGGCCCCTCGAGAAAAGGAGCTGGGATTAGAAACTGCCCCGCTGGGTCCCTTGTCTTCTCCTCAGGACCTATTTATTACCTTCATCTGCCGGGCAATCTCTTTCTTCTGGTGTAGGATGTACTCCAGGATCGCCTCCCGTTCATACAGGTAGCCATCTGGGCTGCAGAGGGACGGGGAAAACAGAGGCCTGGACTTGATCACATGATGGCATCCACTCACTTCTCTAGCCATTCACTCCCCACTCTGGGTACCACTATGGAGCATCCTCAGTCCAGTATCCATCCACTCCCTACTCTAAGGACCACAAAGCATATTCACTCCCCATCCTGGGTACCACTAAACATCCTTAGATGACATCTTCCATAGTACTCCCTTCAGCCCATTTTTTTTTTTTTTCATTTTATTTTGGGACATGGTGTTTTGCAGTTCAAGTCAGCTTTAAACTGCTATGTAGCTGAGGCTTGTCTTGAACCTCTGATCCTCCTGTCTGCATCGCCTAAGTGCTACTCTAACAGGTGGGCATCACACCTGGTTTTCTGTGGCACTGGGGATGAACCCAGAGCTTCTTGCAGGCTGTCGAGCCCAGCCCCAGCTATTAGCAATGCAGTCTTTCCACCGTGGTGGAGGAGCTCTGAGCTCTGAGAGGTTGAACCCCACACACCCCAGCTGCCCCTCCCCTGCTCACGTGACCACAGGATCATGGCAGGGCTGCAGTGAGAGACAGCAGCAGTCAAAGTCCTTCACAGCGTCCCGGCTCAGTCGGATGTTCTGGGTCCCATAGCCTGAGGCCGCTGGGGACAGAGAAAGGTGGTGACGGATGGGGACATGCCTTTCACCAAATTCCCAAGGAAATGTGGGGGTTGAGTGGAACCCGAGAACGACATGGCGAGGCCAGCCTTATCCCCTCACAGTGGGGCAGGGAGGAAGAGGTTCATGGCCGGCTCCCTCTCCTGGGGTGGGAACCACTGTGGTTCTCAGCCTTCCTTCTGCAAAGGTGGTATCTGGGGACAGTTGGGAGGAGAGGGCACTGACAGGGGATGCACGTGTTAGATGAACCACAAGGGCCACACTGCCGAGGTCACCATCATTAGGACACACGGGGCAACGACAGGAAGACTAGGACAGAGCAGCAAACGGCCATACCCCCCCCCCCAGGGGGAAACCTGAGGCGAGAGTGAGGTCCCCAAGACGGTACCTGTGTCCTTCTTCTTCTCATGGTAGGTGTAGACAGCCCCTGCAGTACAGTTCTTACCATGCCGCGTCATCCTGTGGAACAAAGGGATCCCAGGACACTCACAAAGAGCGAGCACAGTAGCCTGCCCCAGAAGCTTGTTCAACCCAGCAGCAGTACTGTGCTGTACAAGTACACAGCTGATGCAGGGAGGAGGGGAAGCCAGGCCCCACGAGGCCACTCCCTTTTGTTTTTGAGACAGAATCTCACTCTGTAGACCAGGCTGGCCTCAAACTCCGCCTGCCTCTGCCTCCTGGGTGCTGGGATTAAAGGTGTGTGCCACCACCGCCATGGGCATTTGTTCCAGTCAACCAATGATCTTTGGGATATCTGGTTACACACTCCACTGTCTGTGGAGACTCTGACTGTTAAAAAAATTTTATGTGTGTATGTGTATGCCTGCTTGTTTGAATATGCATCATGTGCATGGAGTGCCTGCAGGGACCAGAAGAGGGCGACAGAGCCTCTGGAGCTGGAGTTACAGGTGGTTGTGAGCTGCTGTATGGATGCTCCCCCATAAGCAGGCATGCATGCCCAGACTCACTCACATGCACACACATAAATAATAAAATATAATAAAAAGGCCAGTCTGGGCTAAAGAGTGTATCCAAGAACAGTTGTAGTAGCTCGAATCCTAATTGGTCTTAATAATAAAAACCTGGGCCGGGAGGTGGTGGCACACGCCTTTAATCTCAGCACTTGGGAGGTGGAGGCAGGAGGATCTCTGTGAGTTCCAGGCCAGCCTGGTCTATAGAGCGAGACCCAGGACAGGCACCAAAACTACACAGAGAAACCCTGTCTCGAAAACAAACAAACAAAAATAAATAAATAAACAAAAATAACAACCTGGAGTCAGATATCAGGGTGAAAGCTGTAAGATCAGAGAAGCAGAGCAGCCAGCCACTAGAGAATCTTAACTCTATGAAATCCTCAGCCGAAAGGGGACTAGATCCCATCTCCAAGAATCTTCAGACTGAATGCCATGAGTTTCTGTCTCCTCCGGCCTTATATTCCTCTCCGCCCAGCCATATCCCCTCCACCTCCCTAGTGCTGGGATTAACGGCATGTGACTCCCAAGTACTGGATTAAAGGTGTGTGCAACCACTGCCTGGCTCTGCTTCTCTTTTAGATTGAATCAATCTTGTGTAGCCCAGGCTAGCCTTGTAGTCACAGAGATCCACCTGCCTCTGGCTACGGAGTGCTGGGATTAAAGGTGTGCGCCACCACTGCCTGGCTTCTATGGCTAACTAGTGGCTTAGCTCTGCACCCCGATCTTCAGGCAAGCTTTATTTGTTAGATCACAAACAAAATATCACCACACACAGCCTAGGCAATTGGGCAAGATATTGTTATGAATGCAGCTCATTGTTAAGAATGTCAGTCCAGCAGGCATGAAGGCCACATTCCATCCACTGCAAACAAACAGGTCTGTCTATGAAGAAGAGGCATCCTGCCCTTGGCATCTACCTGCCAAGCCTCCGCTGATCTTCCCAGCCCCCAATCCTCTAGCACCTGCCGCCTGCTCTCACTCACACCCGCTCCCAGGCCCCCGGGTTTCTGCTCCGGTGACCTTACGGCAAGTTCCTGCTTTATTCTTAGTCGCCAACTGCCTTGACCCTGAGCACTGTTTGGCACTGGCTGGCTGGCATCTCTTGGCTGCGTTGCGGTAGAGGATTCTGCTAGGTTGGTGAAACACTCCTCTTTAAGTGGGAGGAACAGCTAAGGGAGGCATCTTCTCTAAAGATTTTATGTCTGTATATGTCTGTGTGTACGTTTTGACACACAGGTGCCTAGGTGGAGATGAAGTTTCAGCTGCCTGACACGGGGAAGGGGGAGGGGGTGCTGGGAACCAAATCTGGCCCTCCACTGCCGAGTCATCTCTCCAGGCCCCAGGGGCATTTTTCTTTTCTTTTCTTTTTTGGTTTTTCAAGACACGGTTTCTCTGTGTAGTTTTGGTGTCTGTCCTGGATCTCACTCTGTAGACCAGGCTGGCCTCAGGGATCCACCTGCCTCTGCCTTCTGAGTACTGGGATTAAAGGCGTGTGTTACCACCACCCTGCTAAAAACTTATTTATTTTTATTTTATGTGCATGGGTTTTTGCCTGCATTGTATGTCTATGCACCACCTGTGTGTGTCTGGTGACTCTGGAGGCCAAATGAAGGTCTGGATTGGAGTTACAGATGATTGCAAGCTGCCATGTGGGTACTGGGAATCAAACCTGGGTTCTCTGCAAGAGCAACAAATGCCTTTAAAGCTGAGACATCTCTCCAGCCCGCAGAAGTGTAAAAACTAAAAACAACAGCAACACCAGCCCAGTGAGGCGGTGGCAGGCGGATCTCTGTGAGTTCAAGGCCATCCTGGTCTACAGAGTGAGTTCCAGGACAGCCAAGGCTACACAGAGAAACCCTGTCTTGAAAAACCAACCAACTAACCAAACAAACAAATAAAATACCAACAGAAAAACAAAACAAATCAGAAAACTGGCCAGGCAGTGAGCCGGCTCAAGGGGAAAGGGTTCGCTGCAGCCTGGGACCCTGAGTTCAAGCCCAGGACCCCTGCTGTGGAACAATCTTTTCGTACACTGTGAACACGTGTCTTTGCCAAGGCGCATTCTGACTGGTTAAATAAAGAGCTGAATGGCCACTAGCTAGGCAGGAGGCGATTAGGCAGAGAAAGAATTGGAGGAGATGAATCTAGGCATGGGAGAGACGCCAGAGGACACAGAGAGGAAACGGAGGAGCAAGATGGAAGAGAGGTAAGAAGCCACGAGACAACACGGAGATCACTCTAACTGGGTTAAGTTACAGGAGCTGGCGGGACAAGGCTAACTAAGCTACAGGCTGAGCTTTCATATTAATACGTCTCCGTGGCGTGTTTTTAGGAGCTGGCGGCCCAAAGAAAAATCTGTCTACAGATCCACATGATGGAAAGAAGGAAGCAATTCCTGCAAGTTGTCCTCTGACCTCCAAAAGTGTAGTGGCATACATGCCTGTGTGCACACACAACATACATCCACACAAACAAGTAAATAATGTGATTTAAAAAAATGTAACAGGACAGCAACGGTACAATGAGTAATAGACACTTGGGGCAGCCCTGATGTCCTGGGTTCCAGAACCATGTCAACACGGAAGGAGACACAAAGATGTCCTCCGACCTTGTGTGCTGTGACAGTGCCCCCATCATGCACAACACATATGTGCACACGCACACCATGAATGCACACAGAGATAACAATTAACTTTAAAAAGAGAACTTGCCGGGGTTGGGGATTTAGCTCAGTGGTAGAGTGCTTGCCTAGCAAGCGCAAGGTCCTGTCCTCCGCTGGGGGGAGGGGGACGGACTTGCCTGATCTCTGTCCACAGGACAATTTTTTTTTTTTTTTTTGGTTTTTCGAGACAGGGTTTCTCTGTGTAGCTTTGTGCCTTTCCTGGGACTCACTTGGTAGCCCAGGCTGGCCTCGAACTCACAGAGATCCGCCTGGCTCTGCCTCCCGAGTGCTGGGATTAAAGGCGTGCGCCACCACCGCCCGGCTTTTTTTTTTTTTTTTTTTTTTTTTTGAGACTGGTCACTTTATAGACTAGGCTGGCCTCGAAGTCCCAGAGAACTTCCTGTGCCACCACACCCAGCCCACATGTCAATCTTGCAGGCCTGGTGTCACAGGCTGTGGTACCACAGCTACACTCTCCTGTCTGTCTGCTAAATGTCTCCTTTGCTGAGGCTTAGAAGGGAAGCTGCCTGCTTAGAGCAGAGGACCTGGTGAGATCTAGAATTCAAGAGACTGCTAAGGGGCTGGAGGATGGCTCATCAGTTAGGAGCACTGGCCACTCTGGCCTCTCTTCCAAAGGACCCAGGTTCAATTTCAATTCCCAGCACTGACATGCCAGTTCACGACTATCTGTAACTCCAGTAACTCCAGTTCCAGGGCTGTGGCATCCTCACACAGACACATATGCAGGCAAAACCCTAATGCACATTAAGAGAAAAAAAAAGAGGTTGCTAAGAGTGCTAGAACCTTTCAGAAGTCCACACCCCATCTCTGGTATTATGGGATTTGCCCTTCTTATTTTATCCCCTCAGTTTAATTTCTGAGGCCACAGGGGAGTTAGAAGCTTTGGAGGCTCGGAAGGCCAAGGAAATGGACACATGTGCATTTGTCTGACATCTGTGTGTGTGTGTGTGTGTGTGTGTGTGTGTGTGTGTGTGTGTGTATGTGGTGGGATTGGAGCTAGTGTAGTCTTAGAGCGGGGCATGCGCTCTGCCTCTGAGTCAGGTCCCCGCCCCTCACTATCTCAATTTTAGTGCTTTTATGTATATATTATATTTTTATATTATTTTTATGTCATCTATACCTTAGCCTGCCTTTTCACTCCAAGTCCTCCTCCAGGGTCTCTTAACGCTTTCCTCACTTTACACGTGAGAAAACGGAGACCCAGCACTGGAAACCTAGCTTAATGGTAGGGTACAGGTTTAGCACGGCCTCCCCCAAATAACACAAGCTAGAGACACAAGGAGCTTTTCAGAAGGGCTCAAGATAAAACCCAAACCACACACTCTGTCATGGAGGAGGGTAAGGGATGTGGACAGCAGCCTTTCACAATCTCTGGTGCCTGACTCAGGCATTGCTTGTGGGTGGCTGCCATCGAGAGAGAAGACTATGGGGACTGGAGAGCCAGGGAGTGGTACAGAATGTGAAAAAATGTAGCTTAGTAGCAGGGGCTCCAGCCCCACCCCCCACTGCAGAGCCACTGGACACCACAGCAGGTCACTTAAACTAAAAAATTTGTTTTTTGTCCTTTTTGAGGTGTGTGTGTGTGTCTCACACTGTAGCTCAGGCTAGCCTTGAACTCACAGAAATTCCCCTACCTCGGCCTCCTAAGGGCTGGGGTAACAGGTGTGTGTCACTTTCTCATGGGGACTGCAAGTCCAAGCATGGCTATCAGTACTATGGTATTGGTGATGACCCCACTCCTGCTTTGCAGATGGCTGTCCTCTGAGGCACCATCTCATTAACCCAGGTTGGCCCCAAACTTGCTAGGTGAATAAAAAAGGAAATGAAAAAGAAAGGAAAGGAAAGGACTGCTCCTAGGATGGAGGAGAAAGTTTACTATAGATGTGGGACAGCACAGTCAGAGGCAGGAACATCTGGGCGAGTCCAGAGTGGACATGACCAGACTGAGCTGGGCCATGTGGGAGACGGGGAGGGGAAGGCAGAGGGAAGAGAGGGAAACCAGGTGCAGCAGCCAGGAGGCCTAGAGCCAAAATGGGTGGGTAACCAAAATGTCTGGATTATATAGGGAGCCTCCGGAGGAAGGGCAGCCAGCCACTGGGCTGGAGAGGTAGAGGGAGGGCTATGCCAGCAGTACTCAGGAACTGATGGGACTGAGGGATGCTGGAAGAACCTGCCAGGTCTACTTTGATATGCTAACTAGGCACCTCAGCAGTTTGCCTAACCAGGGATGACCTTGAATGTCCCTTCTCCTGTCTCCACCTCACGAGTGCTGGAGTAACAAGTCTTCACCATCACCATCAGTTTACTGGATCCTGGGCCGGGATGCAGGATTTCACACATGCTAGGTGCATTCCACTAACAGAGCCACATCCCTGCACTTACCCCTCCTTTTATGAGAACACCAATCTCCTCCAACTGGGTCCTACAAAAGCGCAACTTCTGAACAAAGCTGAACTGAGGGGACACGGTATCCACAAAACCAAAACCAGCCAAACCAGCCAACAACCAAACAACCAACCAAACACAAAGACTGGGGCTGGAGAGATGGCTCAGAGATTAAAAGCACTTGCTGCTCTTGCAAAGGACCAGAGTTCTGTTCCCAGCACTAATGTCTGACGGCTCACAACTACCTGTAACTCCAGCTCCATGGAGAATGCAATGCTTCTTCTGGCTTCTGTGGGCACTGAAATACTCTCAGAGAGACACTGGATTTCATCCCCAGCACACACACACCCCCCCACACACACACTCACACACACTCGAGCATGCTCTCAAAATTAAAATGAAAACCATAATGAAGAACCAGTTCACACCCTACTATTTTAACCACATGTAACCAACCAATAGTTAAGAAGTGAGAATGGGGGGCTGGAGAGATGGCTCAGATGTTAAGCACACTGGCTGCTCTTCCAGAGGACCAGGGTTCAATTCCCGGCACCCACATGGCAGCTTACAACCATCTGTAACTCCAGTTCCAGGGGACCTAGGACCCTCACACAGATATACATGCAGGCAAAAATAAATAAACAAATCATTAAAAAAAAGTGAGAATGAGAGGTGGAGAACCTGGAAGCCACACACACATCAACGTGAGGAGGAAGATCAACACAGACCCTGACCACAGACGTTACTCCCGATGAACTGAGAAGACATCCACACAAACCTTTTATGCAAATGTTCACAGTGGCACTACCTGAGACAGCCAAAAAGCAGAAACAATCCTGAAGGCCGTCAACTGGTGGAGAAACGAAATGTGGCCCACCTCATACAACAGAATACTACTCATCCACAAACAAAGCATCGGGATGTAACATGGAGGGGCCTAGAAAGAGCATGCCGAGCGAGTGAAGCCCCACAAAAGCCCACATACTGTATGACTGCATTTAGGAGAGATGTGCAGATAAGGCAGACTCACAGGAGTGTAGAGACTGCCAAGGACTGGGGGTAGGAAAGACAGAAGGAGTGGTCAAGGATGTGGGGCAGGATTTCTTTTGGAGTTATTAAACATGTCCTAAAATTGTTTTGAGACAGGACTTTATTTAGCCCAGCTTGCCCTCTGATTCTTTCTGCAGCCTGAGGATGACCTTGAACTTCTAATTCTGCTGCCTCTACCACTGAGTGATTATGCCTGTGTAGCAGGTTCCTGCCTGGTGCCCATGGAGGCCAGAAGAGGGCATTAGATCCCCTGGAACTCGAGGGATTACAGGTGTGTGCTACCACACCCAGAGAACATGCTCTAAAATTGTTAGTGGTGATGTCTATACAACTCTGTGAATATACTACAAACCGCTGAATTGTTTGCTTTAAGTGGGCAAAGTATACATTATGTGAAATTATACCCCAATAAAGCTGCTTACTGAAAATACGAGCAACATGAGCTAGGAGTGGTGACTGCACCTTTATACTTTCAGTACAGGGCTACCCGCCTCAAAACAAAACAAACAAAACAAACAAAACAAATTAAGAGGCAGGCGACGGTGCACTGGCTGAGAGCACTGGCTGCTCTTTGGGACCTGGGTATGATACCTAACCCTCCTGGCAGGTCCCAATCAACACCAGTTCCGGTGATCTGATAGCCCTCTTCTGGCCTCTGTAGGCACTGTATGCGAGTGGTGTGCAACCACACAGGCAGGCAAAACACTCATTCAAGCTGGGCAGTGGTGGCCTGCGTCTTTAATCCCTGCACTCAGAGGCAGTGGCTGGTGGATCTCTGTGAGTTCCAGGACAGCCAAGGTCACACAGAGAAACCCTGTCTCAAAAACAAACAAAAAACCCCAACTCATTCACATAAAATAAAAATAAACAAATCTTTTTTTTTTTCCTTTTTGGGACAGGGTCTCACTATGTAGCCCTTGCTGGCCTGGAACATCAGGTGTAGCCCAGGCTGGCCTCAATCTCTGAAAGATCCACCTACCTTTGCCTCCCCAGTGCTGGGATTAAAGATGTGCCCACCATACCCATTTTAAATAATTTTTTTGTGTGTGTGTGTTTCGAGACAGGATTTCTCTGTGTAGCTTTAGAGCCTATCCTGCCTGGAACTCACTCTGTAGACCAGGCTGGCCTCGAACTCACAGAGATCTGCCTTGCCTCTGCCTCCCCAGTACTGGGACTAAAGGTGTGCACCACCACCACCTGGCTTAAATAAATCTTAATCTCCCTATAGAGATATATAGTGAAATGTAATGCCACCCTGGACTGCATGTGACACTGTCTCAAAAAAATAAAATAATCGCCGAGTAGCCCATGTCTTAAATTCCAGAACTTGGGAGGTATTGGCAGGAGGATCTCTGTGAGTCTGAAGCCAGCCTGGTCTACAGAGCTAGCTCCAGGGTAGCCAGGGCTGTTACACAAGGCTGTCTCAAAAAACAAACAATAATAAAAATAAAAAAATAGCCGGGCGGCGGTGTTGCATGCCTTTAATCCCAGCACTCGGTAGGCAGAGCCAGGCGGATCTCTGTGAGTTCGAGGCCAGCCTGGGCTACCAAGTGAGTTCCAGGAAAGGCGCAAAGCTACACGGAGAGACCCTGTCTCGAAAAACCAATAAATAAATAAATAAATAGGTAGATAGATAGATAGATAGATACATAGATAAATGTGGCCGGGCGGTGGTGTTGCACGCCCTTAATCCCAGCACTCGGGAGGCAGAGGCAGGAGGATCTCTGTGAGTTCGAGGCCAGCCTGGGCTACAGAGTGAGTTCCAGGAGAGGCTCCAAAGCTACAGAGAAACCCTGTCTTAAAAAACAAACAAACAAAAACTCCCCAAAACAAGATAAAAATAAACAAATAAATGAAAATAAGAGCCTGGGCGTGGTGGTGCACACCTTTAACCTGAACACTGGGGCGGCAGAGGCAGGCGATCTCTGTGCGTTTGAGGCCAGCCTGAACTACATCGTGAGTCCTGGTACAGCAAGGGCTACGTAGAAAGACTCTTGTCTCAAGTAAAATAAAACTTCACTTGCTTCAAGGCTCCTTCAGGGCCTCATCCACTACTGCTCATTGCCCTCCTCACCACTGTCTGGAAAACTGAACCAGATTAAGGAATCCTGCCTCAACTCTCACTAATCCGGGGAGGCCCACGTTTCACCCTGCACTGGGACGGATCGCTTTTCCACAGCTAAACTACATTTTCTAAGATCTCCCAGGATGAGGATGACATATATTGCAGGGCATGCTGGGAGATGTAGTTCAGCTTCCAACTCGGTGATTACAGAGCGCTCTATTAATGATTGCCAGGAAGTCGAAGTTAGAAATCTTATCCTGTGACCCTCGGAACTTCAGATACCTCACCCACAAGAAGGGAGCTTAACGACGCGACCCCACACCACCTGCAGCTCACCTCACAAACGGTTATCCGACCCGTCGCTGCTTCTACTGTGCCCCGAACCGGAAAAGAGTACTGTTTTTTCCCCTCCACTCCTCCTACTTCCGCTCGGCAGTAGAAACCGGAAATAACACTGCCCCTAGTTGCGGAGGCGCTTCACCCGGCTTGGTAAGTCCTTTCTTCTTCTCTTCTACCCCCCGGAAACGTGAGTGACAACTCGAAGGTTCCGGTGAGCGAAAGTGGCATGGGTATCGGAGACAGCTTAGCCTGCAGTAGGCAGAGTGGGGCAGTTACTCTGAGTCTCTTCAAGTCTGAGTTTAAGAACTAACTCCTTCGCCCAGAGAGTCTGATACCCATTTTCCAAAATAGATACTTATTTTTCCTGTTGCATCTTAAGAGACGATTAAGTGAGAACTCTTCTTTCCTCATATTATAGAAAGAGCAATAGTCAAAAGATCACGAGGCCAAGCTGTTCAAGTCAGTCACCCACCGGAAATAGATATAATGTGGTACCGCCCAATTATTCTAGGAACCAAAGCATTCCGTTCCCACCAGTTTGTAGATCTCCAGAGACCCAAGATTTCTTTTCCTGGCTCTGCCAAGCAAATTGTCTGTAGGGAGAGACCCGACTGGGAAAGGAGAGAGGGGAAGACTCTAATAAAGTCCCCTAGATACCTCCATTAGAGTAGGAAAGCCTTGCTTCTATGTGGGGCTGTATCCCTGAAGCCCTTGGTCCTAAGGTTCCTTTAAGTACTTTGTCCCTTACCTGAGTCCCTCCCAGAGCAGGTAATCAGTAGCCCCGCCCCCTGCTAGAAGCCAGGATTGGGCCTAGTTACGGAGGTGAAGCACCCCTCCTCCTCCCTCTCCCCTCCCCTCTCCCCTACCCTTTTTCACAGCTGGTTACTGCTGACCCAGGGGGGTCTTCATTAAAGAAGAGAGGCAGGGCTCCCAGGTCTGGGCAGGTAAGGAATAATGCTTTCAGAAAAACTTGAGGGTGGAGTGCTCTGGTGTCCAGACTCTCCACACCATTGGGATCTAGAAACTTGGGACCCTAGGCCCTGGAGTCCGGGCCCCTTGGCCCCTCAAGCCTTCTTCAGGCCTAGAAACTTAGGACCTCGTCTGTCCTGTAATATTTGATCTCTGAGGGTGGATGAGGCAACAGGCTGAGGGAGTTTGACTTGTAATGGAATCTGCCGGGTTGGAAGGAATCAGGCCTGAAGATGAACCTGTTTAAATGCTTACTATGGGTCAGACCTGCGATGGGTACTGTGGATACAACAGAGGGGTAGACGAGAGCGCACCAATTTTGTGCTCATCATTAGGGCACTGTCATCCCTGAGATCCTCCTCTCACGCTCGAATTCCTGGTACAATAGGCAAGTACCTTCCCACCTGGTGACAGAGTTTCGTCATCTATACCATGACAGGAGTAGTCGGCCTGTTTTGAACAGTAAGATGAGTTGATACAGACTGTGGTGTCTCGCATGGGATGCAGGTTGTGTGCTCACTTTTTCTCTCATTCATTGACTGCAGAGTCCAGGCAGGGGGTCCTTGCCTCAGAACTCTGCTGAGGCATCTGTCGTTTGCGAGTCCACACAATATGAGGGGCCATCCTTCCCTGCTCTTAGTCTATATGGGATTGGCCACCTGCCTGGACACCTTACCTCATGGAGAGCAGAACCAAGGTGAGTGTTTGGGGAAAAGCCTTGCAAAGGGTTAATTTCTACCTTCCTCTATCAGGATACCTCCTGGCTTCCCGACCCTGGCCCTTCTCCCTCAGACCCAGTCCAGGCCCCAGCCTCCTCCCTCAGACTCAGGGGTCCAGGTCCAGCCCTCCTCCCTCAGACCCAGGGTCCAGGCCCAGCCCTCCTCCCTCAGACTCATGGGTCCAGGTCCCACCCTCCTCCCTCAGACTCAGGGGTCCAGGTCCCACCCTTCTCCCTCAGACTCAGGGGTCCAGGTCCAGCCCTCCTCCCTCAGACCTAGGGGTCCAGGCCCCAGCCTCCTCCCTCAGACCTAGGGGTCCAGGCCCGAGCCTCCTCCCTCAGACCTAGGGGTCCAGGCCCCAGCCCTCCTCCCTCAGACCCAAGGGTCCAGGCCCCAGTCTCTTCCCTCAGACCCATAAGTCCAAGCCCCAGCCTCCTCCTTCGGAAATAGACTGCCAGACTCCAGTCATCCTCCCTCGTACCCAATTGTTCAGACCGTGGCCCTCCTTCTCATACCTGGGGATTTCCAAACCTGGCCCTCACCCCTCAGAACTCCGTAGCTCTTTATCTTCTTTGTCCTCAATCCTAAGGCCTCTCTGCTTTTGACCCTGATGTCCTTAGTTCTTGACATCTTCCTGGATCCCCCGGATGCCCAGAGTTTCCTAGTTGGCCACAGGCGGATTCCTCGGGCTAACCACTGGGACCTGGAGTTGCTGACCCCCGGAAACCTGGAACGAGAGTGCCAAGAGGAGAGGTGTTCCTGGGAGGAGGCCCGGGAATACTTTGAGGACAACACACTGACGGTGAGAGCCTCTGAGGACCCTGGCGTCTAGGTCCTCTCTGCCTTCCCCAGGTGTTGAGGACCTTAGGCATGCAGCCTTCACCTCCCTCTTTACCTCCCTGGGGTTCAGATATCAGGGTGGACTGGCTGTGGGGGCCTGTTCCATGTCTAGTTGCTTCTTTTCCCTTCTCTCCCCTCGAATCCTTCTAGGAACGCTTCTGGGAAAGCTATACCTACAATGGCAAGGGAGGTGAGTGGTACTCGGGGAAGCAACCCTTAGCCCTGGAGTTCCATCCAACGTCTCCTCCACACATACAAGGACCACCTTCTCTCAGATCCCATGCTGCCCAGAGATGGCTGACAAGGTGCCCCCTCCCTTTTCATGATGGCCCTTGTCTGAGAAACCCAGCACAACTGCATTCACACTCACAGTAGGGCCCAAGGCCCCAGGAGGGGAGCATGTCGGTGGGTACATGGACGGAAGGGTTATTTTCATGGGGACTGTCAGAAGGACAGACTCACTTGGGCCCTTCTTTAGACTCTAGAGCCCCAGCCCCTTGCTTGCATCTTGGTTGCTAATGGGGCTGTTCCCTAGCAACAGAGCTAGGGCAGGAAGCCTGGCCATTCTCACCTGTCCAGTTTGCCTACCCCAGCCCCTCCTCTGAGTTCTGAAGCCCACATCTTGGCTTGAGCCTTGTTGCTAAGGGGGGCTGCTCCTTAGCAACAGGGCCCTGGCCAGGCCAGACAGAGGAAGCCAGAAGCACTACCTGGCTGGCTTCCCCTCCCCCCACAGCCCCATGCCAGCCACAGCCTGCCTCGTTGCTAAGGAGGCCTTCTCCCTAGCAACTGTACCTAGCTGGAGGACCAGGGCCTCCTGCCCAGCTGGAGGACCCCCCTCTGGGCACCAGCTGCCCCACCCCCTCATGGCCTGGTTGCTAGGGGTGGATGCACCTTAGCAACAGGCCCTGGGTCTGTGCTGGAGTCCTCACAGTGGAACTGGTTGCTAGGGGAGATAGCTCCGTTTCTACAATCCTAGCAAGGCCTAGTGGCTCCTTGGATCACCTGAAATCTGCCAGACTTTGGAAGCCCTGTCTTCTCACTGCAAGCTAAAAGCAAGAGGTAGCCAGATAAGATGGCCCTGACCTTGGCCCTTCAATCCCAGCTACTCCAGAGGCCAAAGCAGAAAGATTGTGAGTACAAGGCCAGCCTCTGCTACATATCAAGTTCGAGGCCAGCTTGAGACTCCATGTCTCAAAACAAAACCCAGGGCTGAAGAGATGGATCATTGGTAAAGTGCTTGCCACACAACCCCAAGGATCTGAGTTCGATCCCCAGAATCTACAGGAAAAGCTGAGCATGCTGGCGGACTGAAGAGAGACAGGAGGGTTTGTGGGGCTCCCTGGGTAGCCAGCCTGCCTAAGTCACTGAGGTCTGCCCCCCTCCCCTCCTAATGAGAGAACCTTTCTCAGAGAACATGTCAGCCCCAGTGAGGCGGCTCAGCAGGTGGCTGTGCTTGTCATCAGGCCTGATGAGCTGAGTTCAGTCCCTGGACACCACTTGGTAGAGTGAGAGAACAGACTTCTGGAAGTTGTCCTCTGACTTCTACACACATACATGCACACATATAAATAATTAAGTGAAAAAAAAAAATAACGGTGTATGACTCCTGGGGAAAACATCCAAGGTGGTCACTACACACACACACACACACACACACACACACACACACACACACAGATGTTGTTCAAATCTTAGATGGTCTTTTAATAAAAAACCCAGAGCCAGATTTCAGGGTGAAAACTGAAAGATCAGAGAAGCAGAACAGCCAGCCACTAGTTCTTACCTCTGTGAAATCCTCAGCCTTAGGGGAGACAGATCCTGTTCTCCCTGCTGATATATATATATCAGCAGGGAGGGCCAGAGAGATGCCACAGCACTTCAGAGTGCTTGCTGCTGCTGCAGAATACTGGAGTGTGGTTCCCAGGACCCTAGTTGGGTGCTGCCCACAACGGGTGATAACTCTAGCAGATCCAGAGGGTCCAGTGTCTTCCTTTGACCCCTGTGAGCACCCACACACATGTGCACCTACCTCCTGCACACGTACACACAAATAAAATAATAAAATAGATTATTTAGGAAATCAACAGGAGGCTGGAGAGAGGACTCGGGCTAAGAACACTTGCTGTTCTTGCAGAGGACCTAGGCTTAGTTTCCAGCATCTACCTAATGGTCACAATCATCAATTCCAGTTCTAGGGAATCCAACACCCTCTTCTGACCTCTTATGGCCCCAGACACGAGTGGTCCACATAACACATAAAATAAATCTTTTAAGAAGCTAGAAGTTCATTGGAACAGTGGTGGCACACATCTAAATCTCAGCACTCAAGAGGCAGAGGCAGGCAGCCTGGTCTACAGAGTGAGTTCCAGGAGAGCCAGGGCTACACAGAGAAAACACTGTCTTGAAAAACTAAAACCACCACCAACAAAACAAACAAAACCCCTAGAGGTTCGATCGCCAGCATGACAAAAAGTATATAAACTTATTTGAAAATAAAAAGAGCCAAAAGCAAACAAAGTTATATTGAGGGCAGGGATGCTGAAGTCTCCTTTTACTCCCTTAGCTTGTTGATGGGGTCTGCACCTCAGGCACAGCGCCATATAAGTTCGACACCTCCATATTTCAGTGTGTCCTCCAATTTATCCGTTATTATCCTTGTAAATCCTATGGGGTGGCATCTCCTCTTGTGCTACACTAACAGTTCAGTTTAAGTAGAAGATACACATTCATGTGTTTGCGATGAATCCTCTTCCTTCCCTTCCCTCTCCAGTGGTAGGATGAACCCAGGGCCGTGAGTATGCGGCCCAACTGCTCTACCACGAAGTACATCCCAAATTCAACTCTCTTTTCATTTCTTGCTTTGTGACAGGGTCTCGCTAACTTGCCCAGGCTGACCTTGAATTCACTGTCACACAGACTTCAAACATACTATCCTTCAGCCTCAGGACCCCCTCCCGCCCCCAAGTAGCTGAGAGGACAGGCCTGGGCCATCACTCCCTACTCAGATCTCAATGAGTTTTCAAGAGCTCCTGGGAGGGTTCATGTTCCCATTCTGCACAGCAGAAAACAGACACTCTAGAAAGCTCCAGTGTTTGTTGCCTGGGGCCACAGGAGCAGGAAGGGAGCTCAGGTCTCTCTGCCTTGCTTTCTAGCCCATGCCCTTGGGGAAAGGAATTGAGATGTTGGAGGAAGTGGTAGCCCCGATCAGTGGTACCCTCTACCCACAGGGCGTGGACGAGTAGATGTCGCAGGCCTGGCGGTGGGACTGACCTCTGGGATCCTGCTCATCGTGTTGGCTGGCTTGGGGGCCTTTTGGTATCTGCACTACAGACGTCGGCGCCGACTCAGAGTCCGGGAGTCCTGTCAGCAAGAGTAAGGGGTCTTCAGGAGGAGGGAATGTGGGAGATAAATGGAGAGGAAATGGGAGGGGGAGGCTTGATCTGAGGAGAATGGCTGAAGTCTGAGGCAGGAGACCAGTGATGAAGAGTCTGGAGCCACAGGCCTATGGAGAGAAAATCTGTGTGAAGTTGCTACCTGTCTTTTGAGTACCAGGTTCCAGTGAGGTCATCACTGAACAAATTGCCAGTGGTAAGGCTGTTCCTGGGTAGGCTGTGGTCCACAGCTGCCAGTGGCATCGTCCTTGCAGTGCATGCAGGTCGCAGCACGTGTTTGTATGAGCTGGGAGCTGTGTATGTGTCTTTCACACCAGCAGAGTCTCACAGGGTGTCTGATTGCTATAGCCGGGTATCGTGGTGAGGCTCTAAAAATGTTCAAGACCTTTTCACCTCAATGTGAGTTCAAAGCTAGCCTGGGTAACTTAAGGAGAACCTTTCTCAAAATAAAATGTGAAAAGAGAAGTGAAGGTGTAGGTGAGTAGTGCAATGCCTGTGCAAAGGCAGCCCTTGAAGGGCTGGGAGGTGGGGGTGCCTGTGCTCCTGGGTGCCCCCCAAACTTGACAACCTGGGTTCTATTACAAGGACCCTATGGTGGAAGGAGAAAACACTCCCCTGAGCTGCCCTCTGACCATCATTTGTGTGTGGGCATGTGTGCATACACACACTCACAGAATACATAACTACTTTAAATATAAAAATAAAATTGAAAAGAATGGATTTGGAAGCCGGGTAAGGGTGGTTCACACATGCAATCCCAATGCTTGGGAGGCTAGGCAGGATTGTTGGGAGTTTTGAAGCCAGCTTGGGCAACCTTGCTTAAAAGAGTGGATTTGGGAAATTTTGAAACTAAATGTTTCTGTGTTGTTCCTGTCTGTGTGGACCTGCCGAATTTGTCTGTCCCTGGTGTCTGTCCACCTGCTGTTTCTGTTACCTTGGTGCACCCATGTTTCTGTGGATGAGAGTGTGCATTTGAGGTTCATTTTCATGTCTACCTGTCTATGTCCATCAGGCTGTCCTTTGAGGCACTTTTCTGGGCCATCTCCCTTCCACCTCTGTCCCTTCCCACTAAGACTTAGGAGTCTTAGTCTGTAACCCCTTGGTCTTGTATGTTTCTCATTTATTTCTTGTAAAGATTTATTTTATGTGTATGGGTGTTTTGCATGCATGTATGTATGTATGTATGTATACCACATGTATGCCTGGCGAAATCAGAGGTCATAAGAGGGCATCGGACCCCTGGGACTGGAATTACAGATGGTTATGAGCCGCCATGTGGGTGCTGCGAATGGAACCTGGGTCCTCAGCAAGAGCAGCCAGTGCTCTTAAACGCTGAGCCCAACTTCAAGGTAGGTTTTATATTAACCACTCCTTTTCTGTCTCCAGGACAGGGCTCATCAGCCCCCTGAGTCCCCCGACGCCCTTGTCTCCACCCTTACCCCCAGGCCTCCCTACCTACGAGCAGGCGCTAGCAGCCTCTGGGGTGCACGACGCCCCTCCACCCCCTTACTCCAGGTATGAGGTTGGGGGGGGTTTAGAGTGCAGAGGAAGGCAACGCGTGGGAGGGGCGTGTCCCCCAGGGGCAGGGCTTGGTGCTTTGGGAAGTCTACAAGGGGCGGGGCTTGCAGGGCAGGGCGGGCCCTACGCAATTGTCTGTAGGGGCGTGGACCAGCCTCGCAAGAGTGCAGCTTTTCAGGAAGGTGGGGCTTGTGCGTACAGGATTCAGGATTGGCTGAAGCGCCAAGGGCGGGTCGGTGTGGTCTTGGCGGAGGGGGCTTTTTTGACTCTGCAACTGTACGCTCCCCACCCCCACCCCGGGTAGCCTCAGAAGGCCTCACTGAAGACTTGCTCCGAGCGCGGGCTCCCCGAACTGTGCCCTGATTCACAGCAGATTCCGGAAGTCGCTGGGCCTCTTCGACTCCCTGGCTTCAGTGTGTGCGTGGGAGAGTCAGGGTCGTCGGACCCGACGTCTATCACGACACACGTGTTTCCGCCGCGCACGGATACACGCATGTCCCTGACCATCATGTTGCCGAGTCCGTGCCCCTGCTCCTCGCACCCGCCCTTCCTGAGCACCGGCCCTGAAACTCGGACAAGACGTGACTTGACTGTCGCCTCACCGTGTCGCGGGGAGCGTACACGCAGAGAAGCAGGCCCGTGCACACGCCCGTCTTCGTGTATTTCCCCACATGGGCGGTTCGTAATCCAGCATAAAGGTGGAGGGCGCATTTGCTATGTGCTGGAAAAGGTGTCACGCTTGTGTTGCACCCGGGGAAATGGAGTTGAGCTGAACTGCTATCTACCTAAAAACCTTTTGGAAAAGGAAGAAATTTAAAAAGGAAGAGAAAGAACCCCCCCGCCACACACACACACAAATCCCCAAATTGAAATTATTCGAGAAAAATAAAAATGCAAATGAACTGAACCCCGTTCCTGCGCTCATCTGCGCGTGGTGGAGCGAACTGGATTTCTGTACAGGCGCTGTGCCCTACACCCCTAGGCTCCGCTATGCTCCTCTCTCTCTCTCTCTCTCTCTCTCTCTCTCTCTCTCTCTCTCTCTCTGTCGCTAGCTCTCTCGCGCGCTAGCTCTCTCTCCCAGGCTCCGCTAGTGCGCTCTCGCGCTCTCTCTCTCTCTCTCTCTCTCTCTCTCTCTCTCTCTCTCTCTTTTTTTTTTTGCATTTGCACGGGATTGTGGGAGGAAGCGGAGCGCAGCCAGACACCCCGCCGCCCGCCCCCCTTCCCCTCCCCCCTCCCCCAGCCGCCTTGTGCAAAGATGGCTGCACCGTGAGCGCAGAGGAGGAGGAGGCGGCGGCGGCGGCGGCGAAAGAGCGAGCACCCAGTGCCTGCACCCACTCCGGGGCCGTCCGGGACGCCCCCTCCCGAGCGCGCGTCCCCCTTCTCTCTTGCAAGCGCCGGGGCAAAGGCGGAGACAGCGGGGTCCCTCCTCCCCCCTTTCCCTCCTCCAGGGGGAACCCCCCCTCCTTGGCTCAGCGGCTGCACCCCTCCTTTGCCCGCCCCTCCGTCCCTGCCCCCTCCCTCCCCCGCCCGGGGCCTTCGGTGGCCGCAAAGAAAAAAAAAAAAAAAAAAAGAGAGAGAGAGAAAGGGAGGAAAAAAAGCAGCGGAGGGAGCGGCGGCGGAGGAGAGCGCGCGCGCGCCCCCTCCTTTCCCCCTCCCTCCCCCTCCCCCCAATTTCCACCGCGGCCAATTCATGGACAGGAACTACCCCAGCGCCGGCTTCGGGGACCCGCTCGGCGCCGGGGCGGGATGGAGTTACGAGAGGTCAGCGAAAGCTAGGTAAGGAGCTGAGGGGGACCTGGAGAAACGGGCCAAGAGGTGGGGGATTCCTGTCGGGCCTGGGCCTGGGGCCCGCCCGCCCGGCGACGCGTGCATCGCCAACTCCCCCTCCGGCTCTTGCAAGGGAGCGGCCTTCTTTGGGTTTGTAACAACGCCGCCGCCCCAGTTTGCAAATTGTAAACTCCGCCAAAGCCAGCTCCGGCTTGCAAAAGAGAAACGAAGCAGGCGAGGCGCAAAAACAAATTCGAACCGGGAAGGCCTTGGGAAGATGGGAAGGACTGGCAATGCAAGGCCTGGACTTGCCCCCATCTTTGGATTCCCGGCTTGCTGACCCCTCCCCCCGGGCGCCCCTGGCTCTGCAACTGCAAAGGTGGGAGGAAAGGAGAATTGGCTCGCAGACCTGGGGGGGCGCGCACCCCCTCCCAGGTCCTATTGTTCCGGGGCTGCGCGAGGCTGGGCCACTCGGGCCCTCCCCCCTCCAAGAAATTCCGCGCGCAGAGTGGGCACGGGGCCCCGCCCCCTTCGTAAGCTAGGTTTCTGTGTGTTGGGGGGGTCCTGGGATTAGGGACACGCCCCCTTCTGCTCCCCACCTCCCTCAAAGCTGAGAATCCTGGTTGATGGTGCACTCTTTGCCCTCCGGTCCAGGGCCACAGATTTGGGCCCTTGTAGGGGTAGAGTCTGATCTTTTCCTCGTTAGTGTTTGCGTGTGTGAGCGTGGGCCCTTTGCACGCGTGGCTAGCGGCATGTTCACTTGTGAATCTGACTCTTGCGCGTCCTCACTCTTCACCTGCCCTTCAGCCCCTCCCCCTCAACACTTGGGTTTCCTCAGCGTGTACAAGTTTTTCGAGTGGGACTTCCCACTCAGGACCTTTTCTTCCCCCATTTGTGAATCGAGCTCCTGTTTGCACATGCACCTGGCTTTGCTGGGCCCGTGCACTTGCACCTCAGCCCCTGGGGATCTACCTCATTCATGTCAGTACTTGTACCTGGGACTTTCCCTGGGTCCTGTCCCCTCTCCACCTTCTCCCCTTGCCATTTGGGACACAGGCTGCCTCCTGCTCCTGGCTTAGCTGGATCCCTTCTCTAATTCAGGGTCTGTGCTGTTCCAGCGGGGCTTGGGGTGCCCATGTGTTCCTGCAGGGTTGGACCTTTGGTTCTGCTGTGGCGGGGGAGGGTTCCAGGAGAGGACCACACCTTTCACTTGGGCTACTGTAGATTTCCCGTGACGTCCTCTGCCTCTGCCAGCCTGTTTGCAAACGTGGGACTCTGAAGGCTCCCAGAAGAGGGTCGTTTTTGTGCTCCCCTCATGGGGCAATTGGATTCCTTGGTGTTATCTCAGGGTTCCGTGGAGTAACACCTCCAGTCAAGTGGGAGGTTCCCGCAGCCCTCTTCTCAGAAGATAGCTTGAGAGGAGATTCTGACATCTCTCTCCCTTGCTCTCAGCTTGGTCTACGGCAGCTCCCGGACCTCGCACCCAGAAACCGACATCTTGCACCGCCAGGCCTACGCGGCCCCCCACCCACTACAAAGCTATGCCACCAACCACCACCCGGCAGGTACGAGTCCCCATCCCGGAGGGCTGGGGCCGGTCCGCCCCCACGACACCTGATTGGTTGCTGAAAGTTCCACCCCTGCTAATTGGCCTTGCCCTTGGTCCTGGCCCTCTTTTTTTTTTTTTTTTTTTTTTGCCACTTCTCCTGATTGGTTGCCTCTGAGGCTGCTGGTCCCTGCTTCATTTCACACCGGATTCGTCAGGCGCTTTGTGGACCCGCCCCCTTCACTCCTATTGGTTGCTACCCATCAGGGGCCCCCAAATCCCACCTTCTCTTCCAGGCTTTTCCTTCTCTCTCTAGCCCATCCCAGTCCTTTCTTTCCCAGGGAGTTTGCATGATCATTTGGCTCCTCGGTTCCTTTTTTTCCCTTATTGGCTCCAATTTTTTGTCCCGCCCCTTTTTTTCTTAAGGTAACCTCTCCACCAGCACCGTGGCCTTGCCGCCCACACCTCTGATTGGTTCCCTTCCCTCCGATTTTTAAACCAGTCCAGATTGCCCCCTGGTTCTCCTGGTTGGCTCTTTCCCTGTTTTCTGCCTCTTTGGACTTTTTGTGGGTACTTCTGTGGAGCTGGGAATCGAACCTGAGCCTTGAATGCAGCACTTAGCAACGCCTTTCTTCCCTCCATGCTCCCCTCTCTCCATTCCTGCCTTTCTTTAATTTTGAGACAGGGCCTCACTAAGTTGCTCAGATTGTCTTTGAAGGTCTGATCCTCCTGCCTCAGCCTCGTGAGGACTGAGTTGAAAGGTGCTGGGTTCTATTTGCTTGTCTGCCCTTCTCTCCAGCCATTCTCTGGACTGGCTTAGGGCTTTCCTCTCTGACCCCCTGCCTCCACCTGGCCTGGTTGACCTGCCCTCTCGTGTCTTACCAGGCCTCTCTGGACTTTTTGACACTGGCCTCCACCACGCAGGCTCAGCAGGGCCTGACGCCTCCGTCATGAACCTCATCTCGGCCCTGGAGTCCCGGGGCCCCCAGCCTGGCCCCTCTGCCTCCTCTCTCCTCTCCCAGTTCCGAAGTCCTTCCTGGCAAACAGGTAAGCTCTTGCTGGTTCCCAGAGGGCTGGAGAAGGGCTGTCTCGTGGCCCACTCTGACCTGTGGTCTTCTTCATCCCTAGCCATGCACACACCAGGCCCCACGGAACTCTTCATCTCGGGTGCCCTCCCGGGCTCCAGCACCTTTCCGTCTTCCTCTGCCCTGTCTGCCTACCAGCACCCAGCTTCCTTCGGCAGCCGCCCCTTCCCAGTGCCCTCCTCCCTCAGCCTCCAGGACCCACCGTTCAGTCCTCCTGCTAACGGGCTCCTGTCTCCCCACGATGTGCTCCACCTGAAACCCTCCCAGGCACCTACAGTGCCCTCGTCATTGGGTTTCGAGCGCCTGGCAGGGGGTGGTGTCTTGGGGCCTGCTGGCCTTGGCCCTGCGCAGACCCCCCCTTACCGCCCCGGTCCCCCAGATCCACCTCCACCTCCGCGCCATCTCCCCGCTCAGTTCAATCTGCTGGCTTCTTCCTCTGCAGCCAGTGCTGCGGAACCATCGTCCCCTCAGCTCTACAACTTCTCGGGTGCTGCCCCGGGCCCGCCCCCCGAGCGGGCCCTGCCCCGACAGGACACGGTCATCAAACACTACCAGCGGCCAGCCAGTGCCCAGCCCCCACCGCCCCCGCCCCCAGCCCATTCCCTGCAGCACTATCTGAGCTGCGGAGGCAGCTATCCCTCCATGGGCCACCGGGCCAGCTTGGCTTGCAGCCCTTTGGGAGGGGGGGAACCTTCTCCAGGTGCTGGAGAACCTAGCAAGGGTGGGCCCAGTGGAGCCACAGCTGGAGCCGCTGGCCGGGCCACAGGCCCGGAGACTGCTGGGGGAGGTGGGGCTGGGGCTGGTGGTGGGTACCGCCCTATCATCCAGTCCCCTGGTTACAAGACAAGCAAGGGAGGTTATGGACCAGGTACAGGGGCCGCCACCAGACCACCACCACCTCGATCTACCGCCACACCCAAGTGTCAGAGCCTGGGTGGACCAGCGGCTGCTTATGCTGCCGGAAAAGCCTCTGGGGCTGCCGGGGCTGGGGGCCAGGCATATTCTCCTGGTCAGCCCCAAGGGCTTCTGGGACCCCAGGCCTATGGGCAAGGGTTTGGAGGGGGTCAAGCACAGGACTTAAGCAAAGGCCCTAGCTATTCTGGTGGGCCTCCGCAGCCCCCCAGCGGCCCCCCACCTCCTGGCCTGGCTACCTGTCAGAGCTACTCTCCAGACCAGCTTCAGGGCCAGCTCTATGGGGTACAGGGTGAGCCTTACCCAGGGCCAGCTGCCCATTCACAGGGGCTCCCCACAGCCAGCCCCTCCCTCAGCTATAGTACTGGCCACTCTCCAGCTCTCTCAGGCCATGGAGGTGGCTGGGGACCCAGTTCTCTGGGAGGTGGTGGAGAGGCTAGCCCATCTCATATCATCCGGCCTCTCCAGTCACCGCCTGCTACTGGCCGCCCTCCTGGGGTTGGCTCTCCAGGAGCTCCTGGCAAATACCTAAGTTCCGTCTTAGCTTCAGCTCCGTTCCTGGCGCCCCCTGGGGCCAGCAACTATTCAGCTGCAGCAGGCGGCTACAAGGGAAAAGGAGACGGGTCAGAAATGCTTGCCGGCCCTGGTGGTGCTACCGCTGAGCGCACCGAAGATGAAGAATTTCTGATTCAGCACCTGCTTCAGGCACCCAGCCCACCTCGGACCTCAGGGGCAGATGGCTTGGTGGGCGAGGATGGGCCGGCTGGTGCCTCTAAGGGACTTGGGGGCAGTGGGGGAGCCGGAGGACCGCCAGGCACACCTTATGAATTGGCCAAGGAAGATCCCCAGAGGTACCACCTGCAGAGTGTCATCCGGACCAGTGCCAGCTTGGATGAGAGTGCCACGGCTGCACTGGAGCTGGGCCTGGGGAGGATGAAGGAGAAGAAGAAGGGGCCAGAACGAGGGGGCGAAACCCCGGAGGGCCTGGCCACCTCAGTTGTTCACTATGGAGCAGGTGCCAAGGAGCTGGGAGCCTTCTTGCAGAAGAGCCCACCTCCCCCACCACCCACGGCCCAGCCAACCCAGCCCACACCCCATGGCCTCCTCTTGGAGGCTGGAGGTCCTGACCTTCCAATGGTGCTGCCTCCACCTCCCCCCCAGCTGCTCCCTTCCGTGCTCAGCCACGCCCCCAGCCCCTCACCCAGTGCCCCCAAAGTTGGCGTCCACCTCCTTGAGCCAGCCACCCGGGATGGGGCTCCCCAGCCGCCCCCACCACCGCCCCCACCACCACCACCCATGCCTCTGCAGCTCGAAGCCCACCTTCGAAGTCACGGCCTGGAACCCACAGCACCAAGTCCTCGTTTACGACCGGAGGAGAGCCTGGAGCCTCCCGGAGCAATGCAAGAATTGCTCGGGGCTCTGGAGCCATTGCCGCCAGGTCCTGGGGACACTGGTGTGGGACCACCTAACTCGGAGGGCAAGGATCCTGCAGGCGCCTACAGAAGTCCCAGCCCTCAAGGGACCAAGGCACCACGGTTTGTACCCCTCACGTCTATCTGCTTTCCCGACTCACTGCTTCAGGATGAGGAGCGGAGCTTTTTCCCCACCATGGAGGAGATGTTTGGTGGAGGGGCAGCTGATGACTATGGCAAGGCTGGACAGACTGAAGATGATGGGGACCCCAAGACTGGTGCCGGTCCACCCCCTGGTCCCACTGCTTATGACCCCTATGGACCCTACTGTGGAGGCCGGGCATCTGGAGCTGGACCAGAGACTCCAGGCCTGGGCCTGGATCCCAACAAACCCCCTGAGCTTCCCTCCACAGTCAATGCAGAGCCACTGGGCCTGATCCAGAGCGGGCCGCACCAGTCAGCGCCCCCGCCCCCACCGCCACCGCCACCGCCACCACCTGTCTCCGAGCCCAAGGGTGGTCTCACCTCGCCCATCTTCTGCTCAACCAAGCCAAAGAAGCTGCTGAAGACATCCTCATTTCACTTACTACGGCGTCGAGACCCCCCCTTCCAGACACCCAAGAAGCTGTATGCGCAGGAGTACGAGTTTGAGGCTGATGAGGACAAAGCGGACGTACCTGCAGATATCCGTCTAAACCCAAGACGCCTGCCCGATCTGGTGTCTAGCTGCCGCTCCCGACCAGCCCTCTCACCACTGGGTGACATAGACTTTTGCCCACCCAACCCTGGTCCTGATGGCCCTCGTCGCCGAGGCCGCAAGCCCACCAAGGCAAAGCGTGACGGTCCTCCCCGACCCCGGGGGAGACCCCGGATTCGTCCACTGGAGGGCCCCGCCATTGCAGGGCCAGCCTCAGCCTCCATGGCCACTGATGGGGCCAAGAAACCTCGGGGCCGGGGTAGGGGCAGAGGCAGGAAGGCTGAGGAAATGGGAAGTACTCGGTTGGAGCCCCTGAAACCGCTTAAGGTGAGGGGGACTGGGTCTTGGAGGGGTTGGGCTGGACTGTCTGAGATTGAAGGTGGCAGGGTGGTCTAGGCATCGGAGTTGTGGTTACCTTATTAAGACAGTTACCTAGATGGAATTCTGGTGTCTTCAGGAGCTGGAGTATTGTAATGTGGTGCTCACGAGAGGACAGGGTGTCAGGAACCAGGTTCTAAGTCTTGTAAATGGAAGGATGGGCTGGGCATTCAGATCCTGTGTGCCTGAATATTATGGAAGGTCTGGGTACTGGAAGGAACCATTGGCCTGGCCTCCTACCATTTAAATAAGGTCATTTGGATTGAAATCCAGGGCTCCACAGCCTGGTTGAAGGATTTGGACTTGGTCTAAAGTGAGGTGGGGTATGGAACTCCAAGGTCTCAGAGACTTGGAAGGATAAAATGTGGATCCCTAAATCTGAGGGAGGAGGCCTATGGCGTGGACCCCTGGACCTTGACTCTTTGCTGTCCCCATGTCTAGATCAAGCTGTCTGTGCCCAAGGCTGGTGAGGGCATGGGAGCACCTTCCAATGATGCCATCTCGGGTGTAGACCACAATAGCCTGGATTCCAACCTGACCCGGGAGAAAATTGAGGCCAAGATCAAGGAGGTAGAAGAGAAGCAGCCGGAGATGAAGTCGGGCTTTATGGCTTCTTTCCTCGACTTTCTCAAGTCAGGCAAGCGGCACCCGCCACTCTACCAAGCCGGCCTGACGCCTCCACTAAGCCCCCCTAAGAGTGTGCCAGCCTCTGTGGCCACCCGAGGCCTGCAGCCCCCACCACCCACCACACCCACTGTGCCGCCGCCGCCGCCACACCCTGCACCTTCTGGTCCTTTTGGCCTGGGGGGTGCCTTAGAGGCGGCAGAAAGTGAAGGGCTCGGGCTGGGCTGCCCTTCGCCCTGCAAGCGCCTGGATGAAGAACTGAAACGCAACCTGGAGACGCTGCCCTCTTTCTCCTCTGATGAAGAAGATTCTGTGGCCAAGAACCGAGACCTACAGGAAAGCATTTCCTCGGCCATCTCTGCCCTGGATGATCCACCACTCCCAGGGCCTAAGGACACTGCTACACCAGAGGAACCGCCCTTAGGCCCTGGCTCTACACCTGCAGTCTCAGGGCCACCCCCTCTCCCAAGCCTGCCCAGCACCAACAGCAGTGGAACCCCTGGTGAGCTCCGGAAGGTGGTCTGGGGACGCTGTGAGTCAGACACAGGTGGTTTCTGTTGTGTAGACAAGCATGTATGGCAAAGGTGATGTCCTGAGTGACAGAAAAAAAATCCTTTCTGAGAAGAAACATCTTTTTTTTGTTTTGTTTGTTTGTTTGTTTTGTTTTTCGAGACAGGGTTTCTCTATGTAGCTTTGCGCCTTTCCTGGATCTTGCTTTGTAGCCCAGGCTGGCCTCGAACTCACAAAGATCCGCCTGGCTCTGCCTCCCGAGTGCTGGGATTAAAGGCGTGCGCCACCACCGCCCGGCTGTTTTTGTTTTTGTTTCAGTTTTTTGAGACAGGGTTTCTCTGTGTAGCTTTGGTGCCTGTCCCGGATCTCGCTCTGTAGATTTGAGGCTGGCCTCAAACTCGGAAATCCACCGAGCTCTGCCTCCCAAGTGCTGGGATTAAATTTGTGAGGTACCACCACCTGTCAGAACATCTTTTTTTTTTTTTTTTCCTCCGAGACAGGGTTTCTCTGTGTAGCTTTGCGCCTTTCCTGGAACTCGCTTTGGAGACCAGGCTGGCCTCGAACTCACAGAGATCCGCCTGCCTCTGCCTCCCGAGTGCTGGGATTAAAGGTGTGCGCCACCACCGCCCGGCGGAACATCATTTCTTAATGAGCTCAGACGTGTTGCAGGGAATCACAGGGCCTGGTACCGGGCCCTAGAGGATGCTAGAGACAGAATAGGGTATAAGTGATAGGGACATGTAATGAGGTAACAGAGAAGTCTTAGGAACTGTTATGGAATGTGAGCCTCAGAAGTGCTCTGAGGAGTCAGTAGTGAGGCCTGGGTGTGGATTCAGTGGTAGGGCCCATGCCTAGAATCCCCAGTGAAGGACTGGGGGCATGGCTCAGAGGTAGAGTGCCTGTGGAGAATCTGCCAGGGAAGGGACTCATGGTGTTTTTCCCAAATGAGTGAAAAAGTTGGGTTCTATCCTTAGTACTATGAAGAAGTACGTGGGGGGCTGGAGAGCTGGCTCAGTGAGTAAGCGTGCTTACTGCTCTTCCAGAGGGACCCGGGTTTGGTTCCCAGCACCCACATCCAACTGCCTGTAAATCCAGTTCCAGAGGATCTGGTACCCTCTTCTGTCTCTGTAGGTAGCTTTGCATAAATGGCACACACACACACTCACACACTCACACATACACACACACACACACACACTCTCTCTCTCACACACACACACACACACACACACTCTCACACACACACTCACACACACACACACAGTAATTAGGTAGATGTAGATGGCATTAGAAGTCTATGACAGCAGATAGAGGAGGCATGGGAGAGGTTTGTAAAAGGTTGTGAATGTCCTGGGAGGGAATGAGGACTTAGGAGTCACAGAAGGGGCCTAGCTTCAGAGTTACACATTAGGTTATGGAGCTAAGGGTTAACCAAGGTGGTGGTGGCACATACCTATAATTCCGGCTCTTGGGAGGCAGAAGCAGGTGGATCTCCATGAGTTTGAGGCTATCCTGGTCTACAAAGCGAGTTCCAGGATAGCCACGGTGGGTACACAGAGAAACCCTGTCTCAAGAAACTTTAAAAAAAGAAAAAAAAAGGTTAGACAAGGGCTTGGAGAGACTGACAGGAGCCTTATTAGCTCCATGCGCTTGCTGAAGTGATGGTGGCAGTCTCACAGAAGGAAGCGGGAGGGACCTCTACAGGAGAGTGATCGTCTCCTGCCTCTGCTCCACCCTTAGTGACGCCTAAGGACATTTGTGGATATGCTGGGGGCTAAGTGGCAGTTAGAGGCACAAGGATTTGTATGGTTAGTAGAGCTGGGCATAGTGGCCCATGACGGTCATTCTGAGGCTGAAGCAGGAAAATCAGGAGGTGATGGCCAGCTTGGGCTACACAGGGAAGTCCAGAGCAGACCACATATCTGATCTCTCTCTCTCTCTCTCTCTCTCTCTCTCTCTCTCTCTCTCTCTCTCTCTCTCAGAGCCTCCTCTGCTGGAGGAGAAGCCCCCACCCACCCCACCTCCTGCCCCAACGCCGCAGCCTCCCCCACCCCCACCCCCACCCCCAGTTCCAGCCATGCCCTCACCTACTCCACTGGTGACCCCTGTGGCTAGCTCACCTCCTCCACCACAGCCGCCACCTCCGCCAGCATTGCCCTCGCCACCTCCACCACCCCCGCCAGCACCCCCAGCTGTCCCACCAGTTGCTGCTCCGGAGGAGCCTGCTGCCCCATCCCCAGAGGACCCTGAACCTCCAGACGCCCGGCCCCTGCACCTTGCCAAGAAGCAGGAGACAGCAGCTGTGTGTGGGGAGACAGATGAGGAAGCCGGAGAGAGCGGTGGTGAGGGCATCTTCCGGGAGCGGGATGAGTTTGTCATCCGTGCAGAGGACATCCCCTCCCTCAAGGTGAGTCTCGGCACGTGTCTTATGTCACTGATCGAGCAGCTGACGAGTGACAAGCCAGCCTGTGTGGGGGTGCAGGCAGAGGTGTTACCGAGGTGGGCTTGCTGTGATGCTTCTGGGTCCACGGTGGGTCTGATGTGGCTGGTAGCGGTGGTGGGTGAGGACACTTGATTTCATTCACTCTGTCCCTCTTCCGTGATACTCTCTGAGCCTTTTGGGGTTGATTCAGATGGACTGTTTCAGGCTGTGTGTTTTTCAGTCACTTCAGAGTCTCTGCATCACCTTCTGCCCATTGCAGAAGGAAGGTTCTCCGACCAAACTGGGTGTCCATACATATCTAGAAGGCTGTGTGACATTGTGTCCATTTAGCAGAATGACAGAGGGGTCTGCCTCCCCATCCCCAGGGGCCATATGATTTCCCAGGCGGTGGGCTCTTGACCAGATTTACAGGGCCAGACATTAATTCCCTCCTGTGGACCAGGCTCAAATCCAGTTAGAGCGGTTGGTTGCCCCCGTACCCGCCATGCCACTAATGCAGCAGTAAGCACATCTTGCCTGGCAGGTCAGTATTGTGGAATTTAGGATGCAAAATTCATCATTTGGTGATTCCGTTTCTTGGGGATTTCCTACCAGAAGGGATCCAACCAGAGTATATTCTTTTCCATTTACATATTTGATATCAACCTAATGCAGGTCTGTGTAACTTGCAGGTGGTATAACAGCTGTTTGCTTTGGGATGCTCACTGTGTGTCAGGCTGAGTTTATTTATTTTTTTTTGGAGACAGGGTTTTTCTGTGCAGCCCTGGCTATCTGGAACTCACTCTGTAGACCAGACTAGCCTCGAACTCAGAGATCCTTCTGCCTCTCCCTCCAAGTGCTGGGATTAAAGGCCTGCACCACCAGTGCCTGGCTGACTTTTAAATTCTTGGTGTAGAACTGGACCTGCTGGTATCAGCCCTGCCATCCCAGGTTCTGTGGGGTTGTGACAGGAGGACACTAAGTCCAGGATCTTCCTGTGCTACAGAATAGAGGGAAGGCCAGCCTGGAAAATATAGTGAAGAAATTAATACAGAAAAGGCTGGGAATACAGCTCAGTGACAGTACACTTGGCTCCTGACAGGAACCTTCCCGGAGACGGGGTCTCACTGTGAGCTCTGCCTGGGCTGTACCTCACTGTGTAGCTCCGGCTGGCTCCTGATAGGAACCTTCCCGGAGACGGGGTCTCACTGTGAGCTCTGCCTGGGCTGTACCTCACTGTGTAGGTCCGGCTGGCTCCTGATAGGAACCTTCCCGGAGACGGGGTCTCACTGTGAGCTCTGCCTGGGCTGTACCTCACTGTGTAGGTCCGGCGGGCTCCCAGGTGCAACAATCCTCTTGTCCCATCCTCATGACTACAGTACTGCAGATGTATACCACCATGCTTGGCCATAGTCCAGTTTTGTATTTTGTCTTTCTTTGTGACAAGGTCTCTACAGAGCCCTGGCTATCCTGGAACTCATTATGTAGACCAGGCTGGCCTCAATCTCACAGAGACCTGCCTCTGCATGCGGTACCACTCCCGGCTTCCAGTTTTGTAAATAAAGATTTATCAGCAACATGAAATCTGTGGGTATTTGTCACATGATCTAGCAGAGTGAAACTGGAAACAGCCAGTAGTATTAACCAACTTCCTGCTCCCAAAAGAATTAGTTGTGCTCTAAGAGGTTTGGATTACAGGCATATCTGGCTGAATCAGGGGTACCCTGAAAGCATGGTCCAGCAATAGGATGCTTGCCTAGAATCCCCCAGGGAGAAGCTGAGGGCGTGACTCAGTGGTCAGTGCTGGTCAGGAATCTCTTTGGTTCTGGGCTTGGTAGGGTATGTCAGCTGCTCCCATGAAGTCCCGAGCTGATGCTCAGCTGGCTGCCATTGTCGGGACAGGGAGGCTGTTCTGCATGTCTTTGGTGGGATTATGCATTGCCATTGGGCACATTGTATTGCATTGAATCTCGACTGGTTCTTTCTCCAGTTCACATGGATATTGGGTTGAATTCATGACAAGGACAGAAACTTATAAGAATTTTTTGTGAGGTGGACTTAACAATTTTAGTTTTTTGTTTCGTTTAGTTTGAGTACTGGGAATTGGGGCTGGAGCGACGGTTGATTGGATAAGGGCAATGTCTCCCGAATTTACCCAGGCTGGCCTGGGCCTCACTTGTGGGTAATCTGGCCCGATTGCAAGCTTTCCACAGTCCATGTGCTGTGTCTTTTCTGACCCTGGTGAACAGGGCTCCAGGCAGTGCCTTCACTAGCCCCATCTTATAGACCAGGAAAGCCAGTGGGCCTTGGGAAGGGACCCATTCCCTGGCCAGGGCTGGGACAGGAGCCAGGACCATCCATCCGATACTACCCAGCTGGTGTGGGAGAGGGAAGGGGCCAGGCGAGGACTCAGATGCTTAAAATACTACTCAAGTGTGAGCAGTGGCGGGGCCCAGCCCTGCGGCCATGCCTCTTGCTGGGGTCAGGGACTCCTGGAGGTGAGCAAGTCAGGTTCCTCCCCACACCGGGTCTCCTGCTGAGGAGGTGGGCTGCCATGTTGTCATCCTAAGCCTCAGTTTTCTCAGTCACAGCTGGTGACACGAGCTTCTCCCAGGGGTATGTTGATAATGCTTACATGACCTGGCCTATCCTGGTCCCTACAGCCCCCACACAGAAGGTGCTGGAAACATTGGATCTGTTGCTGTGATATTGGGCTGGCTTTTACTATAAGGCTTGGTAAATACTCAGTAAAATACAGAGGGTGTATGTCAGGCTCTGCCATGATTTGCTTTTCTGGCTTTTTTTTTAAACCTTTGGTGGTCTGAGCAGTGTTGTTTTGAGGCTGAGGCAGGAAGGTCCTCAGGTGAGCCCATGACGCTGAGACCAGCCTTGGAAAGCAGCAGACATGTGGGAAGCTGATATCCCAGCGCTTGGAAAGTGGAGCCAGTAAGGTCAGAAGTAGAGGTCATCCTCATCTGTGTAACAGATTGAGGCCAACCTGGGCTACATGAGATTATGTCTCAAATGAACCAAAAGCTAGGGAAATGGCTCAGTTGGTAAGTCCCTCGTAAGCATGGGGACTTACTGAGCTCCGTCCCACAAACTCTCTGGTGGTATCTACTTGTAGTTCCTAAGTCTGCTTAGGAGGCAGAGACAGGTGGAGCCCTGGGGGCTTGCTTGCCAGGCAGTTGAGGACCTGAGTTTGACCCCTAGGACTCACCAGGTGAAAGGAGAAAACAGATCCCCACGAGTTGTCTTCCAACCTCCACAGCTGAGCCACACGCATGCCTGTATACGCACAAATGGATTTATATTCATTAATTAATAGTAAGAATTAGGTCCAGTGAGATGGTTCATTAGGTAAAGGCACCTGTCCCAAAATCTGATGGCTTGAGTTCCATTTCTGGGACCTTCACTGAGGATTCTAGGCAGGGGCTCTACCATTGAGACACATCCCAAGCCCCACACTGGGGGATTCTAGGCAGGGGCTCACCGCTGAGCCACACCCCAGCCCCTCACTGGGGGATTCTAGGCAGGGGCTCTACCACTGAGCCACACCCCAGCCCCTCACTGGGGGATTCTAGGCAGGGGCTCTACCACTGAGCCACACCCCCAGCCCCTCACTGGGGGATTCTAGGCAGAGGCTCTACCACTGAGCCACATCCCAGCCCCTCACTGGGGGATTCTAGGCAGGGGCTCTACTGCTGAGGTACGTCCCAACTCTGTATGAAAGTTTAAACTTTCTCATTTCCACAAGTATAGAAAATTCAGGTGAGCCAGGGGATGATGGTGGCACATGTCTTTAATCTCAGTACTAGGAAGGCAGAGTCAGGTGGATCTCTGTGAGTTTGAGGCCAGCCTGGTCTACAGGGTGAGTCCAGGGCAAGTTCCAGAATAGCCAGAGCTAAACAGGGAGTTGGGAAGGGAATTCAAGTGAAATTGGCCATTTGAATGTACTTTATTATTTAAGTCAAATATCTAAGCCAGGCATGGTGGTGCACGCCTTTAATCCCAGCGCTGGGGAGACAGAGGCAGGCAGATCTCTGTGAGTTCAATGCCAGCCTGGTCTACAGAGTGAGTCCAGGGCAGCCAAAAGCTATACAGAGAAACCCTGAAAAAGAAAGCTATATGGATAACTGGCCTCTAGATTGGATGGTTCAGGGTTGGTCACTGGCTACTTCAGCGTCCTTGTCTGTAAAAGGAAAAGGATGCTACAGCTCAGTTCTGTAGAAGGGTGAGCGTCATGGCCAATGTCAGGCCTCATGTGAGAAGTATGGCAGGTTTGAGGAAATGCTAGGGTGAGGCGCTGGACCATGAGTACAGGCCGGGAAGGAGGCCAGGGCCAGATCATGGAGGAGCTGGGGTACTGGGGTTGGGTGGACAGCTGCTCTTGAAGACACCGTCTTTGCTGGAGGTGACTGGGGGAAGTTTTAGGCCCTCAGAGCCATATATTTGTTGCTGCTGTCCATGACTGCCTTCCTGTTGTTGGGACCGTGCTTGATTTGATTTTGTGTATGGTTTTTCTCTGTTGCTCTGATGGGCCTTAAACTCTGACACACAAGAGATTTTCTTGCCTATCCAAGCATGGTGGCTCTCCTATAATCCCTGCCCTTGGGAGTCTGAGGCAGGATTACCACAAGTTGGAGGCTGACTTGTCTACGTAGAGAGTTCCAGGCCGCTGGACCCAGCTAACCTTTCTTGTTACATAGCATATGTGGGTGTGGGTAGCTCACCTGCTCACATTCCTGCTACTAACAGCAGCACATGGCTTAGTTTATCACAGGTCACATTCTTAGGAGATAATCTGATTGGTCCCAGTCATCCTTTGGTTCCAAGATGGAAACTAGTGATTGTCCTACCCATTGACTGTTCGAGTCAGATGTCCTGCGGTGGGCTGACTTCCTCAGTATGGGGTCCATGAGATGGGCAGCTTCCTAGTCAATCATTGAGCCTTGTTGGCTATACGATTGACAAGAAGAGAGCCTGGAAGTACGAGCCTTAAAGATAGCCTGGGGTGGATGCAAGGATGGGATATCTGGGTTCCTTCCTGAAGACTGAAAATAGGAGTTGTAGAGATGGGTTAGCTGCTCCTGGAGGGGACCTGGGTTCAGTTCCCCAACACCCACATCGTATTCCTCACAACCATGGATTCTACCCCCAGAGGATGTCTTGCCCTCTTCTGTCCTCCACGGGTACACGCACCCACAGACAGACATGTAGTAATAAAAATCAATAATGAAGAATAGGAAGGGTGTTTTGGAGGAAGACCAAACGCCCAGTTGGGAAAAGAGCAGAGAGGCAGATATGGAGAGGCTTGGTGCCTGGTGAGGAGCCCCAACAGGACTTCATGGAGGTCTCTTCAGAACCAGAACAGTGAGTTTTTTGTTCACACTGGTGGGGCATGAAAGTCTGTGATGTGGCTGCAAACTTTTGAGAGGTCTGATTCCTGTAGGGTAGGGTTTGGGATAAGGGAGAGGACTCGAAGGCATTGTTTCCCTGCCGGGCTAAACGTCTGTGTATTTTGGAGCTGAGCAGAATGTGGTCTGAAATAGACTTATCTTTTGGGGGCCTCTGACCCAGCCTGTGATGTCACAGAGCAGGAGGGATGGGAGCCATGTGGTAGCTTGGAAGAAAGGACGGGGGGTGCAGGGTGCCTGTGTCCTTGCTTTACCTCTGTGCTTTTACCCTCTCTGTGCTTTTCATTCAGCAAGTTGTTAGAACCCCTTCTTTACATGTACATGACTGATTCAAGAATCATGAAAAAGAAATGAGGGTGTGGAAATAAATCTCACCAGGCTATGACTACATAGTCATCACTTGGCATGCCAATACCCATACTGTGCTGGTACTCAAAGCAGACATTACCAATAGATCCCAGGTCCTGCTACTTCTGAGTACAAAATTAAAAGGCAGACATGACTAATTGATTGCAGTTATCAGCTGAATTCTTCTTGATCACTTGATCTGTAGTCTTTGAATGTAATAACCACATCTCTGCATTCTTGTGTCACCCAGGACATACTTCACTCTTTTCAAGTACCCATTTAGACATCACCTCTTTCAGGAAGCACTTTTGTGTCTCAGTCTGTAACCCAGGCTGGCCTCAATGTCACAGCAGTCAGACTCCCAAAGTGCTGGAATTACAGGCATGCAGTGCCACGCCTGGCTTCTTGGGGCCGTTGAGTGTTTTGTGCCTGTGTTTGTCTCCTCTGTGGTCCCCTTCATGTGTGAAGGTCAGTTGCCAGGGGTAAAGCCTGTGCAATGGGACCCTAGTGCTACAGCCCTGGGAGTGGAGGACGTCAGAGGTCAAGAGGGAGAGCCTGTCTGTCCCTGCTGTCCTTCATCTGCCAGGTTGATGACTTATCTCATACCTAACGCCTAGGGCTGGAAGCCAGGGAAGAAAATGTGCTAGGAAAGAGCCCTATTGCTGAGCCACACCCCATCCCCTCACAGGGGATTCTAGGCCGGCGTCCACCATTCAATTCTTTACTTCTTGAGATAGGTTCGTACTGTGTATCCTTGCCTGGCTTTGATCTCTCAGTCCTCCTGCCTCAGCCTCCTAAGTAGCAGGGATGATTGGCCCACGCCATCACGCCCATACTCCATTCTGTGTATTTGTGTATATTGCTCCCTGTGTTTGGAATGCCTCGTGAAAGGCCTTGTGGTTATCACTGTCTCCTCAGATTGCTGTACTAAGTTGCAGTAGCCTGGGTGTCTTATGGAGACTGGGAGTTCAAGGTCAGCCTGCGGCAGGTTTGGTTTCTGGTAGAAGCTTCTTCCTGGTTCTGGATGGCACCTTCAGACTATACCCCCAAAAGAAGGGGCCAGGTTAATTGTTTTTTTGACTCTTTAAAGATTTGTTTTATTTTATTTTTATTTACGTGTATGTCTTTGTAAGTGTATGTGTGTGGGCCCTCGGAGGCCGGCTAGAACCGCAGGCATTTGTGACCCATCTGAAGTGTGCTGGGAACTGAGCGTGGCTCCTCTAGAAGAACTCTCTTAACCAGTGAGCCATCTCTCCAGCCCTAACTTTTACCTCTTAACCTAGTTCCATAGATTTTTCTCTTCACATTATCACAAGTTATTGCTTTGTTTGTCTTTTAGCATTGTGTTCAGAAGTAGTGAGATCTGGGGTCAATTAGTGATGTCTGCTGTGAGTACCAGCCCCAGTATTGAGGCATGCATGCTAGATCATGGCTGTCTGTTCTTGGATTGTGCAGTTTGCTTACACAGACTCCGTTTTTTATGACTCTTAGATCAGTCACATGAGTGTAGAGAAGGTGTTCTAACAGTCTGCTGAATAGGAGGCACAGAGAGGGTCTTGACTAAAGTCACATAAGGAGACGAGACAGGGATGCTGGTGTAGGAGCTGACCATGGCTGTGAGTCTCTGCTGCTGTGTTCCTGGGTCGAGCAAGTATTCATGTGTCACTAATGGTGGGTACGTGTTCAGAGCTTACCGTACTTAAATATCAGTAAGTTAAAACACTGTGGTGTAAGCAAAGGAAGCCTGCCTGCTCAGGCGTTAGTAGGTAGCTGGGCCAGATGCTGCAGCCTGCCATCCCAGATCCAGGGGAGGCTGACCCATGAGGATGGTAAGTTAGTGAGACTGTCTTAGATCCTGGGGGTGTAGCCCTCATCAGTGAGGGCCTGGGGGGTCAGCAGTGCCTCAGCACACACAAGACTTTGGGTTCAGCCCTGACACTGGAAAAAAGGAACATTTTAACGAGACACTAGGAGAACATGGGTAGAATCAGGCTTCCTCTTGGGGGTTAGGGCATTATGAGACCATCAAGAGGACAGTGCTTGTAGATGGGTCTTCATTTTGGGGAGGTTTTTGTTTGTTTTTGTGACAGCCTTGCAATGTAGCCTAGGCAGGCTTACACTTGTGACAATCTTCCTGCCTCAGTTTCTTGTGCTGGGATTAGAGGTGTGAGCTACCATGCCTCTCCAGCTTTCTCTGTGGGGACAGGCCAGCAGGGCAAGGATGAGGGTAACCTTGTAGGCCTCCCTTTTCTCCTCCTCAGCTGGCACTACAGACCGGCCGTGAGCCTCCACCCATCTGGCGTGTCCAGAAGGCCCTTCTGCAGAAGTTCACTCCAGAGATCAAGGATGGCCAGAGGCAGTTTTGTGCCACCAGTAATGTAAGCTGTTGGGTTGTGGTGCAGACTTTGGGGTAGAGCGCTCAGTACTGGGGTCCCTCTCTGGCATGGCCCAGGCAGGGTGGAGACCTCCTTTTCCGGAGGTGGGTTTTTACCGGTAAAGCATGCTGGCTCTCACAGGCTTTGGTCCCTCCACAGTATTTGGGTTATTTTGGGGATGCGAAAAACCGGTACCAGCGCCTCTATGTGAAGTTCTTGGAGAATGTCAACAAGAAGGATTATGTGAGGGTGTGCGCTCGGAAACCCTGGCACCGGCCCCCATTGCCAGTCAGGTACCGACAGTGACAGGGTCCCTGAGAGGGAAGGGTGAGGCTGGTTCCATATACAGGCGATGGAGCTTTTCAGTGAGGGAGCTAGAGCCAGGAGACAAGCTGGGAGAAGGAGAAAGAGACCCATAGTGGGAGGTGTCAGATCCAGAGAAGCAGGCAGCAGAGTCTCAGAGAGATAAACCCAGAGAGGGGATGGCAGAGACCCAGAGAGAGGGGCACTGAGAGACAGACCCAGAGAGAGGAAGGAGAGGCTTCGGGGGGGGGGGGGGGGAGAGCAGAGATTTCCCCACCTACGCATGAAGAAAGCATGAACAACATTTGTGAGCGTTATGGGATATATCTCAGGGCCCCAGGGGGTGAGAGTGAGAACCTTCAACCTGCTGATAACAGTCTCTTCTGTCCTTTCCCAGACGGTCTGGGCAGACCAAGGGCCCTACCCCTGTGGGGGGTAGCTCTGTACCTCCATCTAAGGCCCCAGCTCCACCTCCTAAGCCTGAGACCCCTGAGAAGGTAACATCAGAGAAGCCTCCAGAAGTGACACCGGAACCTGCTGTACTCGAGCCCCCGGCCCCAGAGCAGCCCTCGCCACCCCGACCTGTGGAGAAGGAGAGGGTCACCCGTGGTGGTGATAGACCTTTACGGAGCGAACGGGCCACCAGTGGGCGGCAGATGAGGAATGACCGGAGCCTGGCCACAGGACAGTCCACCACCTCCCGGCTGCCCAAAACCAGGCCCACGAAGGTCAAGGCCGAGCCACCTCCGAAGAAGAGGAAGAAGTGGCTGAAAGAGGCAGTGGGTAATGCCTCAGCAGGTGGCAGGCCTGGAGGCAGCTCCTCAGACTCAGAGTCCTCGCCTGGTGCTCCCAGTGAGGATGGTAAGTTCCGGTGGCTGAAGGCAGACGGGGTCACCTAGGGAGGGAATACTGGCCTTCAGGAGGGGCAGGGTGGGTGTCAGCCTGGGGGCTGCAGATCGCCTCCACAAGATGGGGACAAAGGGAGCTCCTCCCCAGCAATGGAAGAAGCTAACAGTTAACAGTCACAGTCACTTCCCTATATAATGATGTCTGTCTGCTAAAACCTTGGTACATAATTGCTTAATTTTCAGGACAGCCCAAAGAGGTAGCTGCTGTAATTCCATCTAGAAGATAGCCATACTGACATAGGCCAGCCATCCGGGGCTACATAAGAACACGGTATCAAAAAATTGAAAGAATAGCTGAGTAGTGGTGGTGCACGCCTTTAATCCCAGCACTGGGGAGGCAGAGGCAGTTAGATCTCTGAGTTCAAGGACAGCCTGGTCTATAGAGCGAGTTCCAGGACAGCCAGGGCTACACAGAGATAACCTGTCCTGGGGGGGGAAAAAAAAAAAAAACAAACCCAACAAGACATTTCTAAAATAAAAATAAGGGTGAGATGTAACTCAGTGTTTGAATCTTCTGTATTGCAGAGTAAATAAATTAGTTACAGAGTATATAAATAAACAAATAAAACACCGTGTACAGATGAGGGAACAGGCACCAGGAGGGAGCACCTGTCTTGGGTGCTCACTGAGTCCAGCAAAGCCAGCAGCACTTGTTATGTTGAGTGATAGATGGTCTGGGTTCATCACAGGTCCTTAGGCCTGGGACAGATGTGGGACCAGCCTCTATCCTGGAGCCCAGAGACAGTGGTGTTTCTTCTGAGTCCCTGGGTGACCCTGAGAAAGGCATGACCTCACCTGTAGAGTTGAACATATATACCACATCCATTTGCAAAGATTCCAGGCATTTATTTATTTATTTATTTATTTATTTATTTATTTAATTTTTTTATTTTTTTATTTATTGCTTACATATATGTCTGTGTACCTGTAGGCGGATTTTTCTGTCCCACCAGCCAGCTCCCAAATCACGACACGGAAACTCATTATGAAATCTTGGCCAGTAGCTTAGGCTTGTTTTTAACTAGCTCTTATAATTTAAAGTAACCCATATCTTTTCATCTATGGTCTATCTACCACGTGGCTTTTACCTCTATCCCATTTTGTGTGTTGGACTTGTTCCGCCTCTAGCTGGCTACCTTGGCTTCTCTGCCCTTCTTCTTCCCAGCATTCTCTCTGCTCTGACTGCCCGAAAATCCTGCATAGCTATTAGCCCTTTAGCTTTTTTAAACCAGTAACACTGGCGCATCTTCACAGTGTACAAAAAGATAATCCGGGGTTGGAGAGATGGCTCAGAGGTTAAGAGCACTGGCTGCTCTTCCAGAGGTCCTGAGTTCAATTCCCAGCAACCACATGGTGGCTCACAACCATCTGTAATGAGATCTGGTGCCCTCTTCAGGCCTGCAGGCATACATGCAGGCGGAATACTGTATACATAATAAATAAATAAATCTTAAAAAAAAAAAGATAATCCACAATGTGCACCATGTGTATACCCGGTGCAGCGGCGGCCAGAAGGTGGTGGTGGGTGCTGGAACTGCCATGTGGGTGCCGGGTCCTCTCGAGCACTTGGTGCTCTTAACCACTAAGCCGTATCTCCAGGCCCAGTGTAGATTTTGTTTATTTGTTTTGTTTCTTTTTTCTTTTCAAGACAGGGTTTCTTTGTGTAACAGCCCTGGCTGTCCTGGACCTAGCTCTGTAGCCCAGGCTGGCCTCCAACTCACAGAGATCTGCCTGCCTCTGCCTCCTGAGTGCTGGGGTTAAAGGTGTGCGCCACTGCCGCCCGGCTCCAGTGTAAATTTTTAACTTAGTCTGTGTTCAGCTATGAAAGCAGTTAGTCAGTGTGGTCCTTTTCCTCACAGCTTTTCCATCTTTCGTTTTTTTCTTTTCCTCCTCCTCTTTCTTCTCTTCCCTCTCTTTTCTCTGTTTTTATTATTATTGTTATTATTAAGATGATTTATGTAGCCCAGGATGCCTTGGAACTTGCTATGTACTTGAGGGAGGCCCTTGCCTCTCGGATCCTCCTGCCTCCACCTGTGGCATGACAGTGCTGGCATTACATGCCCAGTTTGTTTGGTGCTGGGAATGGGACCTCGGGATTTGTGTATGCTGGACGAGCACTCTGCCACCTCAGCTACGTCCTCGGCCCTCGTCTCTGCGCTTTGTTCGGATATGTTTGTTTCAGTGGAGTCTCACTGCAGCTCTGGCTGGCCTTGAACTCAGATCCACCTGCCTCTGCCTCCCAAGTGGGAATAAAAGTGTGCCCCACCACTCTCAGCTGATTTGTCTTGATTCAGTGTCTTTGTAACCAACTTTGTTTTTGTGGATTTCAAAGGAGCCACACTGAATTAGGCCCAGTTTACTGGCCCCAAATGGTAGTTCTTGTCACTCCATGTTCTTGTGACCTTGAATATGGCATTCCAACTGAAGAGGCCAAGCCACTTTTTTCTGACCTCGGTCACCAGGGGCTTGCCTGTACCCTTTTAGCAAGAGTCTGCACTATGAATCCATCCTTGCCATTGAAAGTAGTGTGTGTATGTGTGTGTGTGTGTGTGTGTGTGTGTGTGTGTGTGTGTGTGTGTGTGTGTGGTGTGGCACAGTAGCCTAGAGATAAGTTTGTGTCCCATATCTCCCCAGAGCGGGTAGTTCCAGGACGGTTGCTGAAGACACGGGCCATGCGGGAGATGTACCGAAGCTATGTGGAGATGCTAGTGAGCACAGCCCTGGACCCGGACATGATCCAGGCCCTGGAAGACACGCATGGTGAGCTGGACCAGGGAAGAAGGCTGGACCTCAGAGGAGGGAAGGAGTTGTGGGTGGGTGCTGCTTTCCTGGGGCTGAAGGATGGGCCTGGGAGAAAGGCTAGGGCCTGGGGAGGAGGGATGGGCCTATGGTTAGGTCTGGGGTTGAACACTGGGCACTTAGTCCTTGGAGAGGAAAGCTGGGGCCTGTGGAGGAGCGCTAAACCTGGACTCAGTAGTCCCAGGGAGAAGGGGATTTGGGGACCCCAGTCTCTCTCCTCCTGTGCATGGGAGCTGCTACCTTCTGACACCCCTGCTCTTGCAGATGAACTCTACCTTCCACCCATGCGGAAGATTGATGGCCTCCTCAATGAGCACAAGAAAAAGGTCCTGAAGCGGCTGTCACTGAGCCCAGCTCTGCAGGTGCTTGGGGGCCTGAGTGGGGCTTGCATAGGGCCCAGATCAGGTGTGGAGATTGGAGTGTGGGGTGCCAGCCACTCGAAGTTCCTTAAGTTCTTCCCTAGAGGAGGGTCATTGCAAGGGCCTGCTGTCCTGGGCTCGGATGGGAGGTGAAAGCTAAGCTAGAGAGGTCTTGGCTTCCCAGCAGGCCCAGAGCAAAGGTTCATGAGCAAGGGCAGGGCCTGATGGTTCTGTTGGGCCACCCTGTAACCTGGCTCCTGTCCGTATGAAACAAGACTCAAATCCCAGGGCTCAGGCCTGCCTGCCATTTCCCTCTGGAATGGCCCGTTATGCTGGACAGAACATCCCAGGGCCACCTTGAGAATCCTGAGGTACAGTGCTCACACGGCACCGAGGATTCGAGTCCTGATATGGGGCTGGGGATGTGGCTCAGTTCGTAGTGAGCCTTGCGTCCATCCACAGGACTGTCTTACCCGGACATGGTGGTGCAGGCCTGACACTCTTCAGACTGTAAACATGGGAGGCTTGGCTGCTCGGGGTTCTGGAAGAAGTTAGTCCTATTTGGATTGTTTGGGGTGGCTTTTAGATTGTCACTGAGAATTAAATCTGGGATAGAATAATAAGTTGTCGGCCGGGCGGTGGTGGCGCACGCCTTTAATCCCAGCACTCGGGAGGCAGAGCCAGGCGGATCTCTGTGAGTTTGAGGCCAGCCTGGGCTACCAAGTGAGTTCCAGGAAAGGCGCAAAGCTACACAGAGAAACCCTGTCTCAAAAAACCAAAAAAAAAAAAAAAAAAAAAAAGAATAATAAGTTGTCTTGGAGATGCTTGGCAACATGTTAGTCTGACTTGGAAAAGGTAGGGTAAAAATTTTCATCTGATTCTAAGGATTCTGTTTGATACATTTCTTTTGTTTTTTGGTTTGGTTTGAGACAGGGTCTTTCTAGGTAGCCTTGGCTATCTTGGAACTGTATGTGTAGACCAGGCTGGCCTTGAACTCATAGAGATCAGCCTGCATATACCTGTCATCCAGCTATTTGGTAGGCTGAGGCAGGAGAATCAAAACTCAAAGCCATCTTGGGCCACTTAATGAGGATGTGTTACAAGATAAAAAGTAATTGTGGGGTACCACATTCCTGTAATCCCAGTACTTGGAAGGAAGAGACAGGTGAATCTCTGTGGGTTCAAGGCCAGCCTGGGCTACATAGTGAGATCGTATCTTTAAAAAAGAGAGAGCGAGCGAGAACTCCAATTGGTAGTAGTCTGAGTGCCCCCCTGGGTCAGATGTTCATCTGGTGTACACAGTTCTGGGATAGGTTGGGCTTGCGCTGTGAACTACAGTACACAATTTTAGATAATGCAGCGTATGAGTGTTTCACCTTCATGCATGCATATGCACCAGGTGTGTGCAGTGCCCTCGAGGCCAGAGGAGGGCAGCAGATCTCTTGGAACTGAAATTACGGGGGCTGTAAGCCGCCATGTAGATGCTGGAAACAAACCTGGGTCTTCTGCAGCTTTTGACCCATCTCACCAGCCACCAGTGTGTGTGTGTGTGTGTGTGTGTGTGTGTGTGTGTGTTTCCACTGCAGACCAGAGGCTGGCTTCAGATCCCCATATTTGCAGTTATGAGCCACTCTATGTGGGTGCTAGGAACTGAACCTCGGTTGTCTGAGAGAACAGAGCTGTCTCCCTATGCCACAGAGCACATAATCTGGGGTGTTACAGAATGGTGGGTAGAAAAGTGGTATTTGGGAGATTTGAGGCCATGATAGAGTCATAGGGGCAGGACAGCCAGGCCTAGGAGACAACATATGCCTGTGGGTCTCCTGAAACTCTCTTAGGGGACAGTGAAAGATCTGAGTGCTGGAGTTGGGTGGTGTGTGGGTCCAGGGAGGTGGCCACTGACCCTTTGGCTTCCCGCAGGATGCCCTGCACACGTTCCCGCAGCTGCAGGTGGAACAGACTGGAGAAGGCTCTCCCGAGGAGGGGGCTGTGCGGCTGCGGCCTGCAGGGGAGCCCTACAACCGCAAGACGCTCAGCAAGCTCAAGAGAAGTGTCGTGCGGGCCCAGGTAGGACCTGACCCCAGGAAGGGTGACCCTCGGTGGAGTGGTGATGGGCTGAGGATCTGAGCATCTGCTCCTCTGTGCAGGAGTTCAAGGTGGAGCTGGAGAAGTCGGGGTACTACACCCTCTACCACTCTCTGCACCACTACAAATACCACACCTTCCTGCGCTGCCGAGACCAGGTGAGTCCCCGGCCCAGACCCTCAGCCCCCCTCCCCTAGACCTGGGGGTCTAACTGCAGCCTTCCTCCTTCAGACTCAGGGCCCTGGTCCCATCCTCTCTGGCGTCCTGTCCCATCCTTTCCCTAGCCATTTCTTCCCACGCAGCTTCACTTTGCTTCCCCACAGACCCTGGCCATCGAGGGTGGTGCCGAGGACCTGGGCCAAGAGGAAGTGGTCCAGCAGTGTATGCGGAACCAGCCGTGGCTAGAGCAGCTGTTCGACTCCTTCAGCGACCTGCTGGCCCAAGCACAGGCCCACAGCCGCTGCGGGTGACTGCCCCCGGCCCAGCGGGGTGACTGCCCCCGGCCCGGCGGGGTGACTGCCCCCGGCCCGGCGGGGCGGCCACCTCCTCCACGAACTGAGAACTGGACAGAGCTGTCCTCTGGAGCTGACATCTGGGCTCCCTCGCTGCCAGGAGGGAAGGGCGCGTCCTCAGCCAGGGTGTATCCACACAGCCCTCCCCTCTATCCCTCTGACGCCCTCCCCCGTTCGTGTACAGAGAAATTATTTATATATATGTATAAATGTCTATTTAGTAACACTTGCCCTGGCCCCTGGCCCAGCCCGCCCAACACAGCCATTGCTCCTCCCCTCCACCATGTACATAATGTATAGGAAAATTCTATGTATGGTTGAGGGAGGCGGGACAACTTGAGAGAACTGGGGGACGCCCTCTGCTCTCAAGCTCCCCCCTCCAGGCCAACATCTTTGCTAAAGGCTGCTCCCCAAGGGCGTGTGGTGTTGGGTGGGAGGGGCCAAACATCTTGTTAATTATTTTTAATCTTATTTATTGTACATACCTAGGGTGGGGGAGGGATGGAGAGGGAGGGTGAGAAGGCTCCCCTCGTCCTGCCTTCCTGTTCCTTTTCTACAGCATCTGTCTCCCCCACCCTCAGCCCACTTCCTTTGTCTTCTCAATGTGGTTCTATTTTTTAATGCCTTTCTCTGTCCCCTCCTGCTCCTTTTTGCCCTGTTCCCTCCTCTCCCTGACCTCTTGCTCTTGGGCGCTGTACAACTCACCTTGTATACACTGTGTACACAGAACCAGCCAAACGAAACCCAACAGCAACACTTTACCAGCAGGCTGGAGTGCTCTGTCTGCGGCGGTGGGGTGGGCCTGGGCAGCGGGAGCAAGGGTAGCCAAAGGGCCTTCGATGAAGCCCACTCAGGTAGACAGCCTAGGGTTAGCGTGTGTGTGGCCCCGAAATGTAATGATCTCACACAAGCATGAATTTTGTCATGGTTTGTCAAGATCGGGGATGTGGGGGTGGACGGGGATCTGCCAGGCTGCCCAGGGGATTGTGGCTGCAGGATCCCCGCGTAAGGCTGGAGGCCTCACTTTACTGTGTGCTGTTTCCTTGGAACTCACTGAGCATTCCTACAGTATGGTGGCTGACCAGGAAGAAGCCACCTAAGTCATCTGCCATTGTCCCACAGGCTCTCCAAAGCCTTGGGGCTGGAGAGGGAGCTCAGTAGTTAACACTAGCTGCTCTTACAGAGGACCACACTGGATGACATACACAGAAGACAATTGGACTCCACTTTTTGGTCTCCTGTAGTCTAAACTCACCAAGTAACCGACTGACGTTGAACTAATAATCCTCCTGCTTCCACTTCCCAGGTGCCAGGATTATAGGCGTGTGGGTCCCATGTCCCTGTCCCATTCCCCCCTCCCCCCTCCGCCACCCAACCTGGTTAAATTCCACTTTTCATTTATTTAATTTTTTTGGTTTTTCAAGACAGGGTTTCTCTGTGTAGCTTTTTAAAGAATAGACTTTTCAGGTGACAGGAGCTGGGTAGTAATTTCTACTACAGAGTTTGAGGGTTCCCTTTACCACTGTCAGATTCTGGGGCTAAGTCACCAAGAAGCACTTGAGACAGCCTAGGTTGGTGTGGAGCTCTCAGTTGTACCATAATGAATGTTAGGTACTGTTACTGAGTCACTTGCTGTTGAGAGTGCCCCTGAAGCCCTCCAAGAGCTTGCAGGAATTCTGTCCCAGGTCTCTGAGCCGAAATCAAGTTAAATGGATGCTGGGTGTGATGGCTTATACATGTAACCACAGAAGGAGTTACCATGGAAACTCAAGGCCAGCCTGAAAAGGGATGGGGTCAGGTCTTGCTGGTAGAGCCCCTGCCTAGAATCCCCCAGTGAGGGGCTGGGGGTGTGGCTCCGTGGTAGAGACCCTGCCTAGAATCCCCCAGTGAGGGGCTGGGGTTGTGGCTCAGTGGTAGAGACCCTGCCTAGAATCCCCCAGTGAGGGGCTGGGGTGTGGCTCAGTGGTAGAGCCCCTGCTTAGAATCCCCCAGTGAGGGGCTGGGGTGTGGCTCAGCGGTAGAGTGCTAACCTAGTGTGTAGGAAGGCCCGGATTTCCCCATCCCCACACTGGGGTGGAGGAGGGGCACTAAAGTTGGGATGTTAACAATGGAGTTAGCATTCTGGTAAGGGCTGAGAGTGGACCTTAAGTGCCCATAAATTGTGGCCTGTAGGCCGATAGGCAGTGGCTTGCTTTAGATTACAGATTGGCCCTGCAAACGGAAGCTAGAGATCCCCAGGTTAGAGTTCTAGAACAAAAAATTGACCAAAAAGACCCCTTCCAGAGTAGAAGGGCCATGTTGCCTTTTGGATAAAACCCAGCTTCCTAAGTTTGAGCCTCAGTTGTTTCTACTTGGAGCAGGCCGGTGGGTTTGTGCACATACATCAAAACTGAAGACAAGCCTGGTGTGCTGGGGAGCCTGAGGGAGGGAAATGTAGAGAGTGGGGTAACCTTGGCTTCAGAGAGACCTTTTCTCAAAAACCCACAAGATCATGCCAGAGCCTGGAAGAGGGCAGAAACCCTACCACAGGCACAAACACGTGCCTGGAGAGATGCCCGCCAGGCTCTGCCAGCCTTTGACTCTTGTCTTAGAAACTTCAGAATGGCAGTGGCCTGGAGCCTTCCAAAAATGTCTGCCAGCTGTCATGTGTATTCTTGTGCTTTCTTCTGGGGGCAAGTAGTGACCTGTCACCTTCTCATTGGGCATCCAAGAACCAGGATGTGCAGGCCAAGAACTCCACCCTGCTGTACAGTGGGAAATAATTCCCGATCGTCTCTGTTCTGGGGAATGTCTGCTGGGACCCAGAACCCTTTGCTGGTAAGAGCAGTGTACCCCTGACTGGAACTTCTGAGACTTGGAAACCTTGGCAGGGAAAGGATGAAACGGTGGCAGCCAGCTACACCTTCTTCCTTTCAAAGTGGCAACCCCTTTCTTGGGCTGGGTAGTGAACATGCTACTACATGTCCTTAGCCTTGCTCGGTCCCAGAGCACAAGGTTGAACACAGGCCAAGGGCTCTTTGTTAGGGAAAGCCGGAAGGGGATGCTGCTAATTGATATCTAATCTGGAATACAGAGTAAAGCTCACAGTCCCAGGACAGGTCGGAAAGGTCATGGATGTTGATACTGAATAGCCAACCGTAGCCTGCATCTTCTCAGAGAAGATTGCTGTTCTAGATGTGATTTGCCAGGGGCGAGGCAAGGCCGCAGTCTCTCCCGGATCAGAAGGCAGACCCTGAGGTGGGTGTGAGGTGTTCTGGAATTGGGCCCAGAGACACTCAAAGTCATTGTATTTGATGACGAGTCGGGTGAAAACCTGTGTTCAGCACGGGGACAGGCTGCTCGGATGGAGTTTCAGTCTGCTGTGTTGGTCGAGTGTTGAAGTTCAAAGATGGATAATCAAGCCAGGCTTGCTGGCTCACACCTGTAACCCCAGCAGTTGGGGAGCGGAGGTAGGAGGGTCAGGAGTTAAGGCCAGCCTGGACTAATTGAGACCCTGTCTCAGCAAAGAAAAAAAAGAAAAGAGTTTGATCAGATGGGGTTGGAGGTTTATGTCTGGCACCTCCAGGATGTCACACAGGATGGCAGGATTGGCAGGTCCGGGCTTGGGTCTAAGTAATCGAAGATTCCTTGGACCCAGATGCCATTCTGCTCATCTGTCCCTCGCCCCAGCTAAAGGAACTTTCTTGGCATGGAGAGCGGAGATGGGAGCCTGATAGGTAGGGTGGTAGTAGTGTCTGTCTCTGCGTCCCTGGAACTTTCTAGAACAGCATTTTCAGTAGGGCCTTCTGCAGCCACAGGAATCTTGTATATTTGCTTTACCTGTTAGATTTCACTGCCAGTTGTGACCATTGAGCTCTTGAACTTGAGGAAATTGATTCTCTCTCCCTCTCTGATTTTTTTTTTTTTTTTTTTTTTTTGAGACAGAGTTTCTCTGTGTAGCCCTGGCTGTCCTGGAACTTGCTCTGTAGAACAGGCTGGCCTTGAATCAGAGATCCGCCTGCCTCTGCCTCCCAAGTGCTGGGATCAAAGGTGTGCACCACCACTGCCCAGCTGAAAAAATTAATTTCAACAGCCATATGTAGATTCTAGCCACCATATTGAACAGTGTAGTTCTAGAATTTTCCAGGAAGAAAAGATAATACTTTTTTCCCTGAAACAAAATCTTGTCATAGAGTTTAAACCAGGCTTGAATTTGTGATCTAATTCTCCTGCCTCAGCCTTGAAGTGTTGGAGTTACAGGCATGCACCACCACACCAGCTTAAGTTTTTAAAAATACTATTACATTTATTTATTTATTTATTTATTTATTTATTTATTTATTTAGAGTTAGGGTTACTATTGCTGTAATAAACACCATGACCAAAGCAAATTTATGAGGAAAGGGTTTGATAAAAAACCCACCTCCACATCACTGTTTATCTTTGAAAGACGTCAGGACAAGAACTCAAACAGGGCAGGAACCTGGAGGCAGGAGCCGATGCAGAGGCCATGGAGGGGAGCTGCTGACTGGCTTGGTCTTCATGGCTTCCTCAGCCTGCTTTCCTATAAAACTGGACCAGCAGCCCAGGGTGGGCCCTCTGTCATCAACCACTAATTAAGAAAATGCTCTACAGCTTGATATTTTGGAGGCATTTTCTCAATCGGGATTCCCTCCAGATGACTTTAGCTCGTGTCACGTTGACATGAAACTATCCAGTGCACATTTAAGTGCCACGTAGACATCAAAGAACAATTGCAGGACTGGGTTCTTTCTTTTTTCCTACCTTGTGGGTTCTGGGATTTGAACTCAGGACGTCATGCTTGGCAGCAAGCACCTTTACCAGATCACCACTCTCATTTAGAAAAATAAATAGAGCAGGGCATGGGGGTGCACGCCTTTAATTCTGACACTCGGGAGGCAGAGGCAGGCAGTCTGAGGCCACCCTGGTCTACAGAGTGAGTTTCAGAACAGCCAGGGCTGTTACACAGAGAAACCTTATCTTGGAAAAAAAAAATCTCGGCTGTGGATGCAACTTAGTGGTTCAGTCCTTCCTTGCCTAGCAGGCATGGGACTATGGTCCATCTCCAGCAACTACCCCACCCACTCAATAAAAGGCATCTCCTGTGGTAGGCAGTGACATTTATTCTTCTGAAAGATGGGACGTATATACAGCAGTGATGAGGAGCTCCTCACCCCACCGGGTTCTTGGGTGGGGAAAGGAGGCATTGACAGAAGGCACACAGTGATAGCCCCAGGAGGCCAGGAGTGAAGGCAGAGGGTGTAGTGTGTCCTGGGGACCCGGAGGAGGAGACTGATGCTCAGCTAGAGCCTCAGGCCACACAGCCGGTGTGAGGCAGCTGGTCCCGAGAGAGCTTGTGCTGGTCCCTTGGGGCTATTGGCTACAGCAGGACACAAGGGCAACCCCCATCCTTCTTCCTGGGAGCACTGGGTGGGCTAGGAGGGAGTTCTTGCTCCTGGTATTTCCTGTGGGAAGCAGTGTATAAGTATGGGATGGAGGGCTGAGGACCAGGAGAGCAGGAGAGGTGCTGTGCTTACCGGACAGCCCGGACCAGCTGCTCAAATGCCTCATCGACATTCAGACGCAGTTTGGCTGAGGCCTCAAAGTAAGTCATGTGATGGGAAGTACTGAAAGAGGAGGCTTCAGATCGGAGGACCTGGGAAAAGAGGACGAGGGAGGAGTCGGGGAGAGGGGAGGCTGTCAGAAGCAAGGTGTGCTCTGGTGTATAACAGCAGGTTCAACACAGAAAGTTCTAGAAAGACCCAAGAAGAGGATCCTCGAGAGTTGAAGCTGTCTAAGTGAGACACTAGGAAAATTAGGAAGATGTTTTCGGTAACTACGAGGCAGGCAGGCAAGAAGGGTGTTCTTGGTCAGGAGAGGGGAACACAGTGCAGCTAGGAAGCAACAGCAGAGGGTTAGTGTGAGAGTCAGGACGGTGGCTCAGTGGTGAGCCCTGCCTAGAGTCCCCCAGTGAGGGGGCGGGAGTGTGGCTCAGTGGTGAGCCCTGCCTAGAGTCCCCCAGTGAGGGGGCGGGAGTGTGGCTCAGTGGTGAGCCCTGCCTAGAGTCCCCCAGTGAGGGGGCGGGAGGGTGGCTCAGTGGTGAGCCCTGCCTAGAGTCCCCCAGTGAGGGGGCGGGAGGGTGGCTCAGTGGTGAGCCCTGCCTAGAGTCCCCCAGTGAGGGGGCGGGAGGGTGGCTCAGTGGTGAGCCCTGCCTAGAGTCCCCCAGTGAGGGGGCGGGAGGGTGGCTCAGTGGTGAGCCCTGCCTAGAGTCCCCCAGTGAGGGGACAGGAGTGTGGCTCAGTGGTAGAGGCCCTGCCTAGAGTCCCCCAGTGAGGGGACGGGAGTGACTCAGTGGTGAGCCCTGCCTAGAATCCCCCAGTGAGGGGCTGGGGGTGTGGCTCAGTGGTAGAGCCCCTGCCTAGAATCCCCCAGTGAGGGGCTGGGGTGTGGCTCAGTGGTGGAGCCCCTGCCTAGAATCCCCCAGTGAGGGGCTGGGTTGACTCAGTGGTAGAGCCCCTGCCTAGAATCTCCCAGTGAGGGGCTGGGGGTGTATAGCTCAGTGCATGGTTCCACTTGTGGGTCGTATCTAAGTGAAAGTTGTGAGAGTGAAGAGACCTGGGACCCAGAGTAGGAGAGGTTTCCCTGAGAGTCTCCGAGGTCCAAATGGAGTCATCAGGGAAGGGGGCATCCCAAACCTGGCGCTGTGTCTCCAGATCTGCCTTGTTCCCAACCAGCACAATGGGGAAATCGTCTCGGTCCTTGACTCTGAGGATCTGAGTGAAGAGCTTGCCTACCTCATTGAAACTGCAAGAGAAGCCAGTAGTGTGAGGCAGCCTTCGGGAAGAGCTGTCCTGTGCTCAGGCAGGTCCACCAGCACTCCCCCTCACCTCTGCCGGTCATTAATTGCAAACACCAGCAGAAAGCCATTGCCAGCACGCATGTACTGCTCCCGCATGGCGCCAAATTCCTCTTGACCTGCAGTGTCCAGGACTGTGGGGACAGGGAAAGGAGTATGTGGGTCTCAGGCTGTCCTGGGCATGCTCAGTCCTGCTAGCTGCCTCCCACCCAAGCCCGGCCATCCTCACTGTCCAGTCGTGCAGGGATGCCATCCACAGTACAGATCTTCGTGTAGGAATCCTCAATGGTGGGGTCGTAGTCAGACACAAAGTAGGACTGGAGGATAGAGAGGTCACTGTCACCAAAGCATTCTATCTCTTTGTGTGTGTGTGTGTGTGTGTATGTGTGTGTGTGTGTGTGTGTGTGTGTACACGCACCCTGCCCCTACATATTCCTCTCTGGGTCTGTCTCTCTTGGTCTCTGTCCCCTCTCTTTTTTTGGGTCTCTTTCCTACTCTGGTGAGCTCTCTCTCTCTCTCTCTCTCTCTCTCTCTCTCTCTCTCTCTCTCCTCCTGAGTCTCCATCTGTCTTTCTCTCTTGGTCTTTCTCCCTCCTGCTTTCTCTGGCTCCCCCTCTCTCTGGGTCTCGGGGTACCTGTCTCCCCACACTGCCCATGCCATCTCTCTCCCTCTCCATCCCTCTGAGTCTCTGTCCTCTCTGGTCTTTGTCTCCTTTCTCTCTAGATCTCTGTCCTGCCTCTCTAGCTGTTCTGATTCCATCTTTCTGGCTGACTGTCCCCAGGTCATGGGTCCCTGTCCCCGATGCCATTACCTCTCAGCGTGAACCCACATCTGCTATACAACACCCTCTGTTTTCTTCAGTACAAATACAAAGCACCCTCCTTTGCCATGATTACTCCCAAATCACTTTCCCTCTCTGAGTCCCACTTTCCTCATTTGGAGAAAGAGGATGAGAACATTAGACCGTCTAACAGTGTTTGACGAGCGGGAATTCTCTGCTCCACACTTCACACTTGGCCTGGTGACAGTTCGTGTGCCTGGTGACAGTTAGCTCCTGAACACTCTTGTTGACCAAAGTCGCTGCCCATCTAGCCACTCCCTCCTCCGTAAGCAGCCTCCAGCGTCTCCTCCCTGGGGAAGGTCTAGGTTCCAATCCCTCTTCGGAGAGGCTGCCCCACCCTCAACCCGCCCCTCCCTTCCTGCCTGGGTCCTGCTGCCTCCAGCCAGGCCTCTGGCCAGCTCCCGGTTTGGCCCTGGGTGCCAAGTGCTCAAAGTCGGGCTCTTCCTTCCCACTGTAGGCTTCTCCAAGGCACTGCTGGAGGTTCCTTGTGTGGGTCTCTCACCCAGGAACCTCTACTACAGCAAGTGGGCTCTCACTTTCCTGGCGCTGCCCTGACCGGGTCGGGTGGTCAGCGGGGAGGCTCCCCGTGGGAACTGGGTGGAGGTTTCCGGGGCTGGGCTGGATTTTCAGAACTTGGCTGCTGCCGGTGAAGGTGGCTTCCTCTCTACAGGGTGTTGGCTGGAAGGGGTGAAGGAGCAGAGCCTGGGGAGGATGAGGCTTGGTTTGTGTGGGGGAGACTACCTAAGACGAGTGCTCCAGGGTGAGAACAGCCTGGAGCATTCTTGGAGGGCAAGTTTATGATGTAGTGGATAGATGGTGCATTTATGGGTCCTAGAACCTTCCAAGTAGCAGATCTTTGGAGGCTGTGAAAAACCTGAGCTTTTTTTTTTTTTTTTTTTTTTTTTTTTTAAACTTGGAGATGACTTGGGAGCTACCCAGGGTTTCTAGAGGTGAGAGCAGGGAGTTGGAGTAGAGAACTTAGGGTGGAGAAATGGTTGGTTTTCCTTGAGGGTAAGGGTCTGCATTTAGCAGAATAGGGTACTGCCAGATACTGGTGTTTTTCTAGAATGGTCATGTGGCAGGATCTACCTAAGGTCTGAGTTCGGAGGAGAAATCCTCTTCAAGCAGGGGTTACAGTAGGGTATCTTTCTTAGGATTGCGTGGTAACAGTAGAGTCCTAGAACCAAGGTCTAGGCAAACATTTCCAAAGTCTGGGG